>NW_015090891.1:1993676-2089862 GCF_001431845.1 Calidris pugnax
CACAAACAAAAAAAAAACAAAAACAAAAACCACACAAAACAAATCTTGAAAAATAAATTTAGAGATAGGTAGGTTCCTGCATTTCTATTTATGTCATAATAATAAAACAACAATGCTGATAATGATTTCAGAAAAAAAAATAATTGTAGAGGTAGAAATAAAGCTATTGTATGTCTATGAAAACTCTCTGTCTCCATGAGAAAGTTCCACGGAAAACTTACCAGGTTTATTTAGGAAACTTGGTCACTGATTTATTCCAGTGACATTTTCTGCTCAGTCATTGTACTGTCAGTCTATTGTCAATATTGATAAGCATTCTGTTTTCCAAATGCTGAATCATTCATTAAGACCAGCTTCTTTTCCAGGATAAATCAGTTTATAATTTTCAATAATTTTATTATTATTATTGCCAGATATAGTGTAACCTTAAAACAAAAATATTCATCCCTAGCAGAAGGCAGTTTAAATCAAGTGTTAGAAATTGTGAAATGCTTATTTCCACACTACTTGTTGTTAAACTTTCAACGTTCACTTCTAAAGCAATTCCCGTAGGATGTATTGAATTGCAAAATCCATGAACCAGTAAGTTGCCTGCAGTTTATTTCAGTAGCTTTCTTGGTAGCACTTTCATTTTTAACTTCAGTGCTATCCTTCCCTCCATTGTCTTCAAATCCCAGGAACAGCATATTGTATGCACAGATAGTTCACTGACTTTCACAAAATTTTTATAATCGTAGTCATCATGGCAAGGCATTTTTCCCTTTTCCTATCTCTTACTTTTCATTATTTGTTGATTTTTTTTTACCAAGACCGTAAGCTTAACCCATTGCTTAGATTATCTACCTACAAAACCAAAACATCCTTCCCAAAAGCTGTAGGATGTGATATTTGCCTTTTTGTCAACTGTACAAATCTGAAACAGATTTATAGAAGTTGATAGCATGTAATTAATACAGAGATCAGAATCATTTCCACTGTTTGAGGCATGACGCTACACCATCATTTAAATTTTCAATGTATGTTACAGTCTTATTCCTGAGTTTCATATCATGAATCCTTTCTGTTTCACTGATAGATTCATACATTTTAAATTTGTCCTAGTGTAACTGTAATTTGGTTGTTTATCATTCCAACAGATGTACGTCTTCAAATATATCAAATACATAATTCAACTTGTGTGCCTAACAAACAAATTTAATATATTAGGAGTCATAGCTCCCTATATATTGGGAGTCCTACCTATAAAACCAGATGTGATGTTTTCCAAACTAACCAACACTGTGACATTCCTTCCCTTCTGCCAACACACTTTTTGGCTCAACTACTTTTGTAATCCTGATAACAGTATTTCAAGGTCAAATTCAGACAGGAGTAAACCAAACTATTTTAAATAGCTGTTTTACCAACTAATAATTTTTTTTTTTCTTTCAATCTTAACATTTATGACTTCTTTTGAGCTTTTATTTGTGACTCACAGTTTGAGAAAACCAGCCATAAAGCCTTGGGAGCTGTACATATGCCTTGATCAGTGGATAAGAAATGCCTTTTAAAATTTTTTATGGAATTGCATAGTTTTGTCATGTCTTGATAAATACATTCAGGAGGCCAGAAATGTAAGAACTAAGGAGTTTAGAGGGTCCTGTCTCCATTCCTTTATCCTCTTTGGTCCCAGTTGAACTAATCATGTTGTTCTTCTAATACAACCCCAGTAACACTGTAGTGTGAAGGTAAGGAAAAGAAGAGCCCATTAATCTTTCCCACCCCATTCCAATACAGGTGCTTCAGGAGAAAGTACCACTGATTTTTCAAAAAGGGGGGATTTCTCTATTTGTGAAGCTCCTGATAAATCTCATGTAGGAGTAGGTAGCTTCACAAAAACTTTGGCCCACCTCCGCAGCTACAGTTTATATAAACCATCCAGAGGCAGCAGCTGGCAAGAGGATGTGGATAGAAATCAAAACAGTGGAAGAACTGAGAGCAAAGTAATTTTTGGTGTCAAAACTAGAATTTCAAAAATAATCTGCCATTGCATCGATGAAACATGAATTTTACCAGAACTATGTTTCCACAGATTTAAAACTTTCAGCTGGCTTTTGTTTTCATATTATTTGAAATCTGGTCTTTTTTGTTTTTTAAGTTAACAATAAAAGATAACAACATACCTCAAGTGACTGATCTTGCAAGCCTTTCTCACATTAATCATCCCCACCATGTCCACAGCTTCAATGTTTCCTGTGGGAGTAACTGCATGAATGACATTTACAGGATCTATTCCCCTATGACTGTTCTCATATTGTTTCCTCTTGGAGAAAAACTGGCATTGTCAAGAGATGGTATGATTCCATGAATTTTTTTAAACATAAGGAAATAATTTAAACCTGGATCATTTTCTAAATTAACCTTTTAAAATTTTATCTAGCATTGATTGTGAGCATGAAACAGTAAATAGAACATATGGTTTTTCTACAGTTCAGTAAGTGAATGATGTGTGTCACCATTTCTGGTACACAGAATTTTACGTAGCTTGATATTCCTATCCATAGCTGGTGGCAAAAATGACCTAAAACAGATGTCAAAGAGAAGAAAATAATTTATGAGGAAAAGCCCAGTCTTCTGAGGTATTTAAACTCACCAGTTAATGCCTTAAGAGGTGAGAACTACATTGGCAGTAAGAATGGAAGTTGTTACTTATTTGATTAAGAACAGTATTGGTGTTGACACTTTACCACATGCTCAGTGGTATCAAGATTCATTTCTTTATGCCACTGGGGAACACTTTCACTATGGCCAAAGCAGGAGCAATTTTGAATGTTAAAGCATACATTAAAAGACCCCAGGTTTTTTGGTGGTGGGTTTGGGTTTTTTTTAATCTCTTTACTCTTATTCTCTGCGTCAATGTAAGTAGAATTAGTCAAAAATAATAAATTGATTTGCAAACTGTTCTATCTTTCCTAAAATAAGGCTAAACTGTGACATTTTGGGTCACTTTCTATTGAAGCTTTGGGGAAATTCAAAAAGCCACTCTTGTTCAAAATGCCAAGTTGTGAAAAGCCATCTGCTACTAAACTTCTGAGCTATGGAGAGAATCCTGTCCCTAGTTACAGACTTCTGTATTTGGCATAGACTGTATGGATTTCCACCCTTGGTTTACACCTACACTGACTAGAATAGAATAAAGTAGAATAATTTCAGTTGGAAGCGACCTACAATGACAATTTAGTTCAACTGCCTCTAGAATTAGTCAAAAATAATAAACTGATTTGCGAAATATTCCAAACTGTTCTATCTTTCCTAAAATGAGGCTAAACTGTGACATAATTTCAGTTGGAAGGGACCTACAATGACAATTTAGTTCAACTGCCTGACCACTTGAGATACAATCATGAAACTCTTCCTCTCTACTGATTTGGAATCTTGCTTTTCTATTCATGTATAGGAAGTGTGTCATTAAACCACCAAAGAACTCTACACAAACCTGGATGTAGGGTCAAATATGTAAAAAAAAGCCTCTCTCTGTAGTGCCATGTAACAAAAGAACTTACTTTTGTCAGGGAATTGCCATCTCTCTATACAAAAATGTCTTGGTAAGTTATTATAGAGGAGGCTCAGTCCAAATCCCTATAATAATGGCAAATAATATCCTTGACTGTGTAACTGATGAGAATAAATAAGGCAAAATGGCACAGAATACAGTTCAATGAATAAGTGGAGACATTAAATAATACTGTACAAGAAAAAAGTATTTCAGATAGTACAAAATACTTGAGCTACTGAGCAGGCAGAATAGACTCTAATATCACAACTGAGGTGGGTTTTTTATTCTTTTTTTTTTTCTTTTTGCAAGACAGTTGACAGATTATTTTCTAGTATGTTACTTTGTATTGACATCAGTCTTGTTAGTCTGAATGAAAACACAAACCTGATTTGACAACTACGTAGAATTAATAAACAGCATCTTGCAGAAAGGTGAGGGTAAGACTAGCTTGTTTTCATATTTCTAGCTCGTTTGAATTTTCCTTACGTTTCTTACATTCTCCCTAGTCAATGTTAAAATTTCAATATTGGGAAAGGCATTAAAGCAGTTTAATGACAATCCATCCCCACTCCTTCAGACGACTGGTGTGAGTCATTCACACAACTCCTCTCAGACTCAGGCTGCTGCTGCTGAGCAATCAGGTTGCTCTCTCTGATCCATTCTCTCTCCCAACAAAGGAAATCCCACTAGAATTCAGTGAACGTGCCCATTAAGCGCCAAGGCCTCGGGTGTCAGCTGCTGAGCTGTTATCACATTAATGAGTTAAAAACTCAGCTACATTCTCAGTAATGGCCAAAGGGCAGGCAGGCAGCGCCAGCTGAAAGGTGGAGAAGTAAGTGATTGCACACAAGAGACATAAAGATCAACTTTGTCATTGCCTAATTCTAGGACACTGGGATATCTTCCAAAGGCTAAAACGGCTTTTTGAATTAATCCACATAATGGCCTCTCTCAGTTGTCTTTGCCTCTCCTTTGGCTCTGACTACTAAGCTGTCCATTTCATGAAAATAGCCGAGGAGCCTTTAACCTGTTCTTGTGCTCTGGGAGAACTTTCCTGTACCAGGACGAATACAGTTAAAACAGATACAAGAGCTGTATCATTCTGTAAAGAGTTTGTTTCTGGGCATTGTTCACAGAGAATTATGTGCATTTTCAGTGAACCACACGACTTGGAAAACATTACTGGTTTAGCATTTTGGTCACTGTTGCTATTTTTTTTCTTAAAACTTATTCAGAACAACTAAGGTTTATATGCCTTCTAATTTCAATTACATAATTATACACAATCACACATATTAGAAACATTAAAAAATTGGTTTTTTCCTTAGGTAAATAAGATAACAATTTTTTTCACTGAGAAAAATGACACAGAATGGCTCCTGTTAAACACATGGGTTAAAGTCAGAAAAGAAACAGGAGGAATACTGGACATCATCATCTGTGTGAAATTCAGCGTAGCTTGAAATTAAGGTACACAAAGTTGATGTTTTAAGTAAGATACAAAACTGCACACAGACTTGAGGAGCACATTCATTCTTACAAATCTTTACTAAGTGAAAACACTATTTTCCTGAACAAGAGTTATGATGTGAAAATGGAGTACTTGATGTGTGTGATGTAATGAAGACATAAAATATAAAAGAAAATACACGTTAAAAATACATCTAACTTTGGTCATTCAATACGAGAAAACAAAGTGCATATCAAAATATCACTCTTTAAACATAGGCAGCTTTCCATAAAAATAAGCATACATTGATATTATATGATATCATATGCCTTTATTTCCAGCTTTTGTTTATTTGCAGTACATTGAATTGTCAGTCCAAACCTCCTGAAGAATACAGAAACATATTGAAAATTAACATATTTTGCCTGTATTGAGGTGATCCTAGAAGATAATAGGGAGTTAAATAGGTGTATTTCCAGAAGGTATATCTGTTGATTGCAATAATTATGAAAAGAAAGGGGTATTTGAGTCTTGTGTACTAAAGAGATACTGGAACTATCCACCTAGGTAACACAACTTTTGAAATAATGCCAAATTTTATCAGAGAAATGATGGCTAAATAGGTATGTTGGCTACATCCACTGTTTGCCTCACCAGTTCATAATTTTGTGAGTGCTTATAAAATGCATGTCTGTGACTACTTTCTCCTTTGTTCCTTCAACTGCTTTGGAGATCTGTGCACTTTTTTTTGATGTTCCTGACAATGGTCCACATTTAAACAAGAAGTTGGAAGTCAGAGTAGGCCAGAACTGTACAGTATAAAAAGGAAGAATTAAATATTTGAGTCAAATACTAAAGACTGAAAGCAAGCACATTTAAGGATTCAATGTATACAAATGATACAAAAAAGCTAGAAAAAATGTTTCTTGAATATGACCATTGTATTAATTGTTGCAGTTTTTCTGCCTACCATTGCATTTAAGGATTCAACGTATAACAAATACAAAAAAGCTAGAAAGAATAATGTTTCTTGAATATGACAGTTTTATTAATTGTTGCAGTTTTTCTGCCTACCATTATGGTCATAATGGTCCTTTCTGGGGAAAAAAAAAAACAAGAAAAAAGGGGGTTTAAAACCAAATATTTCTGGTATGAGCTTGGAATGGAATGTTGTACATGTGTGGAATGTGAAACTTGCACAACCTCTGAAAATCCCTAAGCACACGCTGAGCATAATGCAGTGCCTGAATAATACTTACTCATGCAAGTAGAAGGACTAGGACTTTCGCAGCATCTGAAGGAATAATGGTGTTCTGTCAGTTGTTAATGACAACAGAAACTAATTGCTCTGTGCGGTTTCACACTTACAGACTTCATCATCTGAACTACACTCACAGAAGTAGGGTACTGTTTAACATAACTTACCACAAACTGTGTATAACAAGTGAATACTTATCAACTGGAAACTAATAAATAGCTCCAGTCAAATGCACTGTTCATATAATAGCAATTAAGCTCACCATAGGAATAATAACCAAGTAGAAAACAAGCAGAATTTTTAATGAAACACTTGAATAATGCTTAGCCTAAAGGTGAAGTTCTCAAAGCACTGGCCAAATTCTCTTCCTGTTAGATGCAATGAAAATTTACTGCTGTTTTTAGTGGAAGTAGAATTAGGTCATTATTACTTTTGAGCGATTCGCCTCTAAATGATTATTGATATTTCTTTTCCAAATGATCACTAATAGACTAGATATCATTGCAGCTCAGAGAAGAAAAATATTTGATACATGATTTTAATTCTATACGTATTAAAGTACAACATTCTGCATTGCATCACTCCCAACACAGATATTTTTTTTTTTAATGTTAACTGTTCAGTATTTACAGCACATGAATTTGTGAATGATCAATCCAAATACCAAGATACCTGAAGGATAATGCTGCACAGAGGATAGAAGTGTTAAATATAGAGCTGTTAAATATGTGAAATTTAGCTCAGGATCTACTGCTAGAATTTCTGTTTTGTGATAAATCTGAAAATTGAGGTCTGTGTTGCTGTTGTAGTTTGTTGTTGTTGCTGCTCTTTGCTGTTGCTGTCATCATCATCTCAGGAACAGCTTATTTATCATGCATTTTTTAAATACCAGGTCTTGCAAACACTCAGGATTTCTTTGGGGAGACTGGTACATCTCTGGAACTGTGCTAATTCCCTGGTCAGTGTGCAAATAATACCACTACAAAGATTCCCATTTCTTCAGACAATAAACATTATTCACCAACATAAGAAAGGGAGAAATAAGGAAAATATATTAATTATTTTGTAATAATCTCCAATACAATTTTATGTAAAAACACCCCCAAAGGCAATTATTTATTTTGTAATAATCTCCGATACAATTTTATGTAAAAACACCCCCAAAGGAAAAGGGAAAAAAAAATGCTTTTCAAGGACCAGTTTGTGGGTTTGTATTAACATATACTCAGAATGGTTCTTACCCCACAGCTGCCACTCTGACATGTCAAAAGAAACCAGAATTTTCTATAAGTGGTTCTATTATTTCCTGCAGTCCACTGAAATTTGTTACAAAAGATATCCTTCAGAGAGACCATTAATATTTTTTCTTAAAAAAGAAGAGCTGTCTGTCTACTTGCCTACAACTATAAAATAGCAACTAGCAGTTAGAGAAGGTAGACACAAGGGATAGATTGTGTTAGAAGTAACAAAAACTAAGGCATTATTCAGATACTGTATATTCAGTCAAGATGAAAGTTGTTATATAAATGTAAGCTATTTTTTATCAGCAGTTATTGGAATTATTTTGTCCAATGATTTGTGTATCTTAAACCTATAATAGAAATTATCTAAAAAATTATATGTTAAGACCAGACAACATATCTTCAAGAAATACACTAAAACATGGTTGTTTGTATAACTATAGTATAAATTCTTCTTCCCCTTTGGGTAAGGCTTGCCCCACCGGTTGCCACCAGGTGTGATGTCCTATAGATCATCCCATGATGAAAGAAACCAAAGTTCTGACGGTTACACCAGCTTTGGAGCCAGGAGTTAATTTGCTGGCTCTTCCTGTTTATACCCTCATCAATTCATGTAAGTGGCGGGATGGAGGAGAACACAATTTGTGCTCCTGACCCCTTAACCAGCTGTCCAAGGGCCCTAAAGTCTTTCTTCAGAGCCCTTGGACTACTGGTGGCAGGTCCTAAAGTCTTTCTTCAGGGCCCTTGGACTACTGGTGGCTACTTGATCACTGCCTACTTGAAATACCAGTAATGGATAGTAAAGGATGGTAGTGAGATTTTTCTGTATATCCTGAATCCTGGCCCCAGGGAGGCAGCAGACTTCTCTGTGGGATGGATCTGGTCTGCAAATGGGGCCTTCTGTTCCTCGCAAAAGGGAGTCACCCACCACAATTACCTTCCTCTTTTTTCTTATTGCAGAAGTCCTAAGGTGTGGGGCCTGGCTGGCTCTGGGTAGCTCACTGTCTAGATCTTTGTATCTGTCCTCATATGCCTCGCCCTCGATTTCCAAAGCACTGTATCTATTTTGTAAGTGCAACTGGGAAGTTGAGGGGGGCTGGCAGGGGTTCTGCTTGCCCCTCCGAGGAGGTACCTGCCTCCATTCCTCATTATCCCTTAAGGTCCTTTCTTCTGCCTGGTGACAAGCAGAAGGGAGATCATCCACACCCTGTAGAGCCTCTGCCCCACACCTGTGCCTCAGGGTACGGCTCCACCAATCTATTTCACTTTCGCTGTCTCTAATACTTCTAAGTCTATCCACCTCTTCCTTCAGTTCAACCACCTGCCTGAGCAGGTAGTTTATCTGCTCACACCGCACACAGGGGGTGTCTCTGGCTCCATGGGGAACACATGCCAGGCTGAGGCATTCACTGCAGCCAGAGACCTGCACAGACACGTGTTTTTCACAGAATCACAGAATCGTAGTGCTTGGAAGGGACCTCAGAGATCATCGAGTCCAACCACAAAAAAAAAAAAACAAACCCAAAAAACAAACAAACAAAAAAAACCCCAAAGAAACCCCACCCACCAGTTAAACACACAACAACAACCACCAAACCAAAACTATCACCCACCCACACAGCATCCCACCACAAAAAGCAATAATCTTGGGCACTAGAGCATGCCCTGAAGAGCCATGTCTACACGTTTCTTAAATACCTCCAGGGATGGTGATGCCACCACCTCCCTGGGCAGCCCATTCCAATGCCTGACAACCCTTTCAGTAAAGAAATGTTTCCTAATATCCAACCTGAACTTCCCCTGGCACAACTTGAAGCCATTACCCCTTGTCCTATCGTCTGTAACTTGGAAGAAGAGACCGACCCCCGTCTCTCTACAGCCTCCTTTCAGGTACTTGTACAGAGCAATAAGGCCTCCCCTCAGTCTCCTCTTCCCCAGGCTGAACACCCCCAGCTCCCTCAGCCTCTCCTCATAAGACTTGTGCTCCAGACCCCTCACCAGCTTTGTTGCCCTTCTCTGGACCCGCTCCAGCACCTCAATGTCCTCTTGTGGTAGGGGGCCCAAAACTGGACACAGCCCTCGAGGTGGGGTCTCACCAGTGCCGAGTGCAGGGGGACGATCACTTCTCGGGTCCTACTCACCACGCTGTTCCTGATACAGGCCGGGATGTGTTTTTGCGGGAGCTCCGGCTGAGTTTCCACCTTCTTCCTTGTGGGGCATTTTGCTGCGGCCAAACCTGCTTTTAAATTTGCCGCGGCCCGCCCCCAGGCACCTCACCCTCTCGCTCCCTCGCGAGATTCCCGAGTCCTTTCGGGCCTCTCCGCCTTCCCTCGGCTCTTCCGCTTCCGGGAAGCCCCCTCTAGATCTATTTTAAAGCTGCAGCACTCACCGCTGTCCGCCTGGTCTGAAGACCTTTAAAGGTCCCTTCCAACCCAAACTATTCTATGAATCTATTATTCTACGACGTTTCAAAGCCAGCTGTTAGTTTTCCAACTCCCCAAAATCAAAATAAATAATTCAGAAGTCCTGATAATTTTAGGAGTCCCTAAGCACCCAGTCTGCCTGCACCATGGTGCTTTTAGCTGTCTGTAAAGAAATGTGCACCTATAGAATTCAGGCTTTATGAGATAACAGAGTGCAAAAGAATTTTGGCTACTGTACCTAGCTTTTTGGTACTGCTTGTTGACTTTTCTCTAAACCTCTATTCTTCTTGGAAAAAAAAAAGGTATTGCTAATGAATTTAACTGGAGAACTTATTCCGATATGAAACAAAATTTGGCTTCTAGTGCTATGAATCACCAAGAATCTTGACTCTTCCTTAGAAAAGGACATTAAGGTGGTTAGGTTTTAGCCCTGTTTCATGTTATGACTCTACATAACTGGGAATTGAGGCTAATTATTTTTGTTAGAGTTAGAAAACAATAGATATCTAGAATACGTTATACTGAAGTACAAAAAACACTTCTTCAGTCATTAAAAAGGAAAGCTGTATAGATTTTGTTGCAATATATGAAAATTAATGCCCATTCTCATCCTGACTGCTTCTGAATCAGTGGGTGCTTTATTTAAAAAAAAATAATACTCAATTGCTTTTTAAAGCAATTATTAGAAAGGACACTGAAATGCCATGAGACAGAGACATAGCTGATCCATTGGTTTTTTAAAATGGTGGGACATATATACATACATAGAATGGTTTTATTAGCATTTGCAGTCTTTGCAGCAAATAAGGAATAATCTGAACACCACGAAACAGAGGAAAAGACATGAACTGATTAAACAAAAAGATAAGGGAAGAGTTATGGGAGGTTATGTTCTGTGAGAGTATGAATATGGAAGAGTTCAGGATTCCCAAGTCTTCACATTCCTCCCATGTTGGCATATATCTGTGAAAAAAACCCATTTCATTCTTTTCTTGTGGTTGAATCACATAAGATACTGTTCTGTTCATGTGACCAGGGAGGGAAAATAAGCCCTGGCCCCTGGTCAATTTAAACCAAATGCTGGCTCAGTATCTTACAGCAGAGTTATTTTACATACAATACTCAGCCTGCTTATCTCTGCATATTGTCTGATTCACACACAGTAGGTTATCTTACCAGCATGTTTTATAAAGGGAAAATGTTCATGCCCCAAAATGCTATTTATCATTTGTTTCACACTCATGCTCCCTCACCCAGCTGCTCAACATAGAATGCATGGAATCCACCTCATCCAATAGGATGAAGTAGGACAAGCCTCAATCAGGATGAATCATGGCAGGTTTTAGGAAGCCTTTGCTGGGCTCTTTCTGACACTGGTTACCACAGCCGGAGTTGGCTCTGACCTGTGGATTGACTTCGTGGCTTGACCCAGACCTTCATCATCACCACAACCTTGTGTTGTGACCTAGACTCTGGGGTTGACCACTTCTGCCACCCTTGGGTCTGCCCAACTTAATTTGCCCCAGGTACAATGGGAAAGGGGTCTTGCTGGCAAAGCTCCTGCACCATTGGCCTTGCTCCCATGCCCAGTTCCTGATCTCTTTCCCAACATGCAACCACAGCCACTAGGTAGGGAGGAGTGATTATTGCCTTCAGCTCACCACTCACAACACCATATGTAGAGCACAGGTGACCTGGACTCTGGGGGACCCTTGGGTCTGCCCAACTTAACTTGCCCCAGGTACAATGGGAGAGGGGTCTTGCTGGCAAGGCTCCTGCCCCATTGGCCTTGCTCCCATGCCCAGTTCCTGATCTCTTTCCTGACATGGGACCACAGCCACTAGGTAGGGAGGAGTGATTATTGCCTTCAGCTCACCACTCAGAACACCATATGTAGAACACAGCTACTGGACCACCAAAGAAACAGCAGCAAAAGACTGAGGAAATTTCTTTACTTCCTCATCCTTAAATTGTTATTCTGTACTCTGACAGATATTAGGTGTTTCTACTTAAAACAAATCATAGAATCATAGAATGGTTAGGGTTGAAAGGGACCTCAAAGATCATCGAGTTCCAACCCCCCTGCCATGGGCAGGGACACCTCCCACTAGAGCAGGTTGCTCAAGGCCACATCCAGCCTGGCCTTGAACCCCTTCAGGGATGGGGCATCCACAACTTCCCTGGGCAACCTGTTCCAGTGTCTCACCACCCTCATAGTAAAAAATTTCTTCCTGAAATACCGATTACCAAAACATAAGCTTGCCAGACAAATTATGAGACTGCTCTATTTTTTTCCATAACATTTCACAGTCTGGGATGTGTGCATCTCAGTCATTGCATATAGGTATGAGATGATACGATACATGCTAGAATAATGTTGAAGAATTGTCCCAAGCAGAGAGAATGAAACCTGACCCATCCTTAAAATGTGGCAGATTTACAGGGAGAAGATTCTGAAACCAAGTATCATAGAATCATAAATTATAGAATCATAGAATTGCCTAGATTGGAAGGGATCTTTCAGATGATGTAGTCAAACCATCACTAAACCATATCTCTACGCACTATGTCTGTCCATCTTTTAAATATCGCCAGGGATGGTGATTTCACCACTTCCCTGGGCAGCCGGTTCCAATGCTTAATAACCCTTTCAGTGTAAAAATTTTTCCTAATATCCAATCTAAACCTCCCCTGGCACAGCTTAAGGCCATTTCCTCTTGTTCTACTGCCTGTTACTTGGGAGAACAGACCGACTCCCACCTCTCTACCACCTTCTTTCAATTCATTTCCTTGAAAGAAGTTGGTTTGTTTGCTTCAGATGGGACCCTGGGATTCAAGGAGAATATAGAGAGTGTGGATAGACCTGGAGGGAAATACGGAATAAGCCAAAGTGTTCATGTAGAAAAAATGCTGAAACATTGTTGCAAATGGTAATTTTTATGTAAAACCAAAAGACACTGTAAATCAGAAAGTCAAAGGGCAAAGTACCATTTATTTTGTTGAGCCAGGTGGCAGAGGTATGAACAGCAGGTCTACATCGTTAGTGCAATGTGACGACTCAGATGGATAAATTATAATGATAACATTTTGCTTTAAAGATAGTGTTTTATATGTACTGAAATTAATTAAATAAAAAAAGAAAAAAAGTATTTTGTAGTTATTTTGTAGTTTGCTGGCTACAGTTTTTCTACTCTGGTTTCTTATACTCTGTGTTAGCTACAAGAGCAGGATTTTTTTTCTTTTTTTTTTTCCATTTTGCAAGATACGTATTCCCACTTCCTATCCTCATACTACATGTCCAAATCTCTCCAAATTTAGGTAGTGATATTAAAAAAAGAAAAAAAGTATTTTGTAGTTATTTTGTAGTTTGCTGGCTACAGTTTTTCTACTCTGGTTTCTTATACTCTGTGTTAGCTACAAGAGCAGGATTTTTTTTCTTTTTTTTTTTCCATTTTGCAAGATACGTATTCCCACTTCCTATCCTCATACTACATGTCCAAATCTCTCCAAATTTAGGTAGTGATATGCCACTATTTCCTATAGAATCATACATGTCCATTTTAACAGGGACAGTCTTTTCCCTCATACAAGGCTAAGAGAAAAAGATTCAAGAGCTGACATATGACAAGGTTTGTTGCAAGCATTAAGCAGCATCTTGACAATAACTATAATTAAAGTTGCCACAGCTTTGACCTGATTAAACACTGAACAATACAACTGCCACTCTTTGACTACCTTAGGCCGGTGAGCATCTGATGATATATAATATCTTTTGGCAGCCAAGTTAATTATAACATAGTTGAATGCATTTCTTTAGAGGGGAAATATTTAAAGAAATTAATGGTAGAGGAACTGTAATGAAAGCTGTCAGAGTAATTCTAAATATTGCTAACAAGCATACCTAATATTTCTGAAGTACGGTAACTTTATTTTTTGCATATTATTATGTATTTTTAACACTTTTTATTTCATATAACATAGGAATTTTACATCCCGTGTACGAACGTTTAAAAATACTGAACTTTGCAGTGTCAAAACTCATCCTATTTCCCAAAAGATTCACAGGAGCTGAAAGCTGAGATAGTCAGGCACTCGGGGGACTTGAATGTTAATTAATGGGAACTGAACATTCAAATCTCTTAGGTAGCGCTGAGAATCATAACCAATGTGTTTGTTTCAGCCCTCTTTATAAAGATGCTGACATTAGTGTTCCAGACCTATTTCTAACACTGATATATTAACAGCTGGATGGATGAGGTGTGTACAAAGCAATTACATGCAAGTAGCACTAATGAGTATCATTGTAACGTGGGATTTTTCAGCAGACTCTGTGACACTTTTGCTCAATCGCTGAAAACTTAACAAATATACATCATACCTAACTATGACCTGCAAAGATTCCTAATGCATGCTGACGAGTGCCAGACTAAGAAGAATCTCCTCGTTTCACTGAATCTATCACAGATAAATAGATGCAGTGCTTTATGAAATATAAAATATCTCCCCTGCAACTCTTATAAACAAGAGCTCTGCCTACAGCTTCAAGCGTAATAAATAGAAAGTCCCCTGTAGCATACTGACAATCACTTTGTCTCTTTAATTATTATTATTATTATTCTTGGGAACTTTAGTGAGGTATGCATAATTTTTCTTAGCATACTTTAATTTGTATTTCTGTGCTTGATTAAATATTTAGACCTTGTATCAGAATGGTAATGACAAACATTACAAAAATCTCTTTCTTGAAAACCATCTTCCTTAAAAAGCAAGAAAAGATTTTAGAAGTGATTTATAACTTCTTCCAAAAATCTGACCTTATTCACTCAAATTTTTCTGAAATCATATTTGTAAGGATAATAAAACCAAAAAGTGCTGCTTTGTACTTGGAATAGGTGAGCCTTTTGGTGTAACTGGACTTCACAGCTTCATTGAACAGATATAAATGAAGGTCCAGAGAGACAGGCAATGGAGGTTGAAGATTTTCTTACTCAATGTTCATTTGCTTTGTAAAGCGTTGATACACAACTTTTATAACCTTTACATTTTGTAGCTGGAAGTTTGTTAAGCTTAGATGGACCTGCTAAAAGTAGTTATTTTTGCTTTGTCCTTCTTGGACACATGAATTGTAGGAAACTAATACTATTTTTCATCTATGAAAAATTATATTCAATGAAAAGACTCACAACCTGTGAGGGTCACAGAGAGGATTAAGGGACTGGAGCACCTACCACATGAAGAGAGGCTGAGAGAGCCTAGAGAAGAGAAGTCTCAGGGGTGTCTTAACAATGTGTATACATCTTATATGTAAACTGGTTGAACTGGAGCAGATTCCTCAGAGAAGTTGGTAAGTCTTCATCCTTAGAAATATTCAAAACCTGACTGGACACGGTCTGGGGCAACCTGCTTTAGGTGAACCTACCTGAGTGGGGGGGGTATGTGTGTACTAGACAATCTCCAGAGAACCCTTCCAACCTCATTTATTCTATGATTTTGTGATTTTTTTCTAGTTAAGGAACTAACCCATTATAGCTTTGACTAAGTGAAAAAAGAAAAATTGTGTACAAAATAAAATAGGAATGTTTTTGCAAACCTGTGTACAAAATAAAATAGGAATGTTTTTGCTTTGTCATCTATGTTTTCTAAATTTAACAAAAGAGAAGAAAGTTAGTTCCCTTACTTGTCTTTGTCAAAAGCTATTTGCATTTGCTTGAACCGGAAAACTCTTGAAGTTCCTCCAAAGTCTGTCTTTATGTACTGAGGTTCCAAAACCACTTCCTAAGGCAGTGAACCAAGACTGTGAGTTACACTGAGGTCTGTATCAAGGCTCAATTATTAATGTTACTTTGTTTTCATAGAGGAAATGGGTACTGAAAGATACCCAGATCTCTCATGTGAATTTGCATTGGTTTATCTTCTAAAATTATTATTTTTTGTTATCTTCTGTAGCTAGTCTTTCTTTACGTGGTTCTGCATCCACATCTTGATTATTATACTGCAAAGTATGACATTGAAAAGAGGACTAATCATAAAAATAATCCACAGATAGAAAGTGAGAGGGATTTTGCCTTTGACAGGTGCAGAAAGAGGATCAGTATTTCTGGCTGTGTACAGCACTTTTCTAGATTAAAATTTTGCCTGCAATAGCTTGTGTAACATCTAAGTCTGACCGTTATAGTCACTAATTTACTCCATTCCTGGTTTAATGATCTGCTATCAAGAATTTTTTTCCTTTTTAAAAATATGATGGAAATCAAAATGAATAACTCAAATGTAGATAATAAAATACATTTTCTACTTTGTACAGAAACACTAGGTACTTTGGATGTTTACGTGTTACTAAAGATATATGGGTCATAGTTTTAGGAAAATCTGTACTTAATGAAGAAATATCTTTCTTTACAGGAGCAAAAGCAGTAAAGCTTTTTTCCTGAAAGCAGTAAAGCTGTATCTGAAATAACTAGGAAAAAAAATTGCCCTTTATGTGTCATTAACACATATATTTGGAAAGAATTTATTTGCAAATGAGATTTTTTTCCCTTAAAAGTTTCTGCTAAACTCCTGAGAAATTAAATCATTCTATAAAAAAAATATTTTAATGTGAATTTAATAAACATAATCAGTTTAACAATATTCCACAATAGTTTTCTATAGTTGTTGCGAAAAGCTACATTCGAAAATAAGAAAACTACATAGATGCAACAAGTCCAGAACTATCTGCGGATTAAAAAAATAACAACAAAAAAATCAAAACTGCCAGGTGTTTTTCTTTTTTTGGGAATTTTACAAGATGTTTTCAGTGTACTGAGTAAAGTGGCCCTTGCTGCCATTTATGGCATTTTGTTTTACATTCAAACTGATTATGAAATTAGTTTCAAATGTTTATCATTTCAGAACCTTAATATTCCTGAAGTTTGGTAGAAAATGATCATTTCAAACAAACCATTCTTTCACAGAGGAGATACAATACAGTAAGAAAACATGTTTCTAAATGCATTCTCACATTTCTTTCGTAGTATTCAATAATATCTGGAAGAATGAAAATACAAACTTTTAAATTGCTGTTACTCTCACGTATGATCTTGGGATGAGGACAATCTAAGGACCATCTATAATGATACTTAAATGGTCAAAGTTGTCCAAGAAAGACTGGTAAGGAAGGAAAAGATGTGTGTGAGAAACTAACGGGAGCTTTATTTACTGAATTTCATAAGCTATGCCATTTATTGACCTTCACAACCTTTACTAAGCTTTATAACATTGGTCCATTAGGCATTTGCATTTCCTATCATCAGTTACAATTATTGTTGATTCTCAGGGGAATAACTATCTTTGCTCTTCTGATTCCATCTCAAGCCCCTCTTCCTCCAGCCATAGGAGCTGGTACTTCATCAAAACAACTCTGAGGTAAATGAAAGTGGAAGGAACTAGTGTGCTGTGTGTGGGAGTAACCCATCATGTTGACGTGTCTTAACAGATTTGTTCTATAACAATTCCCTTTTTGGAAGACTTGTGGTCTTCTTTACTCATAGATACTGCATTTGATACAGTATTATTCAATACTTTTTGTTTGTTTGTTTGTTTGTTTGGGTTTTTTATTTATTTTTTAATTTTTTGCAGCCGCTCTGTTTCAACGTAGATTAAGCCTTGAGTGATTCCAAGATATTTGAATTTCTTTACTGCCCCGGCTAGCAATAACACCAGAAGAGGTCAACTTCATTAGCAAGAGAATAATTCAGTTTATCATGACATTAATGCATTCAAGAAAACATTGCTCCTGTGCAGCCATATTGCCATGGGCTCTGATTGTCAGGTCCTATAAACTAAGTGAGGTTGGGTTGCCAGTAGCAGGATTCAAAAATTCATAGAAAATAAAATGAACAAAAGGAAGTGACAGAACATGAATATTTTTTTGTGTTTTGGACCTCATTCAAAATATATTCCTAAAGTTTTAGTTTTCTAGGCTCTTCTTTTCTGTTTGTTTCATTTTACTGTCTTTCTGATTAAAAAAAAACTATATTAATTCTTTCGATTTAATAAAAATCATGAAAAATTGTATTAGTGCTTCTAATTCTTCCCTTTTAGAAAATGAAGAACATCTGAAAATAATGTTTGAATAAATAAAAACTTCCTGTAGGTTAGAAGAATTATTAGCATAGAATTTTTACTATTCTTGAAGAAAAAAGATAAATGAAACAATAATCTACAAGATTTATGTTAAATATTAAGTTAAATGTTAAGTTATATGTCTTTGGAAAGATCGGTTTTGTCTACAGTTGATATTTAGCACCTTTTCAACAAATGAAAACAGATAACTTTAAAGAGGATGAAAAAACCTGACTATATACAAAGGATCTGGCTCCTGTTAAAGTCCATTTCCTTTATTTATATACATATAACATGGCTTCAAGGCAGCAGCTGAAAAGTCCACATCTTGTGCTGGTGGAATAGACAGGTGGCCAATGTGTTGTCTGGAGGGAGGGAGCTGAAGACATTAGTTCATAAACCCATTCATGCCTTTCATTACCCAATCTGGGCATATTAGCATTTATTTTGAGAAACTTCATCGTATGTAAATGTTTCTGCATTATGGTAGATTTTCCTGATATTTAGAATAGTAGCAGGTAAAATTTCAAATGTATCTTCAAGCTAATAGAAGAAGCAATTTTTCTTGTTAAAAAAAAAAAAAAAAAAAAAAAAAAGCATTTGACCTTTTGTTTTCTTTATATAAGGAATGCTCCTAGCATGGTGCATATGTAATAGTGATCTTCCAAAACTTTTAGCTATTTCTTCAGGGAATTAAGAGGTTACTTACTTATTTTTTTAAGAGATATATGCACTACGTTACTTTTATACTACGGTATTGTTGGGCTCATAAAGTGCTATTTGTTGAATATGATTTGCATGGAGAAAATAGATTTTTTTTTCATTTTCATTGTGTTTTTGTTAATCCATTTCAAAAAGTATTATGCTAATTATAACAGTGTGCTTCACATTTAGCATCTAAATTGCTCATTTTCAAGGTTCTTTTTTTTAAAAAAAATTGTAATCTGTTAATTACTTGTTTAATGGATTGTGTAATTACCTACTTTAAGCTAGAAAACTGTTTCCATTTCAAAGCAAGGAGCCCATTCTAGAATTGAAAGTATGTAAATGCATCCTTTAAGATACAGTATATAACAGTTTTGCTTCAATAATTGTTTCATTTGTGTCTGCAAATAAATTGTTGGCTACCCTCTGTCTGTAGTTATCATTGACACTGTTTTCTACAAGACTGAGTCCTTACATAAAAAAGAAGTATTTCTTTAACAAATAGATGGAGAAGGATCAACATTTAAGCAAGCATTTTTTGATTAGAAACAAGAAAGAAATCATTTTCTAATCCTAAAAAATTTCTTTGGTAACACGAAAAAAAGGAAAAGGCCAATTTGTCATTTTTTGTAGATTGAAATTTTTTGCAAAAATCAAACAGAATCTGAAATTTAATTTCTAAACTCGTATTTAATTTAATATTTGAAGTTAAGAGTAGTTTTGAAATAAAACTCAGATAATGTGACCACTGGCACTTGATTAAGTGTGTCACCTACCTTTCAATAAGCCAGTCAACACCTAATTTTTCTTTAATTTTCTTTTTATTTTATTTAATTACTAAAGCTACTGAATTCAAGTTCATGCTGAGCATGAAGTCACTAAGTTGAAGGCCCAAAATTTGGGGTTCCTTCTGTCAACCTCCCTTGGGGGATTGCATTCCCACTGTTAGTCTCAGAATATACGCAATTGTTGATGAAAAGATACCCCACAAATTATAGACAGTAATAATTTTCCATCTCATGTCTCCATTTTATTGAAAGAAGATTTGCGAAATGCATTTTGGAATTGATTTTGAAAGGCTGTTTTCTGAATTTACACAAGGATGTAAATTCATAGGGAAGGATGCAGAGTTTGAAAGCTGGAATGGGGCTAAGAGTGCTTGCTTTGGTTTGTTGGCAGCAATAGTGGGAGGTTGAAGGGTTTTGTTTACAAAAATATCATACAAAAATACAATAGAAAGAAACTACCAGATCAAGGCCAGGCTGGATGGGGCATTGAACAACCTGGTCTAGTGGGGGGTGTCCCTGCCCACGGCAGGGGAGTTGTAACTCGATGATCTTTAAAGTCCCTTCCAACCCAAACCATTCTATGATTCTGTAATGAACTAGACTTTCACATTGGAGACCTACGTTCAAATCCTGTTAAATGCACAAATGAGTGAGTTTGGTGGCCTCTGCCTCATTCTCTGTGAACATCTGTCTGTGTCATTAAGCCATACGTGTGGTTTAGCATGATTGGCAGCTCCGTCCAGAAGGGACTTGGAGTATGACAGCTTTGAGCTCTGCAGATCAGCCTGAAGGTGCATTGAAAGTGCTTGGAACTTCCATGTGATTTGTCATTACTTTGCTGTTCTGCATTAAATCAAAAACATGGAAACGTCCAAGAAGGGAGTTTTTGCTAAAGGTGACCACACATTCTTTTATTTTTATTTTTTTTTTGCAAGGACAAACTCTGGAAATAATAGCTGGAGGGAAGGTTAATCTTAAAAACATTAACTAATCCTCCATTCCATTTCTGCATATTTTATAAGGTCCTAAATCTGTTTGAAGGAATTTGCTTGCGTGGATATCTCTGTTGCTCTTTTCAACTACACAACTCCGTCTCCTGCTCTAATCCCTCTGTTGCTGTAGCAACCTGTGTTAATTCTTAAAAAAAAATTCTAACATGTTCCAAATTTTAAAAAAGCGCAAAGGAGGAAAAATCAAGCAAAATCAAACTTCACTTAAAAAAGTTATTATCAAGAGATTTAGCTTTTGTCAAAAGTAAAGGAACATGCACAAAATTGTCAAATGAAGACCCTATATTTTCTTTTCTTCATTCTCTTTTCCAAAGGAAGAAAGCAAAGGGGTCTTTGGGGATTTCGCTCTTTTCTTGCCCTTCACAAAGATGGATGTTACCTTATATAACTAGGCAAGCAACCTGGCAAAAGCAGGATAACAATAAAACTATATTTAAACAACTCTAGTTTCAGGTACAGATACCATAACCTCTTTTCTTCTCATACTTCATCCTCCCTGCGAAACACAACTTTTTGACCTAAATAGTACATTTTAAAATTGCTTTTACTTCATAGCAAGCGAATTCTGCTGGTTGTTTGTGCTCTGCCATCCTTACAAGTACTTATTACCTGGTGCTTATAAAGGCTGAGTGCTCTGTTAGAGACCTATTGGTAAATGTGTCATTCTTTATTGTGCAAAGCAACCTAATTTGTTATTTTACATAATATTTGCACCCCATTTTTGTGTCTACTAAATAGCAGGATATAAAAGACTTTTTTTTGGTTGTGTGTTTTTTGTTTTTTTTTTTCTTTTTTCTAACATCCTTATGGACCTAGGGATGCATATAGGCACTGGTTTTACACTAACATCCTCATGGACCTAGGGATGCATATAGGCACTGGTTTTACAAAAGCACTTAATGAATTAAAAGCTTAACTCCTGCTGACTTTCAAAATACCACACATATTTATGATGCATTAGGTTCTAATCTGCTGTAGTGCATACAACTCACATGTTTTTTTTAAGCAAGGACCATTCTTAACAAGTGCTTTTCTGTACCGGGGTTACACATTCATTTGTCCCTAAATCCAACTGTGGACAGAGAGAACAATGAATGTTTTGCAATTCTATCTTCAAAAATATTTGAATGATTAAAAATGATTTTATTTCTAGAAAACTTTAAAACCCACATAAACCAAGAATACTTCAAAATCAAAAGAAAGTATTTTATTTAAGTTGAGGAGTTTCCATTTTATCCACTTAAATTTTATTAAGTTTCCTTTTTCGTTAAAAGTAATATTGCATTTTAACTTACATTTATTCAAAACATTTTCTAATCTGTTTTTTAAATAAGTGCTAATGATCAGATAATCAGCTATTGCCATGTATCTGCCACTTTTCAAGAAATCTATCATTATATACATGCAAAATGCAAAATAATTTGATGCCCAACAAGAAAAAATGATCTTGTGCTTCATACTTTGCATCCTGTTGTTCTTTTTAAGGATTCCTAAAATAGTTTTAACTGAAGGAGTTTTACTACTTTTTTAAAAGTATTCCGAAATACAATTAGTTGCCACACAGAAATTTAAAAAGACCTGAGGCCTTGGTATTTTGTAGGTGTTCATAAACATGACTTTTCTATGTTCTGACATAAAATCTGAGAAATTCCTTGTTATTTTGCTTAATCTTAATTTTTAAATTAATCTTAAATTAATTAATTTTTAATTAATCTTAAATTATTTTAAGAAGCATTCTTACTACTAAATTCTTTAAAATTTTATAAAATATGTCTACTGATATTTGGGTGTAATTTTATGCCATCTCCAGTCTCATACATTCTCTGATTTGAGACTGAACTCCAGAATAGCACTATAACAGTATTAAAGTAAAATAATGTGATCTTTGCCTATTTGATTCACTGTCACAATTCATTGTTTGCCTCTTAAAGGAGAAGATTAAAACAAAAGATCATACATTCCAGTTTTCCTTCATGACAGAAGGATGAAGCACAAGTGGAAAGATTCAGACCATCATTACATAAAAACAAAAGAAACACTTTTATCTCTATGGTATTTTCACAAGCTTTCCATAAGCACAACTACTGGAAGGACAAAGATTAGAGTTTATACAAAAAGCTGCTAAAAACTGAGGAACTATTTCTAATATGCACTTGGTTGAAAAATGTATTTCTTGTTTAGATGTTATTAATTAATGAGTTTGTGTTGTGGGTTTTTTTCCTTTCTCTTTCATAGGAAGACTGTAGGCTTATTACAGGAGAAGCTCCTAAAATTTACATTATAAAATATTCGAAACTGATAGGCAAAGGTAAATAGTTGGGGAAAAGGTCATAAAGAGTAGAGCGTCAGGAAGACAAACATGAGGAACAGAAAGCAGAATGTTGAATAAAATGGTAAACCTTCAAGGTCTAGGGGTACACCCTTTAAGGACTATGGTAAAACTTGAACTATCCTACTTGTGGATGTGAACTTCAAAATTATTTGAACCACTACAGATAGCAATTATACAAAGATTCACAAATTCTTTAAGCATATTCCAAATAATTCTTTGGCCAATGACTATGACAGTGCTGTCAGATTGTTTTGGACTATTGATTATTGCGCTAAATTGAGTTCTTATTTTCCTTAAATGTTTTCTATGTCCCTACCTGTTGAACTTTTTTTAACTCCACACACAGGAATTACAGTGAAAGATTTCACAAGCCAGATCTGTACAAGAAAAGTGTTTAAAGAAACTACAGAAATTAAAAAATTAAATCAAAAAAAATTAAAAAAAAATTTAAAAATTAAATTAAATTAAAATCAAATTCTTAGCAGGGCAATGAGAGCTCTAGTACTGACAAAAATAAGCTACATGGAGTCCTACTTTTTTTCAGAGTTGTGTAAAGAAATCAGGGACAAAATAATTGCAAGCATTTATGTGGAATTTGAATAAAACTGCATAAAATCAGTCTCTCAGTAACTAGATTATCTCTTGGCTTTTATTGAATTTAATAGCTAATTTTTAATGAATTCATTACTACTGTTTTCGACTCTCCCTTTGTGTTTTAAACAAATATTGTTTGCATATTTTTATGCAATTGGATACATTCCATCATGTAATTTTTTTTTAAAAATTCATTTTGTGTTTTGCCAGGTATTTTCTTTTCTTCTTCTTGTCATCTGTGTAATTATTAATATTTTTCTCATTATATTACTGCATCATGCTTTTGTTTTGTACAAAGAACATACAATTGAGATTTAGGGAGAAAGAATGCAAAATGAGTTATTTATGAACTAAGCTGCCCTTCATTATACATTTGGATACAAAGAAGAAGCACTACTATAACAAAACAGAAGAAAGAATTTACACAGTTTCTTTAGTCTCAGACCTGTAACGCAGAGATGTAGAAGCAACAAATAAAGTTTTTCAAAACAGTTTGGAATTCAACTTCCTTTAATCCATCCACTTAAATAACATTTATGATTTTAAATCATTGCAAGGTACTTTTTAATATTCTTGAAATATAACTTGAAAAGTCCTACCTTACACTGTTTCCTGAAGAATCAAATCCTTATAATACTCTGAGGAGTCTTCTTAATTCTATTTGCTTAACTAGGAAATTAGATGATCTCTATGGTCCCTTCCAACTCTAAAATTCAGTGAAATTCAGTGAAATTCAGTGAAATGGATTCCATACAGCAGAACCATCGCGTATAGGATATAGCCACACTACATGGATAGTGTCCTATCATGCAGAAATGAATGTGCAACGTGACCTTGAACACTTACAATGACGGGGCATCAGCAGCTTCTCTGGGAAACCTGGGCCAGTGCCTCACCATCCTCACAGTAAAGAATTTCTCCCTAATAGCTAAACAAAATCTTCCCTCTTTCTGTTTAAAACCATTACCCCTCGTCCTATCGCTCCACTCCCTCATAAATAGTCCCTCCCCAGCTTTCCTGTAGGCTCCCTTTAGGTACTGAAAGGTCACTATAGGGTCTCCCCGGAGCATTCTCTTCTGCAGGATGAACAACCCCAACTATCTCAGCCTGTCCTCATAGCAGAGGTACTCCAGCCCTTGGAGCATCTTCGCAGCCCTCCTCTAGACCCACTCCAACAGATCTATGTCTTTTCTGTGCTGACGGCTCCAGAGCTGGACACAGTACTCCAGGTGGGGTCTCACCAGAGCCAAGTAGAGGGGTGGAATCACCTCCTTCGACCTGCTGGCCATGCTGCTTTTGAAGCTCCAGTGTGTCGCCCGCACCACACAGAATCACAGAATCACAGAATCTTCTAGGTTGGAAGGGACCTTAAAGATCATCTTGTCTAACCATCAACCTAACTGACAAAAATAGACACCCACACAACAAACAAGGAGCATCATCACTAAACCATACCTCCCAGCACTACATCAACCCGTCTTTTGAACACCTCCAGGGATGGTGCCTCAACCACCTCCCTGGGCAGCCCATTCCAATGCCTGATAACCCTTTCAGTGAAAAAACTTTTCCTAATATCCAGCCTGAACCTACCCTGGCGTAACTTGAGGCCATTTCCTCTTGTCCTGTCGCCTGTGACTTGAGAAAAGAGACCGACCCCCATCTCTCTACACCCTCCTTTCAGGCAGTTGTAGAGAGCAATAAGGCCTCCCCTCAGCCTCCTCTTCTCCAGGCTGAATAACCCCAGTTCCTGATACAGGCCAGGATGCTGTTGGCCTCCTTGGCCACCTGGGCACACTGCTGGCTCATGTTCAGCCGACAGTCGACCAACACCCCCAGGTCCTTTTCTCCCAGACAGCTCTCCAGCCACTCTGCCCCCAGCCTGTAGTGCTGCCTGGGGTTGTTGTGACCCAAGTGCAGGACTTGGCACTTGGCCTTGTTGAACCTCATCCCGTTGGTCTCGGCCCATCGATCCAGCCTGTCGAGATCTCTCTGCAGAGCCTCTCTACCCTCCAGCAGATCAACACTGCCACCCAGCTTGGTGTCATCTTGGCCTCATTGGCAAACCTGCTGAGGGTGCACTCAATCCCAACATCCATGTCGCTGACAAAGATGCTACACAGTGCTGATCCCAGTACTGACCCCTGAGGAATGCCACTTGTCATTGGACACTGCTTGGACATCAGTAATACTGGTGCACATAATTGGCACATGGGTTTTATCTCTATCCCTAACATAGTTCAAAACTGCCTCTTCTCTCTAACTGTTTTTCTTTACTTTTCACGCATGTCACAAAATCTTTTTCACAGCTCACAATGGACCATTACAGAAAATCTTTCAAGAAACACTAAAGAAAATCACTATTCTAGTGTTGATTCTTTATTACTATTATTTCTCTATTATAATGTCTTATGTACTGTTTTCTAAAGAGGGCACCAAAATCACTATAATTTAAATTGCAAATGGACAGGCAATTGTCTAAAAACTTATTAATCAGTTTTAATTATTCTTTATCTTTTGTTTGTTTGTTTGTTTGGATGTTCAGGTATTTTCTGTCGTTCCTAACATTCCTTTGTATTGAACTATATTACTGCAAAATACTTTAAAAATTGTGTTTCACCAGAAGTAGTAGTTAACAGGTTTAAAGGGTAAGAAAATTATTGGCTTTTTTTCTTCTATTCTTTTATGTTTTGTTTATTTACTTACACTGGAGGATATCTATTCATAGATGACCTTAGGGGAAGTAAAAGATAGCTCAGTGTCTGATAGGAAACCTTTGTTATAGAACAAGTTGGAACATTTTTGTTGGATTAATTTTTTATGCTACATACCTTATCATGAAAGAGAAAGTCTTCCTAACATCATATCAGTCACTTTTGTTTGAAAAAATAAAGTTTTCACACAGGGAGATAAATAATTTTAAGTGACAATATTTAGAAACAAGACATTAATGTATTTAAGTCTTAAATAACTTTGCCAGTGCATCCTCTCTTATCACCCCATGGCTGTATTCCTCTATGCCACATCCTTTGTCTCCATTTCTCAAGGCCCCTGCTATTGTACCAGGTCTGTATTTCTCTACCTCATTGTGTTAAAGTTGTAAATATGTCATTCTGTACAGAATAACTGCTTGTTACTCTCTATAAAACTATGCTTGTACCACATAAAGATAAACACAAGTAAAATAAATTAGCCATAAATACCTGCTGAAATAGAGAAATTATTGTCACAGTGAAACAAAGTGAAACAAATCTGTAAGGCAGTTCAAGTAAAGTTCAGGCAGAGCAAGGCTGACAAGCCTCAGTCCTGATGCCTTGCAAATTCAGTACAAAGCTTCTGTTCTCTTAATAGCCATGGCAACATTTATTACTGGGCTACATGATCATGGCTTGTTGGGATTGCACACAGCTACCCATACACTGTACATCCTCATGTTTATTCAAACCGTACCATAGCAAAAGCTGCTATGCTGCTCGTATTTGGAAGTACCATAAAGTACTACATTTTATTTCGGACCTATTATTTTCATGATTTGCTGGATAAGCTAAATTTTTCTTACTTGGTAGGTATGTATTATACATCTGTATTATTTATTTTTCTAAAAAACACATGGGTCTTTATATTATTATTATTAGGGAGGTGATTCCACCACTCTATTCTGCTCTGGTGAGGCCCCACCTGGAGTACTGCATCCAGCTCTGGGGTCCTCAGCACAGGAAGACATGGACCTAGTATGCATTATACATCTGTATTATTTATTTTTTTAAAAAATGCATGGGTCTTTATATTATTATTATTAGAGAGGTGATTCCACCACTCTGCTCTGGTGAGGCCCCACCTGGAGTACTGCGTCCAGCTCTGGGGTCCTCAGCACAGGAAGACATGGACCTGCTGGAATCTGTCCAGCAGAGGGTCAAGGAGATAATCAGAGGGCTGGAACACCTCTGTTGTGACGACAGCCTGAGAGAGTTGGGGTTGTTCAACCTGGAGAAGAGAAGGTTCCGGGGAGACCTTATAGCGGCCTTCCGGTACCTGAAGGGGCTACGGGAGAGATGGGGAGGGACTCTTGATCAGGGAGTGGGGCAATAGGACGAGGGGTAATGGTTTTAAACAGAAAGAGGGGAGATTTTGCTTAGCTATTAGGAAGAAACTTTTTCCTGTGAAGGTGGTGAAGCACTGGCCCAGGTTTCCCAGAGAAGCTGTGGATGCTCCATCCCTGGAGGTGTTCAAGGCCAGGCTGGATGGGACTTTGATCAAACTGGTCTAGCAAGAGGTGTCCCTGCCAATGCAGTGGGATTGGAACTAGATGATCTTTGAAGTCCTTTTCAACCCAAAGCATTCAATGATTTTATTATAATTAGTATAATAGAATATATGGTTTATGCAAAGACTTCTAACTGAGAGGGATCTATGGAATATAAGCAATGACAGCAAAATCTTTAGAAGAGAGCGTTATAGTTCTTATACCATGGAAAACTGGATACGAAGTATTAAAGTGTAACTTGTCATGCAGCAAAAAAAGAAATAATTCAGGACAAAAAGCTGTCTTCAGTCCTTCACTGAACTCTTAAAGTGCAAAAAGCCACTAGAATTGTAATATTTCAAAAGAATCTCACCATGCTCTGCAGCAGAGGGATGTTGCAGCAGAGGTTTATTTGCTGAGTATCTGGTGATCAGAGCTAAAAACCTGAACTCTTTTTTTCTTTTTTTTTCTTTTTTTTTTTTTTTTTTTTTGCCAGAGTATAAAGATTTGTTCACTGGAATTCATATCTCTTGAGAACAACTCAAAGCAGCTCAATATTCTTTGGCTGCCAGTTATTGCTGATGGCCATTTTCTCTGTCAGCATGGCTGTCAGAAGGTGCCTTTAAGAAAGATTTATTTGGTGAAGTGGGTAGGGGTTTTTTAACAAGCAGGGATGTGGGATCTACTTTCTATTTCTTTGTCTTTTCCTTAGCTGAGCCTTTTTTCCCACTCAGTGCAGTTTGGACTAATATAACTGATGGATATTTCCTATCAAACTGCTTTTAGTTAAACTCATTTAATGAAATGCACTACAAAGGAATGCACGTTGTACGCTAGTGTTCATATTTTATTTGATTTCTATTTATTTTAACACCAATGGGATGTTTTATTCCAAAAGGAATATAGTTTGAAACTGGAGTGCTTTGCATTTAACTGAAGACACTTAAATAAAAGTGTGTGATATTACTTATCTAAGTACTTAAGTTCAGTTTGAAGGTGTCTGAAGGATGGAAATGGGTTTAGGAACTCAATTCAATTACTTTCACAGCAATTGAAAACTTTTTGAGATATCTTTAAAGGTATATATCTCTACCTATGACTTCCAAATATCATTCTACTTTTCAATACAATATCATTGTAGCAAGAATACATCATCTCAATAAGCAAACACTTGAATTTAGACACCTGATATTGGATACCATTCTGTCTGCCATAAAATACCTGATTTCAGAGCACACCTATGAGACAGGACAGTGATACTGAGTTATTGGGAAGATTTTTCTTATGAAAACATGAGATGTAAAAAGACTTAGTAGCAAAGATATCACTTTATTGAGGTCATCCAAGTCTTTAAGGTCCTTTCCAACCCAAACCATTCCATGATTCTATGAAGTCTTCAGATCACTACCTTCCTTCGAAGAAGAACCACTGATCAAGATCTGTCACTTGTGCAAAGGTGTACTGGATACCAGGCTCCTAAGTAATCTCAGAAGTCTTATGCATTATTGGTGAAGCTTCACAAATCATTTAAGGACTAACTGCTCAGAAAACCAGAATGAAGAAGAACCACTGATCAAGATCTGTACTGGATACCAGGATCCTAAGTAATCTCAGAAGTCTTTCTTATGCATTCTTGGTGAAGCTTCACAAATAATTTAAGGACTAACTGCTCAGAAAACCAGAAACTGATAATGACAGTGTGACCTGGTCATTAGATGTTTGGAAGTTTGAATGTCAAATCTCTGTTTCAAGATTTATTGTAAATCAATGCATACTAATAAAAAATTTGAATATTCTCCAACTGGAAAGACAGACGATATCATAGAATCATAGAGTGGTTTGAGTTAGAAGGGACTTTAAAGATCATCTAGTTCCAACCCCCCTGCCATAGACGGGGATGCCTTCCACTAGACCAGGTTGCTCAAAGCACCATCCAACCTGGTCTTGTACATTTCCAGAGATGGGAACCACTCTAGAAAATTTTTATTGAAGCCTGTGGAACAGTTCCATGCAAGCCACTGCCCTGCAGTCAGGTCTCTTGGGTACCACAGGAGCAGAGTAGCAAATCTGTGCCTCTCCTCCTCCTCCCCTCTGGAGTGTCTGTTGAGACTTTTGTCTGCCATTTGCTTGGAATTTAGAGCACACCTCTAAGACTAAGCACAATAAAGGAACAACTAATCTCTGGGGCTGGGTAAAAAGGTTAAATACACAGGGCACACTCAATATCCCTGTACTGGAAAGCGATAAATACATATTTGAAGATCTTAGTGTTAGATTGTTAGATGCAGGAACCCAAAGTGGCGTTTCAATGCTTTATTTTCTTTGACAAAACAAACCCTACGGTTCTAGGTAGAGTAGCATCTAAATCCTTTCAGAACCTGGGTTTCTATGTATGTGAATGATTGGCACTGAAAATGTTCAGTACCATTACTATCTGCTTGTTTGGCATTTAATTTAATGTAAAAAACAAAACAAAACAAAACAAAATATTTAATTTAACGTAGAAAACAAAACATAACAAAACAAAAAACCAGCAATGAAAACAGCATTGTTGTTTGCAAACAAAAGCTGGAGTTTCTCACAGCAACGAAAACAGCATAGTTGTTTGCAAACAAAAGCTGGAGTTTCTCATAGAAGTAGTCTTCAGAAGTTCCTTATTCTATGCAAGTTCACTGCCAGAATCCTGAAAATGAATTCCACTGATGTGGAAAAAGTACTTATTAGAGTACATAGAAACAACTTTGCTTTTCTGAAATGGTATATATATGAACTAATTTTCCACCTTTCAGACATAGTGGGCACAAATCCCGGCTATTTTACAGTAGTTAGGTGGCCACGAGTCTTTTTCTGTGTGTTTTATTGGTTCTTGTGATATTGTTAGTTCATGTAATTTTTCCCTCTTAAAATTACTTTTGACAAGTTCCTTCCCTTTGTATACCTTCAGTTTCTGCAGAATTTTAAATCTTTTAAATCCATATTCAGATAGCAAGCAGAGTATGAGAAAAAATGTATTAAAAAATCAAATAACAAGTTTTATTAGGAAATAATTCTTCACTGAAAACGTTGTTAAGCATTGGAACAGGCTGCCCAAGGAAGTGATGGAGTTACCATCCCTGGAGGCATTTAAAAGACATGTAGATGTGACACTGAGGGACATGGTTTAGTGGCGTTTTTGGACATGTTTGGTTAATGGTTGGACTTGGTGATTTTAAATCTTTCCAACCTCAATAATTCCAAGATTCTGTGATTCTTTCAGAAAGTCAATGTGATATAATTTTTAGCAGATTTTTCCAGATGAGCAGATAAGCACTTACGATTAATGACATTTTGAAACTTCTCTTATTTTTTTAATCACTAAGATATAGAATAGTACATTTCATCCTTTTTTATGAAAAAAAACCCGGTGTAAGAAAAAATAGGGAATGTAAACAGAAAAGGATAGTGTGATGCGTGCTGTTGCTGGCCTGCTGCATCCAGTCACAAAATGGCAACTGACACTGAAATAAGGAATGAAATTTCTATTTAAAAGCATCACGCAAAAATCAATGAAAGCAGGACCCTGCAACAACCAGTGTTTTAACACTGATTCATTATTGTGAGTACATACCTGTTCCTGACTATCTTTTCATTAAAAGTGCGTGCTTTTGTGGCAGAAAAAAGTCATAACCAAGTTTATGATTATTATTTAATTATTAAATAGAGAGATAAAACAACAATTGCAATAAGATGAAGACATGTTTGAAAAGTAAATGTGCTTTTTTGTTTTGGAAATAAATACAGTTCTGTTCCATTGTTTCTACTTAAAAAGAGAATAGTTAGACTAATTTTGTCTCATCTATGCTTGCCAGCACAATCTACTGGTTTTAGAGACGTAATAGTCTTTTTCAGATTTCATTAATCTGCATATCCTGTAATTTTTACCCCCCAAAGAACACATTTCTCAATTAAGATCTGTGGGGTGAGGAAAAAAAAAAGGAAACATCATCCAAAATGTAAATACCCTCAAACACTTTCAGTGAGGCTGTGTATCATATAAATGACTGGTAGACATTCTGTGATTAATTATCCTTGCTATTTTTATATTATTTGCCTTGATACCAATCACGCTACAATTACAAGTCCATAAGAGTTTTACCATTTATTTCACTTAGTATCTCATAATAAACTTCAGTCATTTTCAGTGGGTCTCCAAGTCATTATTGTGAATTAGCGAGGTTCTCCTGTATTGAAACAGAAGTAATGAGCTTATGCCTCAGAGTATTTACAGTTTACTGAACAACTCCTTTTTTGTACCTTGCATATTAAACATTTCCCTCTTGGAATAGTCTTTATTTTATCCATTGAACCTAATAATGAAAAACATATAATTACATCTAACCACCTGAATTATTGGATAAGAATTGAATTTTAATTAATTACAATAGGACTGGTCAGTTCCCTTTCCTGGAGGTGGTGAGAAAATGAATCATCCTAAAACTAAGAAAATGTTCGACGACTACCTTCTCGCATAACCTCAGTGTCTTGACTAAATTTCAGTTTGAATGTTACTTCTGCCTAAATACCCTCTGCAGTTTCGTGGAAATTCAGTATTCTTATTTATTTCCTTTCTTAATGTATTTTACAACATTGCTTTGCATGATTACGGCGCTTCTGCAGATTATTTTCAGGGCAGCCTTATTTCAGCTGGGACAGAAAAGACTTTTATGAATTTTTGCTCACATTATTCTTTTATTTTTCCAGAATATATAACATGCAACATATATAATATAAAAAAAAACGTATTTTCTATAGGGAGAATTTGCAATAGCTCTGATTTTTGATTTGTGAGTCAGCTGGATTTATTTCTTTATCATAAGCTCTGAAAAACTATAGAATGCCCTCGGATATTTTGATCTTCATGACTTCTCTGGAGATCTTCAAGACCTGCCTGGATGCAGTCCTGAGTAATGTTCTCTAGGTGTTCCTGCTTTAGCAGGGGAGTTGGACTAGATGGTCTCTAGACATCCCTTCCAACTCTGACAATTCCTTGATTCCATGATTCCGTGACAGCACTGTTTACAAATTTTATAAATACATTTGAAAGTTATGTATCAGATTCTGTGGCATTCTTTACTACTGAATTGTAGTAGAGACTACTCAGGATTGCATACATACATTAATATATTAAAATGTATTAAAATTATTATCATATTAATCATAAATAGAGACCTATATCTAGTTTTACAAAACTTTAGTTATATTGTACTGTAGAAGCTGATTTGTCTATCTATTTGTCAAGCTGAATTCTTCTATCAACGAATTAATTGGTTGTTAGAACACTGAGTCAGGTCATATCTTTGCAAATGCTAAAATAAGTAATAGAAATTGTCAATATCATCCATTACTGCAATAGGTTGTACTTTTAAGTGTAGCTATCAAGCCACTCCTTGTAGAGTGTCACCTAAAGAAATATGAGCAAGTGCTCTTTTTCATTTTGCTATGTGACAGGATGACGAGATGATCAAAACATTTAACACGATCAAAAGCAATCACTTACTTCCACAACATAAAAACACTGTCTTCTTCGGAATATAGCAACATTTTTCTGCTGCTCAAGTGCACCACAAGACTTTTTTCCTTCTGTTTCTGAACCAATATAGAGAATAGAGTATGCCAAGGGTTTAATCTATAAAACATCATCTTTGTTAATTGACTGATAAATGTTAGTGGAGCCAAATAATATTCCAATGGCAGGTAAGACATTAGAGTTTGCTTAAAATTTAAGTGTGCACATGTCCACATTGTCTAACAGTGGAGTTTTATAAGAGAGAGGCTGACAAAAAATATGAAATGGAAACTAGATAATTTAGTCCTTGGTATCATCTTCATGGTTCATGAGTCCATGTATTTTAGTTCTGCATTTTATAAAACTGCAGAAATATAACTAGGAGAAACCCAAAAGTTTGCAAGAATAAGAATAATATCTCTCACATTCACCACCTTTGTTTTCAACTGTGGGGCTTTTTTTCCAATTTGACATTCAAAAATCAAGCTTTCTAACTTTATGGTGCTTTACAGTAGTCAGATAATTCAAATAACTGTAATCCTAAAAGCAAAGGGAAATTGATAAGGACTTTATATTTTGCAAGTTTATTTATTTATATTTTGTATTTCTATTAAGAATTATGGTGTTAGTCATCACCTTCATATTTTATCCCTGCTTGGAAACACTGATATGAAAACTACAGATGGTCAATATTTTACCCATCAAATATTACTGATGATGATCAAAAGACAATGATATTTTGAGATATGGATAGAAAAAGCCAGGTATGTGACAGGTATAAAAATGCTTTGAGCTGAACATGAATGCAGACTGTTTCTCTTTTTTATTCCTTCTTCCCCCCCCTCAACTCCACCCTTATTTTGGAAAGTAGAGTATTTGGAAAAAGAACATTCATTTATTTTATATAATTTTAATATCCCTAAGAGCCTCTCCTGAAATAGAAAGCGAATTCCCATTATCACCTACCCAGATCTTATTTCTTACCATAATCATGGAGATCTTCTAACTCCTTCCACATTTCTGCATGAGGTGACTAGTTTGGTGTCACTAGTAACCCTAATGAAAGTATTTTTCATGCCAGGAAAAATAATAATTCACAATTTGATTTCTTTATAAAAGCTGCAGCTAAAGGATAACAGCACACAAAACAGTATGTAGGGGTCAGAAAAGCCTTCTAAAATGCTTCAAATCATAGTGAGTTGCTATTTCAAATAGAGTATGGGACTATATTTCCTTCCAGAAAGGGACCGCAGAGTTATTCCTAGAGCTTATAGATTCCTTCATTTCCACTCACTCTCTATCTGTTTAGTTATACTGCTAGCTTTGGCTTTACTAGCTTGATACAAAAACCAAAAAACCCCAAACCAAACTAAAACAAGAAAAAAACCAAAAAGACAATCCTGAGACAAAAGTCAATTCAAAGACAGACTATTGTATTTCAATTCATAATTGTTCAATGATGTGGGAATTAATTTTAGTATATGTATTCTTTTTCTAATTTTAGTAAGAGAGCATTTACTAAATATGCTTAATAGGCACCTAAAATACTTGTTCGCAGAAAAGTCCTTAACTACTTGCATCGCATTTATTAATCAAGTTATTTTCAGTGGTGGATGGCAGCCAGAAGGAAAAAGATTTCCTCTTCTTGGCCCTGTTCTGCTCTGCCAGTTCTATTTCCATCTGTGCAATTTGATCATGCCCTTTAATAAGCATAGTTCTGCTCAATCCCATCACCTCTTTGACATCTGATGTTGCGGGAGTGTGGTTCAATGAAGCGGCCAACAAAAGAGTAGAGAACGCAAAGAGAAACCCCCAGGTTTCTTTTCTTCCACATATTTCTTGATCACAGCCTGCTGTTCACCTTACCAGGTTATACTCTTTTAAGAGCATCTCTTAATTTGTCTGTCTTACTCATATATGCAAATCAATGAGCTTTCATATATCAGCCACACAGTAACTTGTCACAAATTTCAGAAAGCAAAAGACTGAATACTGCAGTGATCTATAACATAGAAAAGTGCAGTAAATTAATTAGCCTAGCAGCTTTTTCCTGCAAGGTCTTTAAGTTGAGTGTATAGAGGCATCTAAACATTAAATTCTTTTTAGTTATTCAAATTTGTAGACACACACACACAAACCAAACGAACAACCCACTAAAAAAAACCCAAACGAATCCATCTTCCATAAATTTCAGTACACACACAAACCAAATGAACAACGCACTAAAAAACCCCAAACGAATCCATCTTCCATAAATTTCAGATAATCCAAGTCCACTGCCTGAAAAACCTGGAGAACAAAAAAACTTGTGACTTTGGCAACTTTGGTACTAGGATATACTTTGTTTTTATGAAGCACTAACTTTAATCTATACTACACAAGTGTTTAGTCTGTGCAAGGCAAGTGTTCCAAATAAAATCAAGTTTTTCTAAGTGGTTCTGTCTTGTACCTCCACTCATCATAAAATTTGTCTGCTATATAAGAAGTTTTACAGACAAATTCTCGCACAGAACTGTACCTTTGGAAACAGATAAAAATATACAAGCAGATAGAGCTACATTAAATGAAAAATATAAGTGGACCATCCATAAGGACATAAAAGAATCATTAAGGAATTATTCCTTGGAAATATTGTGTACAGGGCTCATGAACTGATCACAGCACGGCTTCACTTGTGTTCTACAAAACGGGTTGCCAAGAAGTTTGACACTCCTAAAAAAGGGATGTGTTAATATTGAAGTCATCCATAAACACCGTAATAGCTCTTTTTTTTCAGAGCTGAAAGAGTCTGCAAAACTTCCAGCTGAATATAATGACGAGGCCATTGACAAGATGACATTCGTTTGAGCAGCAGGCGGCAATAGATGGATAGATAAGTCAGACAGATTCCTTCAGCTGACACGGGCTAAATATGCAGTCGTAATCAGTATTTCAGAACAGTGTCTCTAATTTGACACTGATGCAGAGAGGTTTCTATGCAGCTTTCTAAAAATGGACTTTGTTGTCACGTTGGCGTGTATCTGTGTAAAACATGCTGTCACTCTCCCAACCTCTAGTCCCGACTCTTGATGGAGCTCCACTTATTTTCGAGGCATTTATGAATAGAAGGGAGGACGCAAAAACCGCACTTGCAGATTTGTCCTGAAGTGAAGTGTCAAATTCAATGTGTGTTGAACTGTCTTTTTCAGGAGCATGAACAAGACAAAGCAACCAGCAGAAGAAACTCCAGCCTTTCTGATGCTGGTTAGGAAAAGTCTTTCGCTACAGGCTTTTTGTTACCTTGTTCTCACTGAAGTTCAGAGGAGGATTTTGGAGGTAAGAGGGGGAGGAAATTTTAATTTCGTCAGCCTAAAGAACCTATAAGCATTTATAATGGTGGCATATGCCATATTTTTTTCTATGAAAAACCAACTACAATTGTCAATTTTTTTTGGCTCAGTAGCTAAAGTTTTGGAGTTCTTGTGACAGAGAATTGGATGAAGAGCAACTGTTTAAGTATGAAGCATAAATATTTCTTAAAAACAACAATGAATAGTAAAATTAGACATTGCTGTATTAGAAACTAAATTTAACAGATATGGTAGTTTTAAAAAGATTTAGTTTGATAACATTGCCAACTATTTAGTGTTCCTACGGATGTACTAACAAGAGTTTTAAAGCTCCAGCATTCAGTCTAACAAAGTATTAAATGCAAATGTTACTACGCAGTTCTAGAAAAATTGTGGAATTTGTGATCTGAGCAACCGCATCAAAAGCTGATTCTAGCAGTGATACTTATGGAAATGTATTGAATTATTCGTATGTTCGACTAAAAAACCATCAAGTTAGAATATGAAATTCTTAGAACTGTTCACAAATAATGTTGGTTATCATTTGGGGATTGGATTTGTCACATGCTGAATATCATAGCAGAAAACAGCATTTTTCATATACAGGAGTGCCCCAACGTCAACTTGTCTGAAAATTTGGGGCCCAAGAATGAATTGCAGCTAAACGGGAGACCACTTAAGAATTCCAGGTATTGCAATAATTTGCCTGTGAACATCCAGTGACAACTGAAGCCATCGTAAGAGAAAGTAGTCAGAAAAAACCCAAGAATTTCTGAAGGGAGAACAATAGGTTAATTTAAGCAAATTCTGTTAGCAAATGTGTTTGATTCTATGACAACACTTTCATTTTCAAAATAAAAAGAAAAAAGTATGTGAAATCATTTTTGCCTGTAAAATCATGACAAAGAACAAACACGTAGCATCAAGCTTCCATTTGTGACTTACACATTTTCAGCAAATGTGAAAAAGTCATTAATAGAAGGCCAGACTGACACCTCTTAAATGAGCTATTTTTATTGGAGGCAAAATCCAGTGGACAACCTGTCACTACGGTAATAACACAGAGCCTCTTCCTGTCCTCTCATTGCTAGGGAAGAAAGCAGACACATCACTGTCACATCTGTATTTCTCAGGTGCAAACATGCTACAATTAATAGTGTTTCATCTGCATGCTTAATAAGTTAACACTATGCAGTAGTCTGTCACTTATAGTTTAATGATATATAGCTTAACAGTTTCATGTGCAGAAGTGCTAGGTTTTTTTTTAGGCTGAATATGAAAACAGGTGCAGTGAAACTCCATCTCTGAAGCAAAGATATGGTTAGGTATTAACAGGTAATAGGACAAGAGGAAATGACCTCAAGTCGCACCAGGAGAGGTTTAGATTGGGTTTTAGGAGAAATTTTTACACTGAAAGCGTTGTTAAGGTTTTAGAGAAATTTTTACACTGAAAGCGTTGTTAAGCATTGGAAGAGGCTGCCCATGGAAGTGATGGAATCACCATCCCTGGACATATTTAAAAGCTGGGCAGACGTGGAGCTGAAGGATATGGGTTAGTGATGATTTCTGTCAGTGTTAGGTTGATGGTTGGACTCGATGATCTGAAACCCAGGCAATTCTATGATTCTATGATATTCTCTGAAGACCCCAACCAGGAAGAGCTTTGGGGAGACCTTATTGCTCTCTACAACTCCCTGAAAGGAGGGTGTAGAGAGGTGGGGGTCGGTCTCTTTTCTCAAGTCACAGGCGACAGGACAAGAGGAAATGGCCTCAAGTTGTGCCAGGGGAGGTTCAGGCTGGATATTAGGAAAAATTTTTTCACTGAAAGGGTTATCAGCCATTGGAATGGGCTGCCCAGGGAGGTGGTTGAGGCCCCATCCCTGGAGGTGTTCAAAAGATGGGTTGATGAAGTGGTGGGAGGAATGGTTTAGTGATGATGCTCCTTGTTTGTTGTGTGGGTGTCTATTTTTGTCAGTTAGGTTGACGGTTGGACAAGATGATCATTAAGGTCCCTTCCAACCTAGAAGATTCTGTGATTCTGTTTGTTCTGTTGACAAGTTTTTCTTAAAGTGAGGACCATCAGAACCTCAAATTATTTTCAGCTCTAAACAATTAAGCAGAACAAAAGCCTTTAAACTGGGGGTGAGAGGGCGAAATTAATAATGAAGAAATGTGTTTATGAATCTGCCTTCTGGATCCTTATTCACTGAGTCTTGTTCACTGGTACTTTCCTCAGTTCAAAGACCTTTTGTGTCCTCCTAGGCTGCAACAAACTTCATCTAGCTCCTTGGCATTCCTGGAAAAAGTGTCTTTCTTCTGTTATTCTGAAGGTATATGCACTTGCATGCCTTCTTGCTTTGTTTCTCCCCTTTCAACCTGCCTGAACACCACACTCCTGAAGGTACCCTCACTTAAGCACAAAATTTTGCTTCTTCTAAGAAATTATATTCCCTCTATTCCAGGGGTCCAAGAAAACCACAAAATCATCTATATTTTTAAACCTATCAAAAAGAGTGAAATAGTAAATATGTTAATCTAATTGGTGAAAAATGGGATAGAAAACCCTCAAAGAAGATGATTTGTATTTTGAGAAAAACAAAGGCACAGATACAGATACTCTAAGTCACTGTACTTGAGAACCTGCTATTCCCTTTGCTTCAGGGTCAAGAACTGAAAATGGAAATATTCATTTATAGCGAAAGTTACAAGTATATTGAAAATATTAATGAAGACTTATATGATAATACATCTTTCAATTTTTTTAAGTACAATTGCACTCAATCTTGTTTTAATCGAAAGATGTTCTGAACTTTAGTCTAAATTTACTATTAAGCTCAAGTGCTTTGAGCTACTTTATTTTTGCAAAGGAACTGTTTTTTGTCAATGATTCAGAAATGTACCTGAGGTTTTTTCCCTTGATTCCTGACATGGAATTACTGCCTCTTCAGTTTGCATTATGTGAACTAAATTTTTTAAAGAAAACTTTTTCAACCCAGTTCTGGAGTCTGAAATCAGTATCACTTGTGTTCTCAAGGCAGGATCTCAGCTGAAACAATAGAATCCCACTTCATCCACCCCCACAATGGATCAGACCAGTGTCTGAGAATCTGAAGCTGCAGCTGAGACTCACAAGTGTTTATAAAAATAGTCTCAGCGTTAACAGTGATAAATTGCAGTAGCAATTACAGCACCCTTACCAATAACAATGCAGTTGCTCTAGCAATTTTTAAGTTGCCACGGATTTTAACAACTCCATCCTTTTGGGCTGTTTTATAAGAAATTTTTGTAAGTTTAGGAAAAAAAAAAAAAGAAGTGGTGACCCCTCTTATGGAGTTAGTAGCCTAATTGCCCCTTTGATACTTATCTAAGGATTTTAGCAGTGAAAAGAAGAAGCAAATGTTGTGCAACAAAATGGGTGTGCAAAGACAGGAGAACACTAGAGGGAACTTTTATTTTGAGAATATCTTTAGCTGAAGAAAGGCTTGTTCTTTTAATGTGGAATGGCAGATACTCGAAACGGAAATTAGAAGGCCTGATACTCTTAAAGTGGGGTAGAATTCTCATTACCTACTTGAACACCTCTGTATCTTCTCCTGTAACTGGGTCTACTTTAATACAATCGGAAGAATAGGATAGAATTGGCCAGATAGTAAAAAGTTCCTGTGTGCTACTGATTGGTACCAATGTAATTTGTACTTCTAAATAGCTCTTTTAGTAAGTTAAAAACCCAGGAAAAAGGAAGAGGAAATTAACTTAGGTAATTTTCTTGAATTTTAGGTGCCCTTGTTCATCTGATCTGATAGATGTAATCAGATTCTCCAAGGAACAAATAAATGGCAAATTTAAGAACAGGACCTGTCAACATCCTGTTTAATCAATGTTTAATAACAACAGATATAGGATGTGTGTGAACTGTTCATTCTTTCATAATGAAGTTTTTCTGTAATGCTTTTATCTTAAATAAAATATGTTATTATTTTTGAAAGCTGTTTGGCCACTGGTTAAATTCCCTCATTTTTCTTGGGATATAGTTGGAGTTTCAGTGTTAAACTGAATTCACACTTGCTGAAATAATCACAATAAATTATGAGAGGATTATGCCTTCAAAATTCTGCTCTGGAGAGCAACTCTCAAGTTACTGCCCCAAGAAAAATGAAGGCTGGAGGCTTAGGACTTAAGGACATTCTCTAGAGAAGGTCACAGTCTGTCAGAGATTCAGTTAACCCTGTTCAGTTAACACACAGGAAAAGGAATTCTTACTTCTATTGCTCCTGAATGTAACAACTTTATGTGACATCCAGTACCTCCTTTAAAACCAAACTGATTGACATTAATGATAATTTTATTATCTAATTCTTTATTAACAAAGTCCTGAATTTAGACTGAATTATTTTTGTCAGGAACTAATATATACTTTAGTCTATCATTTCTAGATCACCTTTCTAAAGTGCTAGAATTGAGCAAATGTTATGCTGCATAATGAATTTTTTCCCCAAAATATATTTAACTTTGGCTTCTCAGTTATCCCTCTACTATAATCAGTGCACTCGTGTATCCATATCTAGTAATGTGAAAAACTTTAATTTAGGAGAGACTTTTTTTACAATTCTTTAACAGATGGCATAGGCAGCATTTTAAGTTCTTATGTATCCTGTTTCTTTAGTCCATACTCAGCATAATTTGTTTTCCCTGTTAATATACAAATGTGTTTCTTGTTTTGCTACTTTAAACTTCATTTTCTTTTAGTCCTTTTAGCTTAATTTTTTCGTTTCTTTAGTCCATACTCAGCATAATTTTTTTTTCCCCTCTTAATTTACAAATGTGTTCCTTGTTTTGCTACTTTAAACTTCTTTTTCTTTTAGTCCTTTTAGCTTAATTTTTTGATAGATCAGTGCATTCTTCAGTCTTCTTTGACAGCCACGTGCATTTTTTTAAAAATTCTGATCTTTTGCACTTGTCTTGAATCTGTAGATCTCTAAGAGTTGACAAGTTTTAGTTGTGCATTTTTTTTTAAATTCTGATCTTTTACACTTGTCTTGAATCTGTACATCTTTAAGAGTTGACAAGTTTTAGTCTGTACAGTTAAAGAACTTCTTTTTGCCTTATCTTCTGAAGCACTTAAAACCTTGGCACTAGTACGGAAACTTTAGAAATTTGGTTTTGTTCATGCATGGGAAATGTGTACAGGCACCTCAAATTAAAAAACTAGTTCAGCAACAGATCTTAAAATCACAAATCTGATTTATCAGAAAACTATTACTAGAATATCCCAAAGAATCATTTTTTAATTGGTATATTTATTATAACACCAAAATACAAGGGTGATTTAAAATCTAATAAAGTTTAGTGGGATTCTTAGTAACGAGTAGGACAGGTAATTGCTATAGAGGAACATCTGCATTGGCTGTTGAAGTGCTAATAATCCATTAAAGAACTTCTTTTTGCCTTATCTTCTGAAGCACTTAAAACCTTGGCACTAGTACGGAAACTTTAGAAATTTGGTTTTGTTCATGCATGGGAAATGTGTACAGGCACCTCAAATTAAAAAACTAGTTCAGCAACAGATCTTAAAATCACAAATCTGATTTATCAGAAAACTATTACTAGAATATCCCAAAGAATCATTTTTTAATTGGTATATTTATTATAACACCAAAATACAAGGGTGATTTAAAATCTAATAAAGTTTAGTGGGATTCTTAGTAATGAGTAAGACAGATTATTGCTATAGAGGAACACCTGCATTGGCTGTTGAAGTGCTAATAATCCAATATACCACTGCCAAACTAAACCAAAATCACAGGTTATGTCTGCATTTGACAGATCTATATCTTGAAAAAAAATGATACAGATAAGAATTTAAGAATCACAGCAATATCTATCCAACGTGTATTGTCAGGATAAAAACTAAGGGAAAGAAAGAATTTAAGAATCACAGCACTATCTATCCACCGTGTATTGTCAGGATAAAAACTAAGGGAAAAGATAGATGGGGATGGTGAAGAATGAGAGAGAAAGCTGTAGCGATCATCGGATATATGTTTCTATACATGTAAGAGTTTTAAGAGATCAAAGACCTTCAAATACATTTAGTGTTCACATTTGAAAGATTTGAAGACATGCAAGATGTGGGAAAGACAGAAGAAAGCACTTCTGCATCTTAAATACTTTAGACTTAGCTGGGGCTTGAGGAGATCAAATTAACCATCTAATTGAAGAGAAAGCTGAGAAACAATTTGGTCTCCGTGTATAGGTACAAACACATAGAAAATGCTAATGGGAGGCTTTTCAGCCCCTTCGACTAAGGTATGAAAGGATGCAAGGATTGAAAGCCTGTTTCCTAGCTTTCAGAGTAACCCACCAGGGCAATAATATGGCAGGTGGTACAATAACCAATGTACAAAGTGCTTCAAAAAGAATCAGATAACCTTTCAAAAGATGTCCCCTAATACAGTTCTGTGAAAAGTTCAGTGGCATTTTTGCATAAGGGTCATTTCTGGCATTGGCAGTTGGGAGTTTTGGAATCAGCATCTTCATTTCCTTTTTGCACGCCTCAATAAGCAAAACTGGCTGTGCGAGCTACACGCTTACAATAGTTGCAGCTCTTAGTTAAAACAAAAAATTTATACTTCAGCAGATCAGCTACAAGCCTCTGGGTTATAGATCTTTTGTGTGGATGATGCACAATCAGCTTGTTGTCATCTGTTCTGGTCCTGTCAGATACTGGCCATGATAAAGTGAAGAAAAGACAGATCAGCAATCATAGACTGCTCAAGGAATGCTTTACACATTTGATGACTGACTGGTGTTTCTGTCTCACCTCCTTGGGGACATACTGACAACTAAATTTCAATCTGAGCAGTCTCTTCCCACCACTCCTGAGAAATTTTGAATAAATTATCTTCTGAAGTCGCTCTTCCTCTATTTTCCATTCCTTTGCTCCTCTCAAGGTTGCAGACATGATTCAGCTTCTAGAATTATCTGGGTGTGTTCCACCCAACCAATTCCCTGCTCTTGCAAAGGCTTCAGGCATTTCAGCCTTACTTGTTTCTGGAAAGTTTCACATGGATTCACATTTGGTTGAAAATAGTCTAATTCTCAAAAGGAAGACAATTAGTCATATATTTGATCAGCACTACTAACTCTGGTTACATATTTTCTATATTATGATTTGGATGCCAAATGTGAAGGAAATGAGCGTGGATGCCACACAGAAACACAGAAACTTACAGTGTCATATACATTTCTGAGGAAAACCTTTTAGATAGGGAATATAATCCATTTCCAATCTACTGGCATATTTTGTACACAAAAATAACCTATAACCAATTGATTTAATTCTTTTGTAGCAAAATGATGGCCAGACAGACCTTCTGAACTTCCCAGGCAAAGCAAAACTCCCATTGTTAAGGCAGGAATTTTCTTCAAATCAGTTTTGTGCCTTCAATAAAGAGACAACATGCACAGCCTTAAAATGAAGACAACAAACCGAAGCAATGAAAATAAATAAGAACAAATATACAGCAAGAAATATCCTGTGTAATAATGTTAAACTGTCAGCTTTGTGTAGCTCTAAGTCTGTAAAACTACTCAATTATATTTGCAGTGAAATTCTTTTCTACAGTTTTGGTATGATTCAGATAAGTGAAGTGCTATTTAAATTCCCTTTTCCTGTGTTTATGTAGGTTATTAGAAGAAACTGAATGAAAGCTTTGGTGTTCATTTAAGACATTTAAAACATTTCACAGCTACAGTAAGAGAACAGCAAGAGATGGGGAATAAATTCTTTACCAAGAGTAGAATAATGATTTTTTAGGATTTCTAAAGACAGGTTTTTCTCATGAAAATTTTTTTCATTTAATTACAAACCCAGATGCTGAATTGAAGATGAGAACCAGCTGGCAGAATCACATCAAAGGAGTCCTTCAGAAGAAATAAGTTCCATGGTATGCTGGAAATCGAGCTGTTCCATGTAGACTTTCAAAATTGGAAGGTCAGAGAAGAAGCTTGATGTATCAGATACAACAGAGAACAACAGTGCCTTTTGGAAATTGGGTTAAAGTTGGTAATATTGCCTGACTGATACATAAGAAGGTATTTTTTTCAGTTTGATGACCACAAGCTACAGTTAGGATAAAGAAACAGAAGTGAAAAAGGTGAGATGATGAAGTTGCAGTGACCATTGAGATGAGCAAATACACTGTGCATCCTCTGAAAGAAAATAAGGCACATACTCCACTTGAAAAAAGTTAGGACTCAGAAACAGGCAATATACAAAGAGATAATACTGCAAATGTCATTGATGGTGCCATGTTGCTTGGTGTTCCAAAAGAGATAATACTTCATTGATGGTGCCATGTTGCTTGGTGTTCCTTTTCCTCTGTGACACTCTCCTGTATCCAGTTCAAATCCGATGTTACAGCTACAGAGATCTTCCGATATTTCAGAATTTCTGCCTGTCCATTCTCTTGTATTCCACATTATAGAGATGAGAAATGTGTTTCTCAATACAAAATGCCATCTCACAAAACTGGTTTTATTGTTCGTAGTCACAACTATTTCTTAGATTTGTTTCCAGTAAGTCCCCTCGTATTTGGGTCTGAGTGATATTCAGAAGATCAGTAGCCCTGATGTTTTAAACATTTTAAAATCTAATATCTTATTTTGATTTTTATTTTTTCTTTCCCCAATCGATTCACACTCTTCAAAAAATTCTTCTCATCTGTGATATTATTACCTCAAATTAATAGAGTGTGTATTGTATTTATTTATATGAACAAGCATAACACAACTCATTAACAAAAACTTCCTAATTTCACAGAAAGGGGAAAAAACCTGCATACTCTTACATACTGCAGAATTCATTAAACATACTAATATACCAAATGTTGACAAATATTTTCAAGGAAAATGTCAGATTACTATTGTTTCTTCTTGCAAGTTACATCTAACAATGCAAAAACAAGAGTTACAAACAAAGCTTCACAAGCACTTTACATAACCACCACTTTAACTAATTTAAGTCTTTATTGTTCCGTTATCTTTTCACTTTGACCAAGTGTTATAAAAGTGTTTGATTTTGCTGAACATAATGAGAATACTGTAAAAAGACCCAGATATAATGTGTTCTACTCCACACTAAATCAAAAGGTCAAAAGGGTTTTTTCTCACTAAACAAACCTCATCAGTGTGGTTTATTAATACAATTAGATGAAGTACATTCTCCAATTTCAGATATCAATTTACTCTTAGACACTTTCTGCTTTACTTAATCAAATTGGGAGATTTTTTCCAGCTATATAATCAACATGTAAATTAAATTGTAAAGGATCTTAAAAAAAGAAAGTCAATTATTTTATCAGTTAATTTTTCCATATGATCTAACTACAACTCGTTATTCAAAAAGGGAGGAGGGAAAACACACTTTGGATAATATATATTTTCATTGTGTTTTTCCCTTCCAGAGTATTGCTATCATTAACATTATCATGCCAAGCCAGTAAATTGGTATTTTAATTTTGAGACAAGGGGCTTATACTTATTATGGGATGCCGGCATTTTAATGGGAAAAGATGATTTGATGTAAATGATAAACAGATCATTTAGTACTGCTAATGCTTTGCATTATGTGCTTCATTAATTGCATGTCTTATGTAGCTTACATTTAAGTATACGCAATTACGTCAAGCTCATTTATTTAGCTATATGCGCTGACACACTATAGAGCTCCTATTTGTCTAATCTAAAATCCAAAGACCATTTACCATACTCTCCAGCTTTCAATTTATACACAATTAGAATAGCTTCTGTATATGATATTAATGCAGAAAAAAAAAAAAGAGCATTTAAATGGCATTTTATCAAGGAAGTTCAAGAACAGTTCGCTTAGAGTTTATTTCAAGAACTGTTGAAGGTTAGTGATGAACAAAATATATGAACTATTGATCTAACACCCACACAGTCTCTACAGGATAATTATGGGCAAATTCATTTACTAGCATAAGACACTATTTTGCAGTCCTTTGGCTCTGCAGTGTATTTTCCTGAATACCAATATTTTTTAAAGAAAATTACTGAAGCTTCCCTTCCAAGTTGTAGTTATTTAAAGTAGTATTACTCAATTAACTTAGAATTGAAGCTTTGCTTCTGTAGTCTTGACCTTGAAAATTTATTTAGTTTCTTGTTTACATTTTATATCTCTCATATTGGTAATGTTACTTTTCTTGCAGCTGTTAAACCTGATATCTGGGACAAAGAAGTTGAGGGTTTTTTAAGAAACCTGTAGCTAATATTTAATGTTGTACTTAGGAGTATTAGGCAATATGAATACTATAATTTTATGCATATCATCCTATCTATAAGATTTTCCATAATTCTGATATACTGCTTTTTAAAGGTAGGTACTCAAATGATGTGGAAATGATTCTGTGTTGTACAGGTCATTATGATGGTAAGAAAACAAAGGATTTTGCTCCTTCTATTTTTAGGGAAGAGCTCTGACTATAAGTTTCTCTTTATATTATCTTTTGGAGCTCCAGTGACTTTCATTAGTGTTCTTACGGGCACAGTTATCAGCCTTATTGTGCTGATAGAAATCGGAAAAGAATTTTAAAGACTGACAAGGACCTGGTGAACAATGAAGATTCTTTATAATCAGCAGAGGAGAGTGAATATAATTACCCTAATAATAAATTTTTTTTATTATTTTTTACTTAATACCCTGGTTTGAGGTAAAACAGAATTAATTTTCTGTGCAGTAATTTTACTTTTTTAGATGGGTCTCTTCTAACTAACTAAACTCCAAAATTAACAGCATATTGTTCAGAAAATGTTCACTCTCACAGTGAGAAGATATGATTATACCAAGGAACGGTATGCAGAGAGGCCCTTGCTTATACTTATTGCTATAACAACCAAGGTCAGGTAAATTTGTTATTTGCCCCGTTGGATGGTTGGAAGCGGAAAAGCGTAGAGGGGTCACACCTGTGGGGAGGAACGGACAGGACAGGTGACCCAAAACTGACCAACAGGGCATTCCATCCCATCTGCATCATGCAACAGAACTAATTTTCTGTTCGGTAATTTTACTTTATTAGCTGGGCCTCTTGTAACTAACTAAATCTTAAATTAGAAATTATCTGGTTGTCAAAAATCAGATAGCTTTAATGTATGCAGGGAATAGCTGAATGTGAAAAAAATGGATATATTTCTTTCCCTGTTTTTGTGGATATGGAGAAGAGAGGAAGAATGAGTAAGAACTTACCAAACATTTCCATTCTGAACATAGTATTTTGAAAGCAGTCACAGATGGTTTGTCTAAAGAACACAAGCCTGTAGAGCAAATTCAGGAACAGAACCACATCTTGTCTAACAGTTCACATCTTAGTGAGCCAATTTCTCCTTTTTTCAGGATATGACTCCTAGAATTCTTGGAAATCTTAGAGATCTTTTTTTTTTCCCTTTATATGCCTCTGCACAGTTTCTACGTGATTCCTGCATCACTGAGTATTCAAAACAGATGAAATAAAATATGGATCTCATAAACCAATTTTTTTTTAACAAGCCCTAACTAGCCTAAAATTATGATACAGTTGCCTTCAGTTAACCTACAGTATTTTTCAATTTGGTCTAAAAGTCAAATTCAGGCAAGGTATCCAAGGGTCTGAAACAGGGTCACTTTATTTCTGAAATATCTAAGTTTTCAGAATCCAAAAGGATATTTCCTCTGCGATCATCTGAGATATACAATATAATGTATCTTATTGGATCTGCAAGGACACCCCATATTTGCTCATGCAATAGCCATATTTTTACTTCTCACTGCTGACTCCATATTTGTTTTTCTCTATGATCTTTTCATTGTTTGTTCTCGTCTTTCTTATGTTGTTTTTGTAAACAAGCTTGCCCCATAACATTCAGACAAGTTTGAAATTAAACCAGAGAAGCTTACTCATCAAATGAAGACACTTGTGTATTAAATTTCTATGAATTAATGTGGTAGTTAACTGAGAGAGATATCAAAACAGGAATACTGCAGGTAATTATTCATTGGCCATGTCGGTGACGTTTCTGTTATTGAAAATGGACATTCTTACTCCATGGGTTTTTTTCCCATCTTCTCTGCCATGAGTGGTTTTCCTCAAAAATATTGTAACTTTTTGTTCATCCTGTTTCTGCCCCATAATGTTAAAGACAGTACCAATACTATACATATTTAGATGACTTCTAGTATATCATTTGGGATTATTCCTTACTTTTAAAGTTGTGATTAAACATTTAAAGTATTTGGTGTCTGAGATAAACAATTTCCTGAATATGAAGAGGTAGGCAACGTTTTCTGAAAGAAAACTGCGTGTCTTTGTAATAATCTGTCAATTTACTGATTTGCTGATCGTAAACTCATCATATCATAAAGTTGTTTAAAAATATGTGTTGTAGAAATAATCTCTTTCTGGAATCTTTAAAAAGTTGTTAAAATAAATGAATGTCAACACATAATTTAGTATCCCAGAAAACAACATTTTGACATTTCGTATCACCATTAAGAGTGACAAACTCCTTTCAGCTTGTTCATCTTTTGTCTTTATTAATATTCATTGCTTTTGAAATGTGTGGAAAACACTGGAAAAAAGACTTTATTCAAAATCACTTTTAATTGAGTAAATCTGTGAGTGCTTTGGTAGATGGAGAGAACAGATACTAATGTGTCATTTGTAAGCATAGCTGTATGGATATCTTTCATTTTTACAGTGAGCTGAAAAATTCTATCAATAAAAGTAATTTTATTTCAAAGAAATGATGCAGCAACATTGAAATTCAAAGGGTTAAGTAATTTGAAAGATTCAGCGTAAACAATAAATATTTCTATATTATTTAAGCAAAGAAAGACAGGTTACTTACCAAAATAAGCCATTTTGAAATGAAAACAGTAAATTCAAGCAGCAGGAGTTATTAATGAAATCTACTTTCTCACTATTACTTCTGATATTTGCTTGTTTTTGAAAGCATTTTCACCACAGAGGTGAGATTCTAAAAGCTGATTTTTATCTTTAAAAGTCAAAGTGCTGGAGAGTGAATAAAGACCACTGTTCTTCTACTTCTTGTCTGCATGTGTACTTGCGTGGTGGATTCATTGAAATATTTTTACAGGTGACATACCCACCATTCTCCCGTTTCTTTCAGTCCTTCTCAACTGCTTGGCTGAGATAGAGTTTCTCTTCATTATGTTACAAAGTGGGTCACATAATGGTTTTCTTTACACATTTTCTGTCACCGTCATTAGGCTGCTGAATTAGGCAGCCACTTCCTCATCCACTGAAAAGTAAAAACATCAAAACCACATTTCTCCATTTTAGAGAACAGGATTTTTGTGTGGGACTATGTTGAAGCCCTCACAGAAGTCAAGGTAGATGATACCAGTTGCTCTTCCCTTATCCACCAATGAAGTCACTCAGTGGTAGAAGGCCAGGTGTGATTTGCCCTTTTTGAAGCCATGTTCGCCCTGTAATCATCTCCCTGTCATCCACATGAGTTGACATAGCTCTCAGGAGGATTTCTTCTATGATCTTGCCGGGCATAGAGGTGAGGCTGACTAGTCAACCTTTAAACTTCATTGAGAGTGACACAAATGTAGAGTTGCTCATTATTTAGCTACTTCATCTTGGCTTCTGTTTACATGTATTTCAACTACAACAATAAAATGTCATTTTATATTTCACCGTGGGTGTTTATATATCGTTTGCACTAACCTTGTGCAGTTTGCTTTTCTTTTTCATCTAGACTTTTCAGAAGAAGTTAGTGTGGACATTTTTCCCTTCAGTCAATGCGGATTAGTTTTTTTGGATAGTGACTTAGCATTGACATTCTTTGCACATTCCATAAATTGGAATGTGACAACCAAGACTTCTTTGGAAATTGTGTCTAGTAACCTGAAGATGATGAGATTTTATTCAAGTCACACAATTTCTTCTTTGAAAGCACAAGAAGAGTGATATAAGTAGAATTTCTCTCTCTCTGGGTAACAAAAGTATATGGCATTACAAAGGCATTACAAATACTTTCAAAGGTGAAAATCCATCTAGAATTTTCTGAGGTAAAATAAAAAGGAGGAAAGCTTTCATAATTTAACATCATTGAATTATTATCCAGGTATTTCGGGATGTGCCATAACCATTAAAAACAATTCAAAGGTTTGGATTTTAATTTCGCAAGGTCACAAGGAAAATTCACTTCAAGAAAAAACAAGTTTTCCAAAGTAGAGAAAATGAAACAATCAAACAATAAACCCCTGAAACACTCGTCAACACTGTATCCATTTATGTAGTGCTTGGCTGAGTACAAATCAATAGAAATCAAAACAACACAGAATATAAATGGCTTTCACATTTTGTCCTTTCTTTTCCTTATGTAAACACTTTTCCACATACACACTCTTATCATCCACAAAGATAATTTTAAATGCATGCTAAATTATTTCTAATTAGGGTATATAATTTCCACTACAAAATGAGAGATTAGCAATTCTCTTTATTTCTACACTCTTTGTTTTGCCAATTTTGAAAATTACAATACTTACATTAATTTTAATCTGGAAACAAAAAAGATTTTTAGAAATTCCTTTGATAAAATTTAAGAATAAACAGTAGGCCAGAATAATGCACACAAACAAAAGGTTCAAGGATTTTTATCAGAATTTAATCCAGATTCATCTGATATTACTGCGTGTATGCCCACTGTAGGTGAAAGGATATAGTTACATTCATATATAAATATAATATACATGTGTCTACACATAATATAGATCCATATCCACGTGACCGTGTGTATCTGCAACAGCTTAAGAAAGTGTGGCAATATGGTTTGTTTCTTCTATTGCATTTTAGTAATAACACCATTTAAGTTGAAATAGTCCACTTAACATGATTTTTTACTAAATATTCCATTTGCTTCTTCAATATTGCATTACAAATGGGTAGGCTCTGTCAGTATTCTTTTTAACATATTGGATAGTCAAAGTTAGTTTTAAACAGTTTGCTTTCCTGAATTTTCAAGCTGCCATTTTCAGTCAAGCACGTGGATTTGATTACCTCTTATCTCGGTTTGGTTGATTTGGTTTGTTTTTTTGTTGGTTTTCTTTTTTTTTTTTTTTTGGTTGCAATATATGTGCTGTTCTATCCTGACACAAAGGATGAGCACCACTGGTGTCCTTCCTAGCAGCAGAGCTTTCTCTACTGTAGGTAAGTCTGGGAGATGTTATCAGGCCCAGTGCTGTTTGCAAATGGAAAGATGATTTCTAAAGTTGAATCACAGAATCACCCAGGTTCAAAGGGACCTTTTAGATCATCAAGTCCAATCATCAACCTAACACTGACAAAAACCATCACTAAACCATATCTCTATGTCTGCCCATCTTTTAAATCCCTCCAGGGATGGTGACTCAACAATTTCTCTGGGCAGCCTGTTCCAATCCTTCATAACCCTTTCAGTGTCAAAATTTTTCCTAATATCCAATCTAAACCTCCCCAATCTAAACCTAAAAAAAGCAACTTGATGTTGCTTCCTCTTGTCCTATTGCCTGTTACTTGTGAGAAGAGACCAACCCCCACCAATACAGCATGGTAAGTATTTACAACACTTCAAGAAAAGCCAAGTCAGATAGATTCCTGAGCTTAATGCACTCCTGGTAAAAATTAGCTTGTTCTGCAGATGCTCTGAGTGGAAAGGACATAAGTTAACGCATAGTCAAATGTAGTGTGATAATAGCAGCACTGTGCCAAAAAATGACTGTAATTCCTTGAAATCTCAGTGGGGGAATGATTCAGGTTCACAGCAGACTAAAGTGTCCTAACAGCTTTAGTTGGCTCAGAGCACAGGCCGAGCAAGCCCGTGTCTGGTAGCAGTGTACCACGTCAGCTTAAAATAGTCACATCCTGAAACACTTTGACAGTGAAAACTAAGTACCTGCTAAATGGTGTAAGATTATGAAGTTCTTATCAAAGGTTGCCGCGATAATGTAAGTAGCGCTGTTTTATTTGTTCATTTGTATTAATACTCAAAACAAATACAGTTATTTTGGGGTTACTACTGCTACTGGTCTTTTGCTGCTGATGAGGTTTTTTCCTGTTGCACACTAACTGTGCCAAAAATCATTAGTTATTTTACTTTATATACATATTTCTAACTAATAAACCTAGAGTCAAGATTAGTAGCATGAAGTTCAAAGCTTAGTACACACACATTAGGGTGCCCGGGCACTTATAGAGTAGCAAGCACATTCCACTAGTAATGAGAACACCTCTTAATTCAGCTGAAGCTAAAGCCACAAGTGAGTTATAAATGTATTTGTTCCCCAGTTAAATCGATTCCATGCAGTGCTGCAAGTGCTTATTATGTATTCTGTTTATTCCACAAGGAGGAAAATAATAGTTCTCTTCCTGTTCTGCTAAAATACCACAGTACAAGGCGGCTTATTTGGTTTCATTTTAACTATACCAATTTCACTTCTAATCAGCTTCTGTGTGATGCTTACAGTGATCTTTAAGCTGCTGGTGGATTATTGATTTCTATTAAGAAATAAGAAAGAAGCTTCATTTCTCATGTCATGAACACTTCTACTACGGAGACAGCTCAGGGTTTTTTTTTTTAAAAAGAGATCTGAATATGCATTTCTTACTAGCATGCATATTAGTTAGTGATGTGTATCACTGAGACAAGATTCAGGATCTTATATAAAATTACTCTTTTTGTCAGTGCAGTTCTCAGTTGATAATGTCCAAAGATAGTGTATGCTTCTACCAGAAAGGATATTAATAGGCTTTCAGATTGCTTAGGGAATCTATATTGCAGTTCCCTTAGACATTAGAATAACCTGACTTATCAAAGAAAAAACACATTTGGATGCGGTTTCTACAGAAAGAGATGAGAGAAGTAGAACCCATGATAAATTTACTGCATTGTGCTGTGATGTAAAATCCTGATTCAGAGAAAACTTATGGGATTATTTTACAAAATGTACCATGCATATGCTGGTTATCATGCAAAATGGAACAGAAACAAGCAATGGAAGTACTCATTTCTTCTTTCCTTCACATTTTACATCACCTAATTAATAACTTGAATAAATGTTGCTAGAAAAAGGAAAGGAAAGATGAAAAAGAAACTATGCATTTTACTTTAAAAATAAAGAACCTCAAGTGGATCTGAATAGGCTTAGGCCTACTGAAGGGCTTTGACAGAAACGCAGTAAAATATTGGAACACAAAACTGAGAATCAGGTTATCGATGCTAAAACAAACTCTATTTTGAAAAGCTGATGAAGACTAGTATGATTAGACACCCACCCCACAAATATTTTCTACCAATACTTACCTTGAACAAGTTTCTAAAGTCGCAAAAAACTTTTGAAATCCAAGTAATCAATCAGTTTCAATATTTCTCAGCCCACTTTCTGCCAAAGGACTCTTCACCATCGATCATGTCTGTCATACCAAATGCTTGGCTGGAGAGCTCAGCATATTTGACCACCAATATAAAAATGATAGTGCTGGACAAATCTGTCAAGCTTCTCAGGAAGGTTGAATTCCCCTCATAACAAATGCTCTCCTGACACATTTCGATTTCATTGTCAGAATTTTATTTTAGTTCACTCGCTGAGCAGGAAGCAGTTGCTTTTCAATTTAGACTTTTAATTTTACGTAATATTTAATAATATTCTGCTATTAGTTATAATCATTTCAGAAACCACGCATGCCATTTACCTAGCACAATTAAATGACTGGCTGTTTGTGTCCTCATATATAACAAGGCAAAAGGAATCTCAGTACCTCAAGTGACAGGAAAATAAAATAATACTATGGTGCATTAAGGGGAAGAGTCAATACTTTTAAGAGGATAAAATAGAGATGAACAGTTGAAGTAGGACTCACAAAATTTCTGAAAGAAAGGTCAGGAGTATAAAGCTATATTTTCATATGAATGCCCCAAATAATTTTTTCAATGAGTTTAGACTAGTTTAAGCTCTAGAGAAGTTGAGAAGAAAGAGAGGATATTACTGGAAATTAGAAAATTAGAGAAAAGGAGAATCACCTAAAGAGAGAGTTAAAGGTGAAGATCAAATATTTAAAAACAAACAAACAAACAAAAAAACCAAAACAAACAAAAAACCAAAACAAAAATCCCACCCAGAAATAAAAAGATGTTTCATAAAAGCTGGATGTGGATGTCAAAATTTCTACGTGTTGTCTCCATATTTTCCCAGCAGATATTCTCAGTGATTCTCAGTGATTTTCTCTCTGCAATCTGGAAGGGAAAAGATTTGCTAGGTCTGCTTTTGTTATTTCTCTTCTTACATTTCAAGATTGTTTCTTTTATTCCTGTCTTTGACAATTTTTATATCTTTCTTTGCTTTTTATTTGAATATCTTTCAATAAATACAACATTCAGGATTTCATTTTTATAGATCACTATTTTGTTTACAAACCCCTCAAATATTCACTGGAAGGTACAAATGAAGATAAGGAGGGAGGGGAAGCAAGTGATGGAGAAAAAGGGGAGTGAAAAGAGAGATTTTATATGTAGATTTGCTTGTAATATAGTATCTAAAATATTTACTGGGATTATATGGGGAAACTTGGATTACAGATCTAGCTCATGTTAGTATAAATTAGTTAATTATTAATTGGAAAAATAACTGCATTTTGCTGCTATAAGTTCTCTTGCCATACTTACCTTCTTCTTATTCAGGAGGGGGCATAATAAAGGGGAAAAAAACCAGTATTGTACCATTATTATTACCCTGTCATGTACCTATTGAATTATCTGGTTACATTCAGCATCTGTATCTCTTCATACGTATGTGTTGGAGGACTTGCTCTGCTCTTTCTCCCTGGTGGGTAAAGGCTAATTTTGCTTTCCCATTGGTTAAACCAAACAAGCTAAATAGCGTGGAGTGTGTGATAAGAAAAATTCATCCTCAGCTGTTGTGCCCAATATCTTCATAAATCTTTGCTCCTGGTTTAGCTCTCATTACTGAGCAAAAGAGATAACAATATATCGCTTTGGGAGGTTTTAAGAGCATTACTCTACTAGTCCATCTAATTTAAAGTGACTTTATGCTAGGAGCAATGTGTAAGCAAATCCCTTCTGTTACAATAAGCACTGTAAACTGTGGTACATGATAGAAATGGTAAAATAATCAGGTCACCGTTTGAAGAGTCAACAGTCACTGCAGTGTCTCTGAAATACTTCTGTTTCATTTTAACTGAGAAGTAACCGTGCCGGCTCCGTGGCAGCTCACGGTATTTTAATGATGACCACTGCAACCTCAGAAATACTTTAAACAAAATGTTCAAAAAGGGCTACCGACTATCCAGTCCATTTTAATGAACAACATAATAGCACTATAAATTGCAACTCCTCTTGAATAGAAGTGTTTTATGTCATATTCATGAAAAAAAGAAAATCATGGGTGCCATGAAATGCAAACACGTTCTCTGACTCATGAATTCCTCATCCATTAAATGCTTGCATTACTCTAGAAAATTGATATGAGGTATTACGAAACAAGATACTTCCAAGCCAGATGGCATCAATGGCTATGTGTACATTATCAAGTAGTGTAGATAAATGGGGTTGGGTCTAAAGACTAAACCACGTGGGGCTGAAGACCTGAAATCCACACTGTACATATTGAAAGCACTGCTGACTTGGGATTATAGGCATAATGGACATTGAAATCACACATTTTTTCTGCTTCTGAAGCAAATATTGTAGTTTATCTTCATCTGAAAGGCATCCAGTTCATGCCTACTGAAGCTGCTCCACAGTGCAAAGCCAAACACAGCATGTGGTGACTACTGGGAGATTCACTTTAAAAGTGGACTGCTGGCCTCCATTCAATTATTGGTATAGAAACATCCATGAAGGCTACTCTGAAGTTTCTTAGCTATATTTATATACTTTTAAGTTTTACTGGGTGTAAAGATCTGACTGCACTTCTCAACTCTTTGACCATTGTAACAAAAAACAAATCATTTTGTATTTGTTCTGTATTTGATACTGTTTACATCTGAACAGACTGAATGTAGATAAAATGCAAAATTCTGAGACATTGCATGGTCACAATGACAGCAATCTGTACTTTTTTTTTTTTTTTTTGCAATTACTTTTCCTTGGTTCTGTAACCGCTGGAAATGTTGGTAGTGGAAGCTCCAACCATTGTCTATTAGTACAGACTTAGTTTCCTCCCTAACTCAGACCATTATCAGGGCAGCTTTCCTAAGAGAATCAAAGTTACAAGACTGGATTTTTCATCTGAAGTGCATGTCAGTTTTGTTGACTGTTCAAAGTACTTTTCATTCACCAGGTCTTCAAAAGTAACTGTATTTGATACATTTAGTACTCTATAAGACCCGGGTGACTCACATTGCAACAACTGTTTCATAATAACTTCTTTTCTTCTTCTTAAGCAGATATGAAGATGTTACACACAGGTGACAAGTTCATTTGATCCCACGAGAGTATAAAAAATCCTAAAACTCCGAAAAAAATTGTCTCTAAGTATTTAACAACTTCTGTTTCTCAGAACGTGTTACTTACAGTGCAATCTTCTATTTTTTAATATTTCTTTTTATCACCTTCCGTACGGGCCACACATTTATGTGTTGTTGAGAATTTGATTTAAATCTGATAATTTATGGGCAACAGACAACCTTGGTGTTGTATGTTTTAATCATAGCATTACCAGTTTAGGTAAACCAGCATAGGTTTTATTAATGACCTAGTATAAAGACTTAAAGGACAGTTAAAAATGTAATGCACAAGGTCCTACTGTACAAATGTATAATAGAAAGATGACTGTTACCTCTAGCAGCTATGTAGAGACAATAATTAAAAAAAAAAGATAACAGATTGGTATAATGTACAACATACAGCAACAATTAACAACAATGCCCAAGCTCTCTAAAGATGTGAGGTGAGAACTACACAGAATGAGGATTTCAGGAATGCCAGGACCCATTAAGTGAAAAAAGAAAAGGGAATGATAGGACTGATAGTTCACCTCTAAAAACCAGTTTCTCTTTTTGTGATTTCAGTAGCCATACACATGCGTAAAGCAGCAATACATAACAAAGCCATCTTTATTTATTTATACTGCACAAGGAGAACATGCAGCCAGCTTGAACTCAGCATCAAATTACTTCACACTTCTTATTTTGTCTCGGAAGCATTTGCAGGCATTGCAGTTGTTTTGATGAAGATGTTTAATCTCTTTTTTCATGCTGATTGAGTTAATTGGAGAGGAAGCCAGTGTATGAGAAATACAGTGGTAAGAGGGGTATTTTCAAAGTACAACCATACTTTCCAAAGAGCAGATGACATTACTGTGCATAGCTACTTATTTTCCAATTACAGTCAAATTTTGTATGGGAAAAGTATACATGTACAATGTATACTTCTGGAAATGTACAGATATACATAGACTTGCCCTTTACCACTATTATTGTTGATTAAAAACAACAGCAACAACAAAATTCAAAGTTGTTTCTATTTCTATAGTGTAGCCAAAGTAGAGGTGTATGAAAACTATGAATTATAAGTGGGTTAATCTGGCTATAGGTAATGCAAGCTTGTCCCTGGCACATCCATTCCCTACTGTCCATGCTAATCCATCCATCCAAATTTAAACTCCATCCATGAAACAGAAGAATGTTATCTCTTTAACAGGAAAAGTCTTTTCTGCTAATAAGCATCAGGTCTATGGTCCTCTTTCTCTACTTGATACATTATGTAGGATCATACAGCTTGGGAGTCTGGGTATTCATTGCCAGATAATGAGAGTAGAAACAGCAAATGAAAAATATAGCTCATATTTTGTCATCATTTAGCTTCCACTTCTTTTTTGTATTTTCTCTTAAACCAATCACCATTAGTGAACAGTGGTAGTAAATAGACAGCTGCTGCAGCAGGAGATGCACTAAATACACATAGCAATGCTTAGAAGTCCTTCTCATTTCTGAAAATTTAAAAAAAAAAAAAAAATTTTATGAAGTTAAAGGATGTGGGAAATTAAATTCAAGTCTGATGCAGAATAACCAAAACCAGACTTTTTTTTTCTTCACAGAAAAATCATTAGTCTAATAATGCTTGCATTTTTTTTTGTTCTTAAAATAGCTTCAGTGAGGTTTTAAATTATAATTTGCATAACAGTAGCGTCTTTTAGCCCAAACTGATCAGGGCCTTGCTTTTTGGGAATCATACATAACAAGAATCAACCTTTGTACCGAAGATCTGATAATCTAAAGAGACAGGCTGGTAGGAGGAATAAAATTACTCCCATTTTTCTGACGAGGACTTTGGGCACGGAGACATCAAGTAGCTCAATCAGAATCACATTTAGAAGTTGGAAAAACTGTCAGAATCTGTAGTGTCCTCTTTCTGACTCACACTTCTGTCTATAAGAGAACATTGTTTTTCTTGATTCATCTATGATTTAATACTTCGTATTAGGCCTTACATGTTTCAGATTCAGCTTCACACATTAGTCAGACTCTTTGATGCCACTGTTATAAGTCATTTGTTTATGGGGGAGAACTGCTGTGGAAGACTTTAGTAAGTCCTTAATACATATACGCCAGAAATAAAGAATGCAAAGACACAAAGAGATAACAAATAAAACCATTGACTCATTTTTCTATAACTTCTGAGAGACTTTGGTATAAACTATAGTACAAATGATTACCTGTGGCAAAGATTTTAGTCCAGATAAACACAAAATTCATTACCCTTTCTGAGCATGGATATATTTCTCAAAGAAAAACCTTACGATGGAGAAAAACCAAAAAAAAAAAAAAAAAAGAAGGAATTTATCTAAATACCTAGGCAATGGAACTTTTCAGGATAAACTCTGAAAATTAAGATTGAGCACATGTAATATTTCTTACTTCATTCTAATATATAACATAATATACTCAACCAGTTACGATATAAAAAAAAGACATAAAAGGTATATATTGTATATTACTCAGTAGGTATTTTAATAGTTAAATCAGTAATTATTGTTTTGAAGTTTGTATACAACCACAAAGCATAGCAACTGGGGCACATAACCATTTACCTTGCCATCCCTACCCCCCATCTTTCCCCCACTGGTAATTTGGGATATCATCCTTCTTCAGGAATTACCTTGGTCTTTTCAAAAAACTTGTCTGTGCTCCTGGCTTAAAGGGTATATGCTCAGCCAGGTTTCACATGGTATATTTAGATAGTAAAGATGATAATTTGCACCATATGATTCCTTCAGAGTGCTTTGGTTGTTCTGAAAAATAATATGCTTCTTTATGGATATTAATTGTGTTTTTTCCTATGAGGAACCACTTAGAACTACAGTTACCCTTGTATGTACAGTAGTACACATTTATAACCTGGGAGTTATTTATACAGCTTAACATATAATTGTGAAATCCACTGCTCACTGATGAAGTCTATTTGAAACACAGTAATTTCGTGTCGCACTTTTTTGTGCCTTTCAGTTATGAATCCAAGAAAGATCATATTGCATATTTTTTATTAAAGTGAATCAAATATTCTTCAATTCTTTATTATATTAAAAATTTTTGCCTCAGACAAGACTATTTCAATATTTAATATACATATGTGTGTCTACGTGTAAAATGATTGTATAAAGAATGTGCTACAAAATAAGATAAATTGCGTGGAAGTTCTGAGTTTTTTGAGAGGGTAAGAGGATTTTATTATAACTCTGTTTAATGTTAACATTTGTACATAATAAATTCTCTGTCTTATAGATAAGAGAAAAAAATGTTTTAAGACTGACTTTCTCTTTTTCTTTTCCCCATAGAAGAAAATTTCAGGATCAAGTAAAGGCCAATTATCTCATCAAGGACAGCTTCTTTCCTTAGTACTTTAGTCCCTCTGGGTGCCATCTGTTTTATGATAAGTTCTGCGCTTTGTTTCTGCAGCCTTGACTAGTATGGCAGTCTATAAATTTATAATTTGATTAGGACAGGATATATCTTCCTGCATTTATTTAAATCTATTTTATGACTATTCCCTTTTTACTTAATCTATGGAAAACTAACACCTAATAACACTTAGTATACCATTTCAACAAAACTATTTGACTTCTGACCTATAAAGATACATAAGAGATTTAAAAAAATATTTCTTGCATTTTATGTAGCAACATAAGCATAGTTTGCAATGAATTCATTACCATTATCTGAAAAATAAGTCATTCTAATGTCACATCTATTTTCTTTTTTGCCGTCACTTGTCTTTTTTCTCTGTGTAAGATTCAGCTCAACAAAGCAGTACATCTCAGAAATATTTACTTTCTTTTTTACCTTCACTTGTCTTTTTTCTCCATGTAAGATTCAACAAAGCAGTACATCTCAGAAATATTTATTAACTCTTCTGTTTTGTAACTTTTGAACTTTAATTCTACTTAAAGGACATATAATGAAATTATAAGAGAGCAATAATCATTGGAACCTTACTGGAAATCATCTCTTTTTTTTTCAGAAAAATATAACAACAGCTATATCTTGGAATTTTAATTGTTTTAAATGTTAGCAAAAGATCCATCATAACTCCTTTATTCCCATAATGAACTCATACATTCTCAACAAAAATTATTTAATTCTTATTTTGATGGCTGAAGCTAATGTATGCATAAGCGCACAAGCTGGGAGGCTTAGAGGGACTGAGCTCTTTGTCCTCAATACAGGCAAAAAGCCATGTCTGGGCAGCTTCATTTACATTAATTATAATGTTGCTTCACCATAGTTTCAATTACTGTTTTTTATTATTGCTTCAGCTGGTATTTAGTGGATTGTGTACGCCCTTGCTAGGTTTGTTATTGATCAAGGACATATGGGATAGAAAAACTATCTGAACACCTAAGAAGGTCATTAGCTCCCCATCGCTCACAAAACAGAGAGCAGCTCTGCCACTACCAGCAAATCCCAATTAGCACCTAACTGGCTTCCCAATATTCTGGAGTAGACTCCAGTAACGCAATGTCAGGTATAATTCTCTGTGCCAAGAGAAGGTGTTCTTACGGTCACAAGCTCACTTTCTTCTACGTTTTTTGAGTATGATGGATGCTCTTTCTATCTGGCACGTAACGGAAGTACTTTTGAGCAAAATACAACTGAGTCTGATCAGAATTTTTTAAGATGAGGAGATATTTCTGTTTTTAAACTGACATAATTTTTGCAATATATTTTAAATCACAATGTAGCTTTGTTTTGCTCTCCAGGTGTCTGAAAAACAACTGAAAACTGGCAAGGTCTCTCAAGATCTGGGGTTTTTCAGCTTGGAGAAGGCTCTGGGCAAACCTTATAGCAGCCTTCCAGTACTTAAAGGGGGCCTACAGGAGAGACAGATGGGGACTCTTTATCAGGGAGTGGAATGATAGGACAAGGGGTAATGCTTTTAAACTGGAGGAGGGGAAATTTAGATTAGATATGCAGAAGAAATTCTTTCCTATGAGGGTGTTGACACACTGGAACAGGTTGCCCAGAGAAGCTGTGGATGCCCCATCCCTGGAAATGGTCAAGACCAGGTTGGACAGGGTTTTGAGCAACCTGGTCTAGTGGGAGGTGTCCCTGCCCATGGCAGGGTGGTTGGAACTGGATGGTCTTTAAGGTCCCTTCCAACCCAAACCATTCAATGATTCTAAGATTTTTAGGACTCGTTTATGTTTAGCAGAAGCCCATGTGTTACAAAGACTTTTATTCAAGCATTTGGGCATTCCATCAAGGTTCCTATTCTAGCTTCTGCAAGAGGATATTTGGAAATCAGTGGAACCCAATGAATTGAATTAGTGGCAACAGTATAGAGAAACCTGTCAAGCTTCACAGAAGGTCCTACTTAAACCACTAGTAGTCAGTAGGGATAATGTAAAGCTGACATCCCAAACTATGACAAGCAGAGGGAAAAAAAGATTTGTGTAGATTTCAAAAGGCAATGGCAAGACAAATCCTTTTTCTGAGCAAGGAGAAATTCTATTACAAACAGCAGAAATGACATCATAGGATGGGATGTGTTGCTTCTGCATCAGAGCAGGACTCTGCAAAAAGCTCAAACCACTAGTAGTCAGTAGGGACAATATAAAGCTGACATCCCAAACTATGACAAGCAGAGGGAAAAAAAGATTTGTGTAGATTTCAAAAGGCAATGGCAAGACAAATCCTTTTTCTGAGCAAGGAGAAATTCTATTACAAACAGCAGAAATGACATCATAGGATGGGATGTGTTGCTTCTGCATCAGAGCAGGACTCTGCAAAAACTCATTCTAAGTGTCCACCTCACCTATGAACAAAATTTTACCAAAGCGGCTGTTTCTATGCAATTATGCTTGACCCCACAGGACACATGAATAGTAACTTACTCTTGGTTACATTCCTAATGTGCAAATTAATGAATTTTTCTTGTTTAATTAAGAGTTAATATCATTATATTGTCTTTTTTGGTTTTTTTGTTTCATTATTTTTTTTCCTCCCATAGAAGTTATAGATGGATTTGTATTTCTACAGGCACTAATTTTTGAATGTTTGTGCATGAGAAAATTATTTCTAAAGAAGATTTTATTTCAACTCATCAAAAAATGGCAGTAGAGTGCTCTGTTTTGACCTTCTCCATGGTGCTTAGGAACATGGTTTAGTGGTGGGATTAGCAGTGTTTGTTTAACGGATGGACTCGATGACCTTAAAGGTCCTTTCAAATCTAAATGATTCTATGATTCTGTGATTCTTTTAATTGGACAGATCACAAATCTGAAGTTTGTTTTTTAGTCATGTTTTGACATTTTTGCTGGTATGGTAGAATCTGGGCAATGGAAACCTGTAATTTTGATTATTATTTAAAGTCCATAATCAATAAATGTAAATAATAACAATAAATAACACATACTCTTGGTTACATTCCTAATGTGCAAATTAATGAATTTTTCTTGTTTAATTAAGAGTTAATATCATTATATTGTCTTTTTTGGTTTTTTTTTTGTTTCATTATTTTTTTTCCTCCCATAGAAGTTATAGATGGTTTTGTATTTCTACAGGCACTAATTTTTGAATGTTTGTGCATGAGAAAATTATTTCTAAAGAAGATTTTATTTCAACTCATCAAAAAATGGCAGTAGAGTGCTCTGTTTTGACCTTCTCCATGGTGCTTAGGAACATGGTTTAGTGGTGGGATTAGCAGTGTTTGTTTAACGGATGGACTCGATGACCTTAAAGGTCCTTTCAAATCTAAATGATTCTATGATTCTGTGATTCTTTTAATTGGACAGATCACAAATCTGAAGTTTGTTTTTTAGTCATGTTTTGACATTTTTGCTGGTATGGTAGAATCTGGGCAATGGAAACCTGTAATTTTCATTATTATTTAAAGTCAATAATCAATAAATGTAAATAATAACAATAAATAACACCCCAGCCCCCCCAAAAAACCAACCCACCATTTAAAAAAGGAGTTGTCCAGACCACCTTCTTTCTAACAATTTTAATAGGTAGTAACACCATACTTTCATCCAAGACAAAGGCAAGGACAAGGATGCTCAAGCATCAGAGTTTTGGCAAGATATTATTTTGGCATATTAGTATGCCAGAAGAATGTAGAAGGCCAGATGGCTCTTCTGTTTAAGGAAACCAAGTGAAGAGGCTGGCAGTCAGTTCAGTGATTTGATTCCTAACTGGCATAACTAGAAGAGCTTCATGACATGAAAGAAGGAAAACAAGACAGATTTTTTGAAGGCAATGCTTCAAAAAAAAATAGATGGCCTTTTGCCCTAAGAAGGACAGAAGGACATATATGAAGGAGAATAAAAGAGATTTTAGTTTGAGTGGTTTTTGCTGTTTAATGTAAAGGATATGGCTTTATGGTTGTTTTTTGGGGGTTTTTTTGACTGAAAGTAAAATACTGCTTCAAAAATTTAAATGAGGGTGTTTGGTACACTTGTGGTATTTAGTTGTGTAAGCAATAGCAGCCTGCAAACTTAGGTAATGAAGGAGGAAGACAACAGATATTTATCTAAACAGAGAAATTTTTGGGCCAGAGAGATTGAGTTGTCACTGTTTGGTACTTTCTGTGCATATTAGAGATGAATTTTTTTTCTAGTTAGAAGGAGAACCTCATTCAAAAAAGTGAGAAATGGGTGATAGTCTGGTGTGTACAGGCACTTTTGGAAAATCACATTATTTGTTTTATTGTCATCTTTTAGAATTGCATGGGTAGATGTGGTTTGCATGTTTTCTCTCTGGAAGTCTTGGAGTTATTAAGACAGCTAAACCATGTAGTAAAACTGGAGGAAAATCAGCACAAAAATGTATTCACAAAGGCACAGGAATGGGTCCCGAACTACTCTGGGCACACTCTTGACCCAAGACAGAACACTTCAAATGATGTGTACTTAGTGTCAGACATGCTGAATTATGTAGGATTAAGCATTTTATTTCATGAATAGGAATTAAATTAAATACAAGTTTAAGTTCTTATCTCATTCCAGGGCTAAAAGAACAGGTGTTCTTGCCTGTCTGTGTTGATCTGGATTTCATACAGTTCACTTTGCAACGACCGTTGACTTTGTTATATTTACTTTAACACATCTTCCACAATTTCTGCACAGTCATCAGAGCTTTATCTATTCCCTGAACAAATGTGTAAGCTAGGAGAATAACATTTCTATATTTTATTATTAAATTTCACACTTATCCTCAAATAGACAGATTAAATCATATTTGTCATTTTAGTTTCCACACTACTTAACATGATAAAAGTTATTTAATAGATTTTATGAGGCCAGAGAACAGCATGACAACCATTTAGTTTGATCCTGACCAAAAAAGACCACAGGATTTAGTGAGGTTACATATTTAAATCAGTAACCCTGAGCTACCACATATCTTTTCACGGAGCTTTCAGCCTTTAAGTGATAAAGAATGAGAATGATTTTGGATGCAGTTCCTATGACTTAACACTATAATAACAGAAAACAGCAAAAAGCATTGGAACATAAATACCCCTCTGCCAATGTATAAAAAATAAAATATTCAGCCTTAGAGGTATTATGAAAGGTGTTAGATATTCAGTACGCCTGTGAATAGGAATTCCTAGTATTTTTCTGCTGCACAGGTTTTAAGCCTATAGGATCCATCTTGTAGGTGCGAAATTTATGTTCCTGATTGGATCATCATTTAATAACTTTACTAAAATATGTGTGACCTTTTTATTTATTTAAAATCCCTTCATCTAACATCCTGATCCTTATTTACAAACACAATATATGGTCTATGGTTTATTTATTATAGAATTCTAATATGCCTGTTGAGTTTTTTTTTCAGGGATTCATGCTTAGCATAGAATTTATTTGGTACAAGAAATAAGACGAATTATGCTAGGTTTATGACTTGCTGGTAACATAAGATAAGAAGAGGTTTTAGTACTTATCTCATGTGCAAACAGTTCTTTTTCCACTGGCAAAGGCAGTCCACCTGCTGGAAGATAAAGCTGATGGGGTTTGTGTCCTCAATTCAGCTCTAAGACTTAAAATCAATTCAGTTAGGAAAGAGCGATAAAATCATTCTAGTAAAGGTAAGATACCATGGATTTCCACATAGACGTGATCAAGCACCCAACTGTTATTGTTTCACAGCATTCATATCTTCCATAAATTCTTGCAAAGATTGCTGACTGTTAGTTACCTCTAGTATAAGAAAAGAATGTTTACAACTTGCAGATTTGTGGATTTATTTAAGTCCATTTTGCTTCTCTTAAATGCTTCACTATGAACTACCAAAAAACCCAACACACAACACACAATGTATTGTTAATATCTTGATCTTACAAATAACAAATGAATGCTGATGATAGACAGGTTATCTATAACCATGTAAAGCTGTACGAAAATGGTAATAAACACATTTTTTGAATATTTTGCAAAAGTGTATCATCGTATGTCATGAGCATCAGATCATCTTTATTCAAAACTATGCATAACATAAAAACAGTTTTTACTTTAATTCATACATTAATTGAAATGGATACACAAAGTTACCTAAAGTTAACGTAAGCATATAATAAATCATATATAGTGTGTAATATGGCTTATATTTTGCTATGAAATTGATATGTATTATTATATATATATATTCTATGATATATTAAACACCCAGAAATAATTACCAGTTAGTTTGGGATTTGTGATATTTCCACAAAATTTCTTTAGAATGATAGAATCATAAAATCATAGAATAGTTTAGGATGGAATGAATCTCAAAATGTCATCTAGCCCAACCCCCCTGCAATGAAGAGGGACTTCTTCAACTAGATCATGTTGCCCAAAGCCCCGTCCAACCTGACCTTGAATGTTTCCAGGGACGGGACATCTACCACCTTTCTGGGCAACCTGTACCAGTGTCTCACCACCTATCATAAAAAAATATCTTCCTTATATCTAGTCTGAATGTTTCACCACCTATCATAAAAAAATATCCCTTATATCTAGTCTGAATCTACCCTCTTTTAGTTTAAAACCACCACCTCTTGTCCTATCGCTACTAAAGCGCTACTGAAGCTCTACTAAAAAGTCTTCCTCCATCTTTCTTATGTCTTAAGTGTTAAAAGGCTGCAATAAAGTGTCCCTGGAACATCCCAAAATTAAAAAGAGTAAAATATAACTAAAATTACATAAAAGTAATTATTGCAGTTCTGGAAACAATTTGAAAATTTAAAATGACCGCATTATGAGAGGAAAAATACATTGCAGGGTGTTCTGAGTAACTTTATGACAGATTCATTAATAACTTCTTGAAATTCAGGTGGCACTAACCTGGAAAGATATTATCTTCTTTTGTTTTCTTGTTCATTACAGAGATGTGCATTCTCTTGATGATAATGTTCCTCTGTGTGCAAATTTAAGGTTACAATCATATATTTCAGACTTCCACCATTCCTTCCAATCACAAGGTAAAGTAACTAAAGATAAAGAACACTGAAGATTTACAAATTACCGGTGTGAAATCAGGTTCAATGTTTCATAATTTCAAATTTATATTTGGTTGAATTCTCTCTGTATATAATTACTAATGCTTGTATCTGCTCTAGATTACGGGTTTTTCTGAACATATATGTTTTATTAATAATAAATCCTATTGATAGGATTAAAAGGATTTATTACTTAAATCAACATACGATTTTTTACTTAATAAAAGCGTTCTTCTATTGTCCTAGGCACTCTATACACACAGTACATACAAATAGATTATGCTGCTCAAAAAACATACAGTCTGCATACGTAGACTAGAAACCGAGCTGCATATTGGAAGTATACATAAAGGGATTCCATGTCAGTGAAAGTCATGTTAATCATAAATGTATATGTGTAGTGTGAACAGAGAGAATGAGGAGAATGAAGGATTTTTTACGTAATAAAAGTGTTCTTCTATTGTCCTAGGCACTCTATACACACAGTACATATAAATAGATTATGCTGCTCAAAAAACATACAGTCTGCATAAGTAGACTAGAAACTGAGCAGCATATTGGAAGTATACATAAAGGGATTCCATGTCAGTGAAAGTCATGTTAATCATAAATGTATATGTGTAGTGTGAACAGAGAGAATGAGGAGAATGAAGGATGAGATCAACTAAGTAGAAAGGTGGAAAGGAAAAACAGTAGGAGCAATAAGATAGGCAAGCTCAAGAATAGGAGAAGAAGGTCTAGAAGTGATCAGCACAGAAAGAGATATCTCTGTTTATTTGATCCTTAATTAATTTCTCTTTACAGTTTTAACCATATGGAGGAGGAAATGGAGGCAACACAGACAGCTACATGAGACTGTCAGACAATCTATTATCTGATATTAATATAGCCAGAGTTAGGAATCGAATGAGGAGAATGAAGGATGAGATCAACTAAAATAAAAGGTGGAAAGGAAAAACAGTAGGAGCAATAAGATAGGCAAGCTCAAGAATAGGAGAAGAAGGTCTAGAAGTGATCAGCACAGAAAGAGATATCTCTGTTTATTTGATCCTTAATTAATTTCTCTTTACAGTTTTAACCATATGGAGGAGGAAATGGAGGCAACACAGACAGCTACATGAGACTGTCAGACAATCTATTATCTGATATTAATATAGCCAGAGTTAGGAAGGCAATAGTTAGAGCCAATAGTCTCTTGCCCTTGTCCCATGCAACAGTGCTTAGTTTTGTCCAATAGTTAGAGCTGATATTTCTCTCACCCTTGTCCCATGCAACAGTGCTTAGTTTTGCCAGCTCCTCCAAGAACTCCTTTCAGCTAAAGTCTAATTGGAATCAACTTACCAAAAAATCAGGGGCATTTAGACTTAGTATCTGTAATAATTTCAGAATAATAAATAATGGTATGTTTCCAGACCAATTATTCCACATGAGAACAATATTACCTAATTATCAGACATCAAACATATATGCTCACTACTTGATTTTCTCAAGAGCACTCAAGCATGACAACAGCAACGCACATAAACAAGTTCAGTGGACTAATTAGCAATTGGTAATGAAAAGAAAATATTGTGAAGGACTCTCTTGTATATAAGCTCATACCTTGGTGGGTGAAAAGACACTCTTGTTTCTATTATAATATTTGTTTCTCTCCAAGATAGTTTAATACTGTAATAGAAAAATAATTGAGTAGGCAGTTGAGAATTTCAGCAAACCTCTTGCCAGATTTGACAAAATTCCTTAAAGCAATAAATATTCGATGCTTTTGCATTTTATAGCATTTTCCAGGTGTAATAAAAAAATGTGAAGAATCCTACTGGAGTGATACGATAACTACACCTAGTGAGATATGTAAACAATGCTATGTTCAATGAAGTGTGGGAAATTTTATGACTTTTTAAAAAAACATAAGAATTAATTTTGTGCTTCTTTTCCAGACTAATGGGAAGCCTAGCACAAAACATGAAATGAAGAATGAGATATGTTTTATTTTTATAAAATTGTCTTTATTGGTATTATCTTATAACTATATACTTTCTCATATAATACCCAGTTTCCTGACCAATATAAAACTCTAAAAATGCTTAATAAGCTCGTGTGTGGTTGACACTTCAGCTGTCCAAAACTCAAGAATGATATTCTATGAAAAGTATGAAGTTTTCTAGAACTTACCTACTAAATTCTCTTCTGTCAAGCAGCTGCAATACTCAAATATTCCCATTGGTAAATTATGAAGCTTATCAGGCTCAGACTGGCCTAGACTATAAATTAAACCAACCTATAACTAGAAGAGGGTCAAAGAAGCAACAAGATAAATTCAGCTACAACATACGGCTGTCTCTATTAGTAAAGTCTTCCTTCTATTCCTTTTCTCCTACGTTGATGATAAGTTAAAGAGAAGCAAGTTCATAAGTCATTAGTCATAATTTTTTACTTTTAACAAAGCAAGTTCAATTTGAAAATAATATCTCAACATTATCTGTGTACATTGTAAACTCATATCTATTCAATAATTTGAAAATAATATCTCATTATCTCAACATTATCTGTGTACATTGTAAACTCATATCTATTCAAGTTGCACTAAATAGTCTTAATACAAATCATATAGCTTGGTTCTGCTTCATAATGGTTTTCTGAACAAACAAATCCTACTGTCAAAAAAACCTAAACAAGAGAAAAACCATTCCCAGTTTTATGTCATTATGTACTTTATCTCCATGGACAGCATTGAGACGTTTTGATTTTTTAAAATTTGATCCTAACTAAACATAAGAAAACACAAAAATGCTGCTGCAGACTAAGAAATGTAAAAAGAAGCTGAAGGTACATTCTACTTTCCCAACAAAACAAATTATCGTTAATGTTAGTGAAGCAGCAGCTTGTGACAGACAATAGTTTGTGTGTCAAACTATGTGTATGAGGAATGTATAGCCACAGGCAAGCCAGTGTCAGCAATGGCACCCGGGGACAACAATGAATCACAAAGAAAGGAATCTGAAAGAGAGGAAGGCCCAAATTGTGTACTTGTGGCTTAGAGACAGCAGTCAGCCAACAGCAGTGTTTAATTCCTTTTCACATGGGGCAGAAGAAAATAAAAGCCTCTGCAACCACATTTTCCTTCTGGAAGAATCCCTGATAACAAAGAGAACAAGCAAGAAGAAAGAAAACAGATGTCTTTCTACCATACTCAATATATTTGTGTTATGTTAATACACACGCACTGGGCTATCAGTAGTAAAGTTTAAAAACGCATATTTTACAAATAAAACAAAATACAAGAAAATAGACTGCCTTAAAAAAACAAAAATCAACCTCAGCACAATAGAAGTGGTTTTCTAAGTTTCATAGGTTGTCAGCATGTTGCCAGACATTTTTCAATACCTCTCTCTTATAGCAGGAATCGTTACTCTTCCTGAAAAGAATATGTTAAAATCAAAAAGGTATCTGGAGCCATCTTTCATATACGGATATATGAGACACCTGTATTTTTTTTCTTGTAATAGTCAAAGAGCTTTTGAGAAATCCCAGGTCAACATACCGTGAAATAAAAGAAATATATTTTTTTCAATTATTATTTTAATGGTTTTGGCTCATTGTTGATGTGAGCAGCTGTAAAGATGGCCTGGTTAGAAAGGGAAAATTACTGAGCAAAAAAAAAAATGTCAGTTGAAAAATACTGACAGAGAAAGGCCTGCCAGCCTGGAACTGTCAGCCTGGAAATTAGACCTGGGAACCAGAAACAGTCTTGAAGTACAGCTGAGATCCTAGAAACCGGACACATCCTGAGATATCAGTGATAAGTACAAAAACAAGGCACTGTAACAACAATTTATCATCTGAAAAGGTGGAAAACAATCTGGAAAAATAAAATTGCTCTGAAATGAACAGAAAAAAATCATCAGCTATTGGTTGTTACAGGTGAAAAATGAAAATTTACAGCATTTATTGGCTCCTGAAAGTGGTATGTCCTATGTCCTCTTATAAAAGGTCTAAATTTTTACCCAAAATGAAGCCTCTCTCTCTGAGAACTCCCCATGCTTCTCCGCCTTTCCTTTCCTAAACAGGTTGAATTCTCCACATGAACTTTCTATGAGATCTTGGACACCCACTGGGGATTCCTGGCTGACTTCAGACTCTGTTGTCTTATTGGACTTTACTTTTGGGGTCATCTGGAGCAATTCGGTCGCCCTCTGGGGTCAGTTTGTCCTCTCCTTTGGGACCGTTTGTCCTCTTCTGAAATCTAATTCACTTGATAGTGATCAGATACATATAATCATATAAGTAATCTATTACAAGGATATCTGCTGTTTTATTGTTGATAAGTTGCTTCACTAATGAATTATATAATGGCATATACCTTCTTGTCTGTTGCTGTTATTGATGCTATATAGTTAACTACTGTTATTATTGATTGTTGTCATAGTTTTAATTGATACTATATCATTGATTGCTGATAGTAATTTTTAATAGCTTGATATATACATATATTCACTTTATTAATCATAGGCGTACTTCTTAGCGGTGATTTTTGTGGTAGCTCACTGGCTAGTGATGATTCATGAGGTATTTGTGGTAATCTGTAATAAAGCAGAGAAATTTAGAGGAAAAAGCCTCTGTGTCCTTGTGTATTATGGAGTCCTACAAACCCAAGGTCACGGTCTCTAGACATCTGCAGAACAGGTAACCTTTTAGGTCATAAAAATCATTGAACTCAATGAATTCAAGCCTCATTGTCAAAATACGGACTAAAGTAAAATGAGTAATTGCCTACACAAGTAACAATTGAAACAAAGATGTGCTATCTTTTTGAGATGTCAGAAGTTGGAGGGTGCATTATTTTTACATCAACTGCTTCACAAGAATAGCAATAAGTGATTTGAATACAATGTTTGATCATTTATAAACAGGAGAAGGAATGGGGTAGTTATTAAGATAAGTACTGGAAAGGATTAATGAAAGCTAGAAAGGAGAGAGGATTAGCTATTATCCTATCTATACAGACACCTACACTTAATGTAGCCAAAAAATATAGGATAGACCAAGTCAGCATTGAAAAAGGAATTATTTTGCTCAGTCCCTTCTACTTCTGACTTAAGTCAGATTTATTAAAACCTGTAGCTAAGTAAATCATATACTATATAAGCTCTCAAATGAGTAGTCTAAAAAGATTTCTTACGCTGTACAATTTTACAAAACAAGGTGGATATTATTTTCAAAAGACATTTAACACATGCCATTGAGGTCAAAGTTTATGGGTAATCTCGTCTGTGACACCTACGTCTGTAAAAGCAGGTTTCATTTAAGCCTTAATAGTTTAAAGAAAGTATAAAATCACAGAATTGGTTCAAATGTGCAGCAAAGTCTATGACAAGATCAAATGCAATGTTTAGTTCAGTACATTCATATGTGACCAAAAAATACCTACATTTTGACTTCAAAGGTACGATAAAAAATCCCAATAAATATTTAGAGGAAAATTTAATCTATGCATGTATACATGTGTGTGTGATCATATTTCTTCCTATGCCTGTGGATTTTATGATTGCAGAGCTTTTGACTACTCATAGTAATTACGTATGTGGCTTGACTTAATTCAGTACTCTGTTACTGGAATGCCTCTGTCTTTCTTTTGCATTTACAGGGAGGTTCTAAAGCACATTATACATTCCTCTTCACATAAGCTTATGCATCCTCAAAGTGAAATGCTATTCATCTAACTCTACCACCACTTAAACTAACCTCCATTTAAACTAAAATGCAATAGATGAGAAAACATTGGGCTGATACTTTATGAAGCTGGTCCCTTGGAAAACAGGGAAGCAGAAAAAATTGAGGCACGGGATGTTTTTTTTGCCTCAGTCTTTACTACCTATGATAGACCGTGGGCTGTCCGATCCTCTGAGTTGGAAGACCACAACTGCGAGAACAGTGACTTTCCATTTGTGGACACAAAAATTTTAAGTGGCCAACTATATTAGTTGAATGGTTGTAAATCCATGAAGCCTGGTGGGATTTACCCCAGAGTACTGAAAGTGGTAGTTCATGTTAAGTCAGGATCCCTCTCAATCATCTACCAATGGTCTTGGGAATCTAAGGGCATTTCCACTGACTGGAAGCTAATTTAATTCTAATTTACAAGAAAGGCAGGAGGAATTTGAAGATAATAAAATACAGTAGAATAGAAAATATCACTTGAACGTAGTTCATGTTAAGTCAGGATCCCTCTCAATCATCTACCAATGGTCTTGGGAATCTAAGGGCATTTCCACTGACTGGAAGCTAATTTAATTCTAATTTACAAGAAAGGCACAAGGAACTTGAAGAGAATAGAATACAGTAGAATAGAAAATATCACTTGAACATATCTCGACCTTGACTTCAGTAAGGCTTTGCCACAGTCCCACACAATATCCTTGTTGCTAAATGAAGAGATATGGGTTTGATGGATGGACTCCTTAATGAATAAGGAACTGGCTGTACGGCTGCATACAAAGAGCTGCACTCCATGGCTCTGTATCCAAATGGAGATCAATAGCAAGTGGTGTCCCTTAGAGGTCCGTACTGGGACTGGTACTGTTAAATATGTTCATCAATAACATAGTGGGATTAAGTGCACCCTCAGCAAGTTTTTGGATGACACCAAGCTGAGTGATGCAGTTGATACGCTAAAGGGAAGGGATGCCATCCAGAGGAACCTGGACAAGCTGGAGAAGTGGGCCAATGTGAACATTGTTAAGTTCAGCAAGAGCAAGTGCAAGATCCTTCATCTGGATCAGGGAAAACACCAGCATCAGTACAGGCTGGGGGATGAATGGACTGGGAGCAGCCCTGGGGAGAAGGACTTGGGGATGTTGGTATAGAAAAATTCAATATGAGCCGGCAAGGTGCATTTGCAGCCCAAAAAGTTAATCATAACTTGTGCTGCATCAAAAGAAGCATGGCCAACAGGTGGTGAGAGGTGATTCTTCCCCTCTACTCAGCTAAGTCCTAAAAAAATGAAACTTGTTATTTTTGCCCTCTCTCCATCTTAATAGATTCCATTTCCATTCTCTCTCTCGGTGTTGTAAAAAAGCAGTCTCAAATACAAGTTAGAGTTATGGATTTCACTGGGCTGAAGTGCTAAAACTGTCCTTTGTGAATCTACCCCTGGTCTCAATGGTTTCTGTTAGCAATCCCCACAAGTTAATTATATATAGTGTATCTGCTATCACCTAATATAATGTTTCAAGTATTATTGAAAAGATTACATGAGAATACTCTGTAACTTTCACTTTGACCTGTACTTGGAGTATTCTTGTATTGCAGTTTTCACAAATACCGTTATTATTTACATTGATATATCAGTACCTAAAATTCCCAGTCTTCTCGTAATAGGTTGTAAGAGCATATAACAAAGCTTTGCTTCTATCTAGGAAGAAATTTCAGTGTAAGATGCAAGCTGAGAGCCAGTGTATGAATAAAACACTGTGAGGGAATAAATGGAAAAGAAACCCCAAGATAATATGCAGCATCTCTTATTTAACTCCAGTTTATACTACATTAAATATCTAAACCTCACTTGCATTGGCTGAATTAGCCATTATAATTCCATTTACTGTTAAAAAATAGCTTCAAAAATATGGATACAGTAGTGTAGAAAATAATTCAAATTCAATATACAGTGTATCTTTTTTGACCTATGTATACTGTAGAAATACAATCCAGTTTACCAGAATATAATATGATCAATGAAGATCATGCAAATAGCTGTTTCTCTTGAAGATATCAAGTCCTGAGAAGGAATTTCAACAGCTTTATGTAATTAATTTTTTACATGGTTAAACAAATACAAATCTAGCTTATTTTCTAATCTATGTTAGTAAATTGTTTCACATTTTCTGGTATCGAGAATAAACATGCAATAACTACCGGAGGTTAATTATTGATTGTACTGGTTTGGGCTGGGATACAGCTAATTTTCTTCATCACAGCTCATATGTTTTTGATTTGTGACCTAAACAGTGTTGATAACACACTGTTTTAGTTCTTGCTGAGTGGTGCTTACGCAGTATCAAGGCTTTCTCTGTTTCTCATGCTGCCCCCTCAGGCTGGGGGCCCACAAGAAGTTGGGAGGGGATAGAGCTGGGACAGCTGACCCAAATTGACCCAGGGGATACTCCACACCATATGACACTGTGCTCAGCAATAAAAGCTGAGGGAAAAATGGAAAAAGAGGGTGATGTTCTGAATTATGGCACCTGTTTTCCCAAATAACTGCTACACATGAAGAGGACCTACTTTCTTTGCAATGACTGAATATCTGCCTGCAGATGGGAAGTAGTGAATGATTTCCTTATTTTGATTTGCTTGCATGTGCAGCTTTTGCTTTACCCTATAATCTGTCTTTATCTCAACCTATGAGTTTTCTCACTTTAACCTTTCTGATTCCCTTCCTCACCCCAGCGTGGGGGGACTGAGTGAATGGCTGTGTCAGGTTAACACACCACTACTTTTTGGCACACAGTGTGAGCCTTGAAGGTGTTGAGATAATGACGAATTTGAGTGTGATAGACTGAAATATGAGTATGTTAGGACAGGGAACTGCTGGAAAGCATACAGGTGTGTGTGTGTGGAGATCAATAGCAAGTGGTGTCCCTTAGAGGTCCGTACTGGGACTGGTACTGTTAAATATGTTCATCAATAACATAGTGGGATTAAGTGCACCCTCAGCAAGTTTTTGGATGACACCAAGCTGAGTGATGCAGTTGATACGCTAAAGGGAAGGGATGCCATCCAGAGGAACCTGGACAAGCTGGAGAAGTGGGCCAATGTGAACATTGTTAAGTTCAGCAAGAGCAAGTGCAAGATCCTTCATCTGGATCAGGGAAAACACCAGCATCAGTACAGGCTGGGGGATGAATGGACTGGGAGCAGCCCTGGGGAGAAGGACTTGGGGATGTTGGTATAGAAAAATTCAATATGAGCCGGCAAGGTGCATTTGCAGCCCAAAAAGTTAATCATAACTTGTGCTGCATCAAAAGAAGCATGGCCAACAGGTGGTGAGAGGTGATTCTTCCCCTCTACTCAGCTAAGTCCTAAAAAAATGAAACTTGTTATTTTTGCCCTCTCTCCATCTTAATAGATTCCATTTCCATTCTCTCTCTCGGTGTTGTAAAAAAGCAGTCTCAAATACAAGTTAGAGTTATGGATTTCACTGGGCTGAAGTGCTAAAACTGTCCTTTGTGAATCTACCCCTGGTCTCAATGGTTTCTGTTAGCAATCCCCACAAGTTAATTATATATAGTGTATCTGCTATCACCTAATATAATGTTTCAAGTATTATTGAAAAGATTACATGAGAATACTCTGTAACTTTCACTTTGACCTGTACTTGGAGTATTCTTGTATTGCAGTTTTCACAAATACCGTTATTATTTACATTGATATATCAGTACCTAAAATTCCCAGTCTTCTCGTAATAGGTTGTAAGAGCATATAACAAAGCTTTGCTTCTATCTAGGAAGAAATTTCAGTGTAAGATGCAAGCTGAGAGCCAGTGTATGAATAAAACACTGTGAGGGAATAAATGGAAAAGAAACCCCAAGATAATATGCAGCATCTCTTATTTAACTCCAGTTTATACTACATTAAATATCTAAACCTCACTTGCATTGGCTGAATTAGCCATTATAATTCCATTTACTGTTAAAAAATAGCTTCAAAAATATGGATACAGTAGTGTAGAAAATAATTCAAATTCAATATACAGTGTATCTTTTTTGACCTATGTATACTGTAGAAATACAATCCAGTTTACCAGAATATAATATGATCAATGAAGATCATGCAAATAGCTGTTTCTCTTGAAGATATCAAGTCCTGAGAAGGAATTTCAACAGCTTTATGTAATTAATTTTTTACATGGTTAAACAAATACAAATCTAGCTTATTTTCTAATCTATGTTAGTAAATTGTTTCACATTTTCTGGTATCGAGAATAAACATGCAATAACTACCGGAGGTTAATTATTGATTGTACTGGTTTGGGCTGGGATACAGCTAATTTTCTTCATCACAGCTCATATGTTTTTGATTTGTGACCTAAACAGTGTTGATAACACACTGTTTTAGTTCTTGCTGAGTGGTGCTTACGCAGTATCAAGGCTTTCTCTGTTTCTCATGCTGCCCCCTCAGGCTGGGGGCCCACAAGAAGTTGGGAGGGGATAGAGCTGGGACAGCTGACCCAAATTGACCCAGGGGATACTCCACACCATATGACACTGTGCTCAGCAATAAAAGCTGAGGGAAAAATGGAAAAAGAGGGTGATGTTCTGAATTATGGCACCTGTTTTCCCAAATAACTGCTACACATGAAGAGGACCTACTTTCTTTGCAATGACTGAATATCTGCCTGCAGATGGGAAGTAGTGAATGATTTCCTTATTTTGATTTGCTTGCATGTGCAGCTTTTGCTTTACCCTATAATCTGTCTTTATCTCAACCTATGAGTTTTCTCACTTTAACCTTTCTGATTCCCTTCCTCACCCCAGCGTGGGGGGACTGAGTGAATGGCTGTGTCAGGTTAACACACCACTACTTTTTGGCACACAGTGTGAGCCTTGAAGGTGTTGAGATAATGACGAATTTGAGTGTGATAGACTGAAATATGAGTATGTTAGGACAGGGAACTGCTGGAAAGCATACAGGTGTGTGTGTGTGTGGGGGGGGGGGGGGGGTGAGGCGGGAAGGGGCCGCCTGGGGAGATTTGAGGGGAGGGGGGGGGATGAGGGCCAGCCCCGGCTGCGCTTGAGGCCTCCGTAGAGGGAGTTTATTCCCCCCCTTCTCCCTTCACCTCAGGGGGAAAGCTCTCCGCCTCCCCCGTACCCCGGCTGCTCCCCGAGCGGCGCGCTGGCGGTAAAAGCGGGAGCTGGGCCCACCCCAGCGGTCGGGGAGGGGAGAGGAGGGAAACCCCGGCTCATGGCGGTATCTCCTGTCAGGCCGGCCGGGGCTCGCTGCCCCCGGCAGCCATGCGGTGCGGCTGCCTTGCCCCGCGGTAAAGCGGCGCCTCAGAACCAAGCCGTGCCTTCCCGTTGACTAAACCCGCCCCCTCTGTAGCTAATAACTCTACGCTTTTCCTCACAGCTGAGCTAGAAGCGCTTTAGGAATAAATCCCAGGCGGTTTGCAGCCCCTCTTTTACATTCCTGGACCTGAGGTGGAGGCACAAGCATCTCCCCGGCTCCCTCGGCGAGGCATAAACGTTTTTCAGGAGAAGCAGCCAAAGGAAAAGCTTTTCCCTGCAAATGCGTGCCCTTTTGCGTTTGCTGGGGCGTTTAGGAGGACAGCCCTTGAGCCAGGAGCCACGGGCAGGTGGTGGTTTGTTTTCCCGACCTGAGCGGAGCTGTGGAAGTTGTGTCCCAGCAAAGCCCTGCTCTGTTCTCTTGGGGTGTTTATATCCTGGTTTTACTGCACCAGTAAGCTTTGGGATGGGAGGCCCAGCCCGCTTTTGAAATTTGACTTTGGATTTCTGCAGTGAGCTTTACTCGTTAATTCACCGTATCGCCTGTAGAAATAAAGCGCTTTCTTTTAATTAGTAGTAAAAAAATTGAGCAATTTTGTTCAGAAAACAAATCATGGGAAGCGGTTGATGGAAAATAAATCATACAAGGAGCGGTTGAAGGAGCTGGGACTGTTTAGTTTGAGGAAGAGGAGGCTGAGGGGAGACCTCATCACTCTCTACAACTACTTGAAAGGGCACTGTAGAGAGGTTGGTGCTGGTCTCTTCTCACAGGTAATTGATGACAGAATGAGAGGGAATGGCTTCAAGCTCCAACAGGGTAGGTTTAGACTGAACATTAGGAAAGAATTTTTCACAGCAAGAGTGGTCAGAGACTGGAATAGGCTGCCCAGGGAGGTGGTGGAGTCACCATCCCTGGATGTGTTTAAGAGTGGTTTCGATGTGGTGTTGGGGGATATGGTGTAGGGGAGAACTTTGTAGAGTGGGGTTGATGGTTGGACTCCATGATCCCAAGGGTCTCTTCCAACCTAGACAATTCTATGATTCTATGATGAGGGGACGAGAACAACTCTCTTAAGATGAAAGACTGAGGGACTAATTTTAAGGCTGAGGAACTGAGGGAAGATTTAGACTAGATATTAGGAAGAAATTCTTTCCTGTGAGGGTGGTGAGACACTGGAACAGGTTGCCAAGAGAAGCTGTGGTTGCCCCATCCCCAGAGGTGTTCAAGACCAGGCCGGATGGGACTTTGAGGAACCTGATCTGGTGGGAGGTGTTCCAACCCCCTTCCTGGCAGGGGGTTGGAACTTGATGATCTTTAATATCCCTTCCAACATGAACCATTCTATGATTCCCAAGTAATATTTAGGCATGGAGAAACCCTGCTTTCCTTGAAATCACTAAACATCTGCCTGCTGATGGGAAGCAGTAAATGAATTCCTTATATCGCTTTTCTCAAGCATGCAGCTTGTGCTTTAATAGGTTGAAGCAACAGGGGAGTGTAGGATTTGGGGAAAAAAAAAAAGGATATATAGCTCCATTGTTACTGATTTAACTACTGTGCAATTAATTACAATTTGTTTCAGGCATCCATTTCTTTGATTTTATTTGTGTTTTGTTAATATATGTATTTTTAAAACAAACAAACAGGTTATATTTTTAAAAAAGAGTCCTTTGTGAACTCAATTTAAGTTGTTTTAAATTATTTCAGGGCATATTATTATAGAAAAAAAGATGATTGTAAAACTCCAAGGAAGCTGTGTCCATCAAGTGCCAGAAAAGTGACTGACTGTTACATTACAACACCCTCATATTTTGTTATCATTACACTGTACCGATCCACACAGCAGAGAGCATTAGATGAAATGCAACTTTCCATATTATGACACAGTCAGACTTAATAGAACATAGCAGGATACAAAATACTTTGTTCTTTTTGCATCAGCTCTGTTTTAACTTTATCAGAAAGTCAGATCAAAATTGTTATGTAATAATTTGAGATGCATATAGCATAAAATAAAAAAAACAACACAACAAACGACCGAGTCTCCCCTTAGTGACCTAGAATTAATGTTTTCAAATAGAAGCTTCAAGAAAGTGAAAGGATGCTTCTCTCATATGTTTTTTCTTATAAGAGTATTTAAGAGACAGAGACTGAAAAAAATGTGGGAAAGTTAGTCTGATTGACTTTAGATGAAACTGCATGAGGAAAGCAAGCAAGAAGGAAGGATATGGGTTTTATCAAATTCCACTGAGCTTCAAATCTTCCCTGGAGGGTACCAAGGTAAAAAAAAATTCTCATTAAAAAAAAATAAATTAATCATATATAATGACATTATTGATACCAGTTAATAACCTTCCAGAAATTAACTGTTTCATAGAGGCAGATGTCTATAAGACACTTGCATGTGCAATTGAGCTGTTTGTGTTCAAAGGGTTTTGCAAATAGAGAGTTTGAATGATGATGGGGTTACTTCAGCTACTTCCCTACAACTGTACTTAGCTGTGTGTATTGTTTGTCTTAACACTTAATTTCTCACTTTTGAGATAATACTGACTCGAATGTTCACTGCTATTTTGACATGGATTCATGAAGACTAAATGTGCCTTCTGTAGTTACTGATACGCTTCGCCCCAGCAGAATGCAAATCATTTAACTGCTGTTTTGAACTCCTTATTTTAGGCTCTGGTGGTACATGCCAATATAATAGCAACTTGGGATTTGACTTTTTAAAAGGCTCTCCTCTCATTTAGGCATCATAAAAGTGTCAGGAGGTTGATCCTTATGGGATATAAACCTGTTGTTGAAAACTTTTTTTTACTAAAGCATTAATTTTGGTTTTTTTCCATAAACTATTTCCTTATTTTATTTCCTTATTTTTCTGTTTTAGTTGTAGTTTCATTTTGCATTTTCCTGTAGTGTTTTTTTTTCCCTTATTATTCTTTCTTTGCACAAATACTTTTTAATTTACATAATTTTGCATTTTCCTGTAGTGTTTTTTTCCCTTATTATTTTTTCTTTGCACAAATACTTTTTAATTTACATTTAAAGTTAATTTATTGATTGAAAAGTCTGAAAACCTTTGCCATCTGAAAAACTACTATATTATGTCCTTTTAGAAAAAATATATCTTTCAAGTCTTAGGTATTAACTTAGAAAATGAAAAGAAAATAATTTTCACATTTTTTAAGTATCAGGAGGGCTGTGTTTTTTACGTGGTCAATGCAAATATGATTAATACACATTTCCTATGATCTTTTCTAGGTTACTTGCATGCATTAGAAAAGAGGATCTGTAGAAGAGGATACTTTGTCATCTCTTTGAAAATGGAAGGAAGGATACTTTGTCATCTCTGAAAATTTCAGGAAGATAAATTTAATGGATTTAGGAAAAAATCCTGTAATTTCAGAGGGTTTTAAAATTTTTGATTGTTTGTTCTTGTTAAGGCAAGTCATGGTGAAAGTGCAGAACTCTTCTAAAGATATGCTAAGGGTTTGACTAAACAGTGTTAAACAGTGAACGTGATGTTCTTCACTGAAACATCACAAAATAGCATTAGGGGTCACTGAGAAACTCTTTTTTAGAAAAAATGGAGACACTGTATATCTTTTTTGTTTACTATATTTTTGTAGTGTGAGGAAGTTTATTTTTCTCATTGAATATGGTATATTTATGAATATGTATTTCCACAACCATATCATGTTGCCATTTCAATATTTGCAGTTGCTTTTCCAAACTGTCCTAGATGACGTTTAATCTGGTAATGCAATGATTTCAACATATAATGCTGATTCCACTTTTAATATTTCAATTCTATTTTTTTGTCTTCAAGGGAACAAATTCAAGCTGCGAAAAAATCAGTTTCTATTTACTTTATATTTCTTACATATCACAGAAATGAAACAAATATTATGTATGCTCTGTATACCATGGCTAGCATTTTAAAGAAGCCTGGTATGTAGAGGGGAGCCCCATGTATTTAGAATCATAGAATCATAGAATGGTGTTTTAAAGGAGCCTGGTATGTAGAGGGGAGCCTCATGTATTTAGAATCATAGAATCATTGAGGTTGGAAGAGACCCTTGGGATCATCGAGTCCAACCATCTACCCTACTCTACAAAGTCCTCCCCTACACCATGTCCCTCAGCGCTGCATCTAAACGGCCCTTAAACACATCCAGGGATGGTGACTCCACCCCCTCCCTGGGCAGCCTGTTCCAATGCCCGACCACTCTTTTGGTGAAAAATTCTTTCCTAATGTTCAGTCTAAACCTCCCCTGTTGGAGCTTGAAGCCGTTCCCTCTTGTTCTGTCACTAATTACCTGGGAGAAGAGACCAGCACCAACCTCTCTACAGTGTCCTTTCACGTAGTTGTAGAGAGTGATGAGGTCTCCCCTCAGCCTCCTCTTCCTCATACTAAACAGCCCCAGCTCCTTCAGCCGTTCTTCATATGATTTGTCTTCTAGGCCCTTCACCAGCTTCGTTGCCCTCCTCTGCACTCCCTCCAGCACCTCGAGATCTCTCTTGGATTGAGGTGCCCAAAACTGGACACAATATTCGAGGTGTGGCCTCCCCAGTGCTGAGTACAGGGGCACAATCACCTCCCTACTTCTGCTGGTCACACTATTTTTGATACAAGCCAGAATGCCATTGGCTTTCTTGGCCACCTGGGGCACACTGCCAGCTCATATTCAGCCGGCATATTTAGAGGAAAAGATTAAAATATATTTCTTCAGTTTCTACAGTTTTTATAACCACTTCAAGAACACACACAGAACGTTGCCAGCCAACTAATACAAAATTGGTAATTTCATAAAAAGACAAAGGGTGTGTTTGTACTGTGCCTGAGGTGCCTTAGTCTCAATAATACTGAGGCTTTCCTATTTACAGCTCTGTAACTTTTCACCTAAGCTGTTGTTGCAGTGTTTTTCAGAGCCTGTGTGACCATATTCCCATGTGTTCTCATGTTGCTATTCTGGTGCTGTTGGTCTCAGGGGCTTGGACCTGCAAAACTTTAATATTATTGCCATGGCAGGTTCTCCTGGGAAGCAAGTACCACTGGTGTGAGAATCACCCCTCTCCATCCCACTTCATTCTTTCCTTCTGTAGATTTTACTTTGTAATTGAGAAAGCCCAACAAAGCAGACAGTAGTCACTGAAATTCCTTATAAATAATACCCAATAGTAGGTGAACAGCCAATAAATATGCAACACTCGTGTTCCAAACAGTTCTAATGGCATTAGAAATGGGAATAACCAATGGGGATTTTGAGCCGGTCCAAAAGAAAAAAAGAAAAGAGTCTGGTGAAAATCATGATCATTGGCACCTCCTGCACTTGGAGGAACCTCTCAGGGGAGGATACTCAACTGGGTTCCCTCCCTTCCATCATTGGTCTTCCCTTTTCCCATGGGCATTTTTTCCCTTTACCTTTTTTCATTTTCTCTCTCTCTCCTGTATTTCCTCCAAGAAAACCCTCACAGTTATAGTTGAGGTAAGCCATTAGCTACACACTCTACTATTAAAGGTTCATATTTATGAACTTGTCTTCAGATTCTTTCTGCGACAAGAATATGTTTAGTTAGAAAATGCCAATAATTTTATGAACAAGAGGAGAAGACGGAAAGTTGCAGTTTTTATTGTTAAACTTATTTCTCCTCAGCCCCTTAATACAGCTCTACATGGGCAAGTCTTGAGCATGGTTCTGTCTGCCTCAAGTAACTAGACATTTCAGTTCAGTTTTGTTTTTATTTTGTTTGACCAGTTTTGTCTGTTACACCCCTGAAGCAATAAATCATCCAACTTCCCTAATTGCCCTTCTTGTCACCTGAGAATTTGAACAGAAATATTAGAAACACCCACCTCTTCTGATCAGATCAAAGGATCCTTTAAAAGCTTGCATACTGATTTATCACCAGGAAAAGACATGTTTTCCCTCTATATTTTATAAATTATTTGGTTCTTTAAATTTCTGCATTTTTCAGGAGGCCTTTTCTCTCTTTCAATATCAAATGAGATCATACCTTTTTAATGTGGGGACAAAAGGTGCTAAAAGTAAGCCTTACATATCTAATCGATTGACTTGAAAGTCATTTGTACTGTAATTTATTCAGGTATACTTATATATCACCTTAAAAATATAATTCCATATTTGATTTACACAATATAAAAGGCTGAGTAAGGAGATAAATTAGCTACTAATTGTGTTAGGGTAAGATTCAATTGCCTGATTATCAGGTATTAATTTTCACAGGACATATACTATATATTCCTTTCAGAACATGTACTGTTTTTCAATTAGCATTTAATTGTTTTAAATATTTGTGCTTTTTCTCTTTTTTTTTTTTTTTTCCCCCTGGCTAAACTAAGATACAATTATCTTTCCTTTTTATCAGTGCTGAACATTTTAGCATTTGTTTCTTAAACTTTCTGCATTTTTTCCACTCTCTGGTTTAAAGGGCAAGGAATATTTTCATAAATGTGTTTTAAAAGGAGGGTTCTCACTCTGGAAAATACCAGTAGATTGGAAGATGGGTAATACACACGATGCATTTTTTTGGTGTTCAGAAAATGTTAAAAGAACAGTAAAGCCTCTTTTTAGAGGGCATAATTAAAACAAAGGCACTGTCACCAAAAATAAAAATACACCAACAGAGAGAAACTAACTTGTATAATTAGATGGGACTGCAGTTTGGTTTGAATATGAGCACAGAAGCCTAGGAAATATTTATGGAGCTATTTTGCAAATATAAAAATGCTCAACAGCAGACAAAGAAGCATTCTTATATGACTCTAAGAAAGCTGAGGGACAGCATTTTCATCAGCATGCTCGACAGGAAAAAGCACTAATGAAAATACACATTAAGGCACCAAGTAAAATAACCTGCCTCATCTTATGTGATTCTCTGTGTGTTCTTTATGCTATGTTTATAATTAAAAGTGGTTAAGCTGTGTAATCAGTTGCCTTTCTAAAGAAGCAACCACAAAACTCTAAATACCAATTGATTCTTAGGTAAAAAATATGGTAATAAATTGAGATATCATCCAACAAGTTGACTTTCTGGGCAGCAAAGAGCTTTAATTCCCCAGGGCATTGCTTTCCTTTCTTTCTGGATTTCCCCCACCCACCCGGTTGCTGGAGGCCTCCTCCCCGAAGGAGGATGAGTTAGACACCAACAGGGACATTAGCACAGGCTCATCCAATGAAGGCATAGTCTCACAGTATTTAACCATGACCCTGCTGGTGACAATGACAGCTTCCATAGATAGCATCAGACAAACCAAGGTAACACGGTACAGGACTATCCAAGAAGTGCAGTTGGACCAGCAAGGTTCAGAGCTGTAGCTACTCATAACTTGAGTCAAAGACTCATCCAAGACACTCAACTGAAAATAAGATTGGAGACAAGGCTACCTATAATGTAGAAAGAAAACTGATCAGTAAGTCAGAACAAGAGAAGAGGCTACCCCTTGGTACCTTGACCTGAGCTAAACAGAGCCCACAGGCAGAGTATGGGTGGAGAGCACAGCTGAAGCCACTTGTGGCCAATAGATAGACCCCTACAAGAAAAGAAGGTCCTGAGGAGAGCCCTGAGCAAGGGCTGTGTGATCATTGAGCTCAGGAAAGACTGTAGGGAGTGACTGATGATTCCTGTTGCAAAGAAAGCTGAGTTTATCTCAGCACAAAAGGGGGCCTCAGTCTTAGAAAAAGGGTTGTATCAGTTGGATGGATGAACAGGTTGTGTAAGTGTCCTTGAGTTAATCAAAACAATCTGTCTTCCAACAGGAGGGAGGAAGGATGTTATACATGGCCCAGCCCAGCTCAGTATAAGCATTGAACAATCAAAAAAAAATCCCCAAAACAAAACCCCAAATAAAACCCCTGAAGAGAGCAACAGGCTTGAGCTGATTTCAGTACCTGTATTTCTTCTTTGAGATTTGGGATACCCAACACAGTGACTGTGAGCATATTCTGCAGATCAGAAGTGGCTTTTTAAGTCAGTTGATGCTGGAGGTGGCTACTGCGTTATTTTCAAACTTTAGCTGGGAACTGGGGAGGAGGAGGAAGATCGTGATAAGAAAAGGAGAAAGAAATACCCCCCATGACTATCATACTCTTCAGTATGCTTACCTTCACATCATCTTTACCACTAGCATTCTAGTTGAGGAAGACTGATGTCTGCTTAGAATTGAGAGGAATGTTCAATGGGTGATCTTTCAAAGGGATACATCTTTTTTATACTCTTCTTTCTGTTAGATAGCTGAAAATAGCAATAGGAACTGATGTTAACCTTTCCTCCCCCAGGCTGAAGAAGTCCATCTCCCTCAGACTTTCCTGGTATGCTCTGTGTTCCAGCTCCCTAGCCATTTTGACGTCCCTCTGAGGACTTGCTCCAGTCTGCTTATGTCTTTCTCATACTGAGAACACCAGAAAGGGACACAATACTCCAGATGTGGTATCGCCAGTACTGAATAAAGGAGAAGAAACACAGCCCAAAAGGACGTAAGGCTGATTTGTGTTGTCCTAATTTATTGTTTGCCAAGTCTCTCAATTCTTTCCTGTAAAGTTTCTGTCTGTGCAGATAGTGGAACTCTGTAGTGTTGCATGGGATTATCTCATATGAAATGCAGAACTTTACACTTGATTTTGTTGCACTTCATGGCTGTGTATCTGTTGAGCAGCTTACCAAAGTCTTTGTCAGCAACATTCCTTCCTCCCAACATCCCCTGCAGCTGCCAAATGAATATGAACCACAGATGACAACTTTTTCTTTCCAACTGTCCACTCATTCATCACCCACCTTGTTAAATACTTATTCGAGCTTTATCTCACCAAATTTGCTATAGCATAGTATGGAGACTGTGTCCAAAGTTTTGATAAACCTAAAATAAACATCTTACCTCGTTTGCATCATTTTGGACAAGAACTAGCAGAAAGACTTATAAATTTATCTAGGTCAATGAGAATTAAGTGATGTCAGTTTATGATTGTTTTCCAACATACCAGGTGTATTTCTCTTTGGATTAGTTTTTCTAAAAAAAAAACCACAACAAAACAGTGAAATGAATCTCTAAATAAACTTAGATAGTCCTTAATTTAGCTGTAAATCTATACATTCATATCTATAATCAAAATATTTTGATGAATATATTATTTCTAATACCTGGACAATGCCTATTTCAAGCAAAATCTTAGTCATTCAAAGATTAGATTTAGTGTTTAACTTCAAATTTTGTTAGATTTTTGTTTACCAAAACATGTGACTGAAGTGTCCTCATATTATATAAGCTAATCATTATTTATGTGTACATTGTTTCTGTGGGGAATGTAGAGAAATAGCTGAGTAAATTTTAAGGTCAGACATGATTTTTCTTCAATTGAACCTCTAGAAATGATATTTTTTTCCTTTCTAAAAGGACTTTCTGCCACATGATAAAGGAGATTCTTATTTTTCAAGAAGTTAATCTAAGTCAATACTAATCATTTTGAGGGCCAAAAAAATTCCCCGTCCCTCCAAATAAAAACAGAAATACTGACAGGCATTTAAGTGAACTGGATTCTAATGTTCCTTATATGCTGTTTCCCTACATTTTAGTAACATATTTGGAAAGATATTATTGCATTTCATCCACTTCATTGTAGCCAATAAAACTGGAAAAAAACATGAGAGAAGCTCCCCAGCAAGCTGTAAAGAGACCTTTTTCAAAACTGGTTATATCATCTTGTTCATCATCTCTGCTGTGGAGTGAAAAGTGTCTCCGTATAATTCTGTTGGTGCTGGGATCAAAATAGTTTAGCCTAAGGGACTATTTTTTCTCACCTTTTGTATTTGTTTACTGCTATGATATTTGATAGTAAGAAACTGTTAAAACGTACTGCACCCAGTGAATGAGAATGATTTACTGGGTAAAGAAACACCCAGATACTCTTCTGACACACTATTCAGTTGAAGTATCTAGCTTCCTGTGCAGACACACTCACAAATATATATATATATACACACAGATTAAATATCTTTTTCACTTAGTAAAGTAAAATCTTCATTGAACTTTTTTTTTTATTTTTTAATTTTGACAAAAGTTCCTTTTTTTTCCTAAGTCTACAAAGTTATCAATTAGACTGGCAATTAAAAGTAAGCTAAAGCTTTTACTTTCATTTTTGTATAGGGGACATCTTGTTATGAATTAACACTGTTCTAATCTAAAGCTGCAAAAAAAATATATAATTGGTTTTAATTGGCATACAGAAATCTGTAAAAGAAATAAATTACTTTTTAATATATTTTTATAGTACTTTACCATATGTGTACTAAAATAATTTAGCTAAGCAAAACAAAACACATTATGTGTAAAGTTTCCTGGAGTCCTTTGGAAGTGAAGTACTATATATAGTGTATAGTAATCTATATATTTATATATTTATCAGACACTAGAATGGTTAAAAATTACTAAGGCGTATCTATTCCTTTTGATGTATCTACCAGAAAGATGTAAGGACATGATGTATTCCTTTAATCCCAAATCTGTCAAAATAAGGGGAACTCAAGACACTGTGTTATTTCTCTTGCACGGGTGAAATCCATCCATTTGGCATCTGAGGGTGGTTAATAACTGAAGAAGCTGGACTCTCCCACTCTCCCGCTCCCAGGAAGTGCCTGGAGCAGATGAAAGAGCAGAATAAATGAATGTCTGAGTACATCTTAGAGCAGATGAAACATTCTCCAGACTCAGGTCAAAATTAGCTTGAACTTTCATTCTATACGTTTGAAAATGCACGTTGAGAAGAGATGGAAAAAATGCTATTGCAAGTGCAGGAAATGACACACTAAGAGGTATGATGCTCAGGCTTCCTCCAGGTCTGTTCTCTAATTCAGACTCAAAGAGCCTGTTTTCAAGGCAACCAGACCAGGCTTCCCACACAGCTGACATAGCTGAATTTACCAACAAATTGGATATAAATTTCACAGAATCACAGAATTGTGGTGGTTGGAAGGGACCTCAGAGATCATTGAGTCCAACCACAAAGAGCCTGTTTTTGAGGCAACCAGACCAGGCTTCTCACACAGCTGACATAGCTGAATTTACCAACAAATTGGATATAAATTTCACAGAATCACAGAATCACAGAATTGTGGTGGTTGGAAGGGACCTCAGAGATCATCGAGTCCAACCACAAAAAACAAAAAAAAAACAAACCAAAAAAAAACCAATAATCTTGGGCACTAGAGCATGCCCTGAAGAACCATGTCTACACGTTTCTTAAATACCTCCAGGGATGGTGACTCCACCACCTCCCTGGGCAGCCCATTCCAATGCCTGACAACCCTTTCAGTAAAGAAATGGTTCCTAATATCTAACCTGAACTTCCCCTGGTGTAATTTGAAGCCATTGCCCCTTGTCCTGACATCTGTAACTTGGGAGAAGAGACCGACCCCCGTCTCTCTACACCCTCCTTTCAGGTACTTGTACAGAGCTATAAGGTCTCCCCTCAGTCTCCTCTTCCCCAGACTGAACACCCCCAGCTCCCTCAGCCTCTCCTCATAAGACTTGTACTCCAGACCCCTCACCAGCTTCGTTGCCCTTCAGATAAAGTCTAGGCCTTTAAACATTTACTTCAGGACATATCTGGGTCTGAATTGTTTTCTTTCATTTTCCCTTTTTTTTTTTTTTCCTTCCTGTCTCAGTTTTTCTATTTTATGACGTTTTTGTTTCCAGAGGCTCATTGTTAGACAAAATAGAAACATAAAAGATAAAACACACCATTACAATTTTTGTCTTCAAGTGAATCATTGTCATTTAAAAGCCAAGCAATTACTCACAATGGCACTGAATTGTCAATAATCATTCCTTCCTTCACTCACTTTTAAGGAGGATCAATCTCCCATTGAAGTTAATGACTAAGCTGTAACTATTTTCAATGAAAATAAAATCAGGTGTCTTTAGCGTCCAGGGTGTCATATATCTATCTACTGAACATGCCAAAGAAAATAAGACAAGTCAATCAGAAAAAAAATTCTACTAACAAAAAATCATCCAAAAATTACACTGCACATCTAACAATCCAAAAATACATCCCTGTATGGTCATCTTTGTCCTGGCTTTTTCCAATACAGCTTTTCCCATTTCCTTTGATATGTTTCTGCTGATTAAGCAAATTGATTGGGATTAAATTACTGTTTTTCTTTCCAAAAGTAATCAAAGCCTTACAAATTTATTTTCAGTCCCCAACTATTGTGAATTTTATGATATGAAAACTTATGCAGGAAGAACTAAATTTCTGCATTAAAACATTTTGGAAAAATAGATTTCTGTTTCTATCGAGATTTTTAATAAAACACTTCAAGGATCAATAGGAAGTAAGAGACTTGCAAAAGGCAGCCAGACATTTTATTTTCTTGCCTTACAGATAAGTCATCATCCTTTTTACAAAAGGAGTATCATAGACATTCATATTATTTATTATATAACTACCATTGAATCTAGTAGTTCAAATTAAGCAATAATTAAGTTTGACAGAGGCATAAACACAGGAAGTATTTTCTCTTCTCTCTCTTAGATATTTACTTGAATTAGTGTTCAGTACAACTTTTTCACTACGCAGTTTCAGTATGCTTACTCAATAAATTATTATAAAACACGAATAATGGATACGAAAAGGCAACAAATCACCTCTTTTATGTATCTCAGAAATGTTAAAGGAGTTCATTTTGTGGTGTCTAATTTTTATGGCACTGAATATCTCAGTTATATATTTCGTCGGAAAAAAAAATATTGGTATTTTAGAAAACACCAGATCAAATAGTTTATTTTCAGTTTCTTCTGTCACTAAGCAATGTATATCACAAAGAAAAGTTCATACAAGGGCGGTCAATAGGTACTTATGTGTTCCAAAGAAGTAATGGAAATGTGTTTCATCTTTCAAATCATTACAAATTACTGAATTTTCCACATATGAAGCCGCTTTCAAAACATGCTTATTTTGATTTAGGAAAAAAAAAAAAAGGTGAATGCATTAATTTAGAAAAACCATGCACATCTAGAATATAGAGCTGAAATGAAAGAATCCAAGATTGTTCAGAGGAATAAAACCAGAAGAAGTATCTGAGAAATGAAAGATACTGATGAGTCCTGGTAACACTCCCCAAATTGAATGTAACAGTGGTCATTTCCTCCACAACATTTTAATAATGTACTATCATTAATGAACAACTATAGCAAGAGTGTTCTATTGTAGCATATGAAGGCATGGATGATGCAACCAGAATCGTTTATTATAACAAACAGGCAGTTTATATAGTACTAATGTATCTTCTTTCCCAACCGACAAGCCCCTGCAGCCCCCAACTGCCAGGTGGGGAGAATTTCCCTCAATTAGTAGGGTTGTTAGGTACTGTTAATGAGTCTTTAGGACTCCATCACGGGCCTTCCCCTGACAGTGTTCCTGCTTCTTCTATTTCTTCTTCTGGTCTCTGCTTCTTCCACAATCCTGTTCACCCACATTCTGTCAGGAAGTTTTATTTTCTATTGCCACAGTCTCTCCTGGGCATTTTATGATCATCAGTGAAATCAGCTGTGTCTGAAAGAAAGCTGTCTGTGGTAAATTTATTTATTGAAAAGTGGTGGCAAGACTTTCTATAAGGAAAGAAGGATGAGAACATAAAAGGCATCAATTCAGTGAAAAAAAAAAACAACAACAAACACCCACCAGCCAGTGCCAGGCTTGTTGCTGGTTTTAAATGTAAAAATAAAATCTTTTTTTTAACAAACAGGCTAAAAAAACTAAAACTTAGAGGTTTTCAAGATATTACCACTGGTTTACTTCACTGGTTTGTTCTCAGGCAATGGGAAGTAACCCTCAGTTTCCTGCAGTTCCACAGACCAAGGAATACATGGCATGTTTGCTGTCCATGTAGAAGCTCTGAACTCCTTCAGAATTGTATATGGAGAAGACATCAATCTGCATTTCCTGTCACAGGCCATTCCCATCAACAAAATAAAAGTTACAAGACAGCATTTCAAAACACTTGGAAATATTGATTTATTTTTTTCTCTACATACTATCAGTTTTCTAATACAGTTCTGAACCTTTCCACAGTTTCATTATAAAAAAATCATTTACACACAATTCTATGTGATTCTACCTAATTCCTTAAAATGTAATTTTTATTGATCTATTTTTTTTCTTGTGTTTGTAGTCTCACAGGAAATCCAGATGACTTCAGCAGAAGCAGGAGCAACCTGCCAGCCTTCCTACTTTCATTTTGAGAATTCTATAAATTAACATGGACTAAAGCACTAAGCAGGGTGAGTAAATTAGGAGTTCTTTTTCAATATTGTCCTTTTTCAGTGACGCAGAATAAAATATACTTAGAATGCTCAAGGAATTAATTTCTTTAGCACCAGTAAAGCTCTGTAAGGATAGAGATTCCATGACATTTTTCCTTTTTTTTTAATGTTCCTATGTTAACTATGCTCAGTGTAACACTTTTTATTTCCTAGTATTTAATCTAAATAAAATTCGGGAAAAATTAAACCAATTAATTTTTTTTATACTTTAAGTGAATCGTGCATGCTCTTGCATTCATACTGGGATATGACAAAAAGATTTATATATTAAGATTAACAATATTCAAAACGTTATAAATGCAAATCATTTGTTTACAGAGAATACTTTTATTTAAAAATTTGTAATTTAAGAAGCTGCATATATATTAACGATATAAATAAAATTGTTATTCAAAAGATCACATTTCATTTTGATGAATCTATTACCAGCTTATGGACTTGGAGCTGAAGTTCTGTGGAGTAGGACCAAGACTGTCCTCACAGTTCTAGAACTGGAACATATTGATAATCAAATCTACAGGATTATAGAATTAAATATCCAAATTTATTTATTTCAAATATATATGTTAAATTTAATCAATCCCAATATGTGGACATGTTGATTTAAAATTGAGTTCTCAAGTTTAAAATATATTCTGGAAGAGTATGTCCACATAGATCCCTGAATGCAACTTAATAAATTTTCTTTAAAAATGTAATTGGATGATGTTGTCCATTTTTTTACTGTGTAAAAAGGCTCTAAATCAATATTGAGATTTTAATCCTATTAAAACTAAAGTCTACAGAGGTGCATATATACATACATGTATCTCTATATATCTGTATACATATTTGTATATATTTTTTGTATTTTTTAAAATGTATCAGCCAACACTTTTCTATAACTTTAAAAACATTAAGTTCTTTTGGCAGTGTTCATCAAGCTAATTAAATAGCTTTCAGAACATCTGAAAGTCACGTCTTACTTGAGAGGGAACTCATATATACATATATATGTATAGAAGAGAACTATAAGAAGGATGAATACCATAATGGTATGCTGGTGTTAGTATTTTCTGGCTTAAGAGTAAGTAATCTAGTTTTTTTTTTTTTTTAATTTATTTTGTGCACCTCTAAAAGTATTTTTAATGTGTATTTGCTTTTTATTTTCATTTTTTGAAGTTTGTTTTCTTTTGCTTTTCTTAGACCTTTCATTCTTTTATCAAGTTATAACCTACCTCTCACCAAGTTATAACCTGCCACTACTGTATCATTGCCATCCATTTGTCTTTAAAATTTGTTTTTATTAAACATTCACATAGGACTGAGGACTTTGAACTGCCACAGAAAATGGTTCAAAGGATTATATATGAAAGAGAGGCCAATCTTGATGTGACAAGCTAGGAGAGAAATGCTCATCATTTAAAGATAGATTGCACCAGAGAGATTAAAAATATAGACAACAGATCATATATAGAGAAATATATGCCTCACTGCCCCCCTTACAAGTAACCAAAAATCCTAAAAATATCTTGTTGTTGTTGATGACTGCACCAGCACTTTGTGTCCTGAGAAATTAGTTTGACAAGGCATTTGAGTTTTCCTACTCCAGAAGATGATGTTAAGTGGGTGATGCATGCTATTTCTGTCTCAATTTCTGTATTTTTTTCTATCCTTTATTAAACATATCTATCTTTAAAATGGAAAATGCATCATTTATACAAGTATGTACTTAAAACTTATATTGGGATAACAATAGAATAACCCTCAACAAATGAGAAATATTTATTCTCTCTGCAACACAAAATTACACTGAAAAGACAGCGTACGGATAATTTAATCTGTTCATCTCCAAAATTTATTGTTGGCTTAATGAATGTCTCAACAGTCTAATACTCCAAATTGTATCATTAAACAGAAAAGCCTTATATGTACTTTTCTTTAAATTTCAATACTGAAAATCTTTTCATAGGAGCTGGACATAGGACTTCAGATGCCCAGTTGCCAGGAGCTTTCAAAATGGAGAGTTGGTTTATTTGCCTCACTGCACTTAAGTAGACATATAAAATGAAATAATAAATAAAAAATACAGTTGCTACCTAATAATTTGCAATGTCCCCAGGTGCTTCTGTATGTTCTGCTTATGTCCCAGATTTTATCCAGAACATTGTCTTCTTTTTCTTCCTCAGATGAAGTTTATGTCTGCTTAAAAGTCCCCATTTATCTTCTTTTTTGGATCTATTTATCTTCTCACTGAACCCATTCTTCAACACAGCCTTTTCTATCAAAGCAACAGACAGGCTTAACTTTGTCTTTTAACAAATTTTATTTAAAGTAACACAGTATAGTGTCCTGAACTTTGCTAAATCAATTAGAGAAACATACCCTCACGTTTTATTCTCAAAATGGCCAAATAAATTGAAAAAACCTTGGTTGGTTGATTGCCAGTTCCAAACTATACCTAGCCCCAATTAAATAAATTACTAAATTCTCATTCATTTCTTTAGTGCTGGGATATCCTCTAATAACACTAAAATGAAAGTAGTCCACTCAACATTTGGCATTAAACAACACTTCTGAATCTTTTCTTGCTAAAGCTAGTGAAAAAGGTATTAACTTGCATAGAATTAGTTTTGGAACTAAGAAAAATCTCAAGTATGAAAGATACATACAGTATGATTTAATTAAAAGCTACCTGTCCTAACTGAAAATGAAATAAAAATAAAACAAACAGAAAAAAATTATTAAGAAGTAAAAAACTATTATATTCTATCTCTAGGTATCTTCTAAAAACGTGTTTTACAGAAGTTTAATATTATGAGTCATCAGTGTAGCCCTGTTCATTTTGGTGCGAAGCAGTTAGAGGTAAAAAACGTGTATCAGTCTGATGTGACAGAGAAATTACATTTTTGATAGTTATATAGAAGACAAAAATAGTTAGAAAAAGTCGTCACTGTTTCCTGGTGATCTATAAGAGCCAATAACTTAAAAGGATTTTCAAAAATGTGAATTCAGATATCCCTTAGAAGAAGGGATAGAGACCTCTTCTAACCCTTGTTATTTCTGTGAGCTGTGTGTGAGAGTGATTTGGCAATCTGACATCTGGCACCCCAACAGGCATATCCTAATCCCATCTGCAGGTACAAATGCTTCTCTGCTTGCAAACAACCATGCACACTAAACCTTGCTATAAACATATAGATACTTTATAGTATAATTTCATATAAAAATATTAATTTTTTTTTTTTTTTTTCCTTGTGTAAGTGTGTGACTGGGTACCAAGAAAAATCTTACACCCTTTTCTTGC
>NW_015090891.1:2093770-2450486 GCF_001431845.1 Calidris pugnax
ATAAGGTCTCCCCTCAGTCTCCTCTTCCCCAGACTGAACACCCCCAGCTCCCTCAGCCTCTCCTCATAAGACTTGTACTCCAGACCCCTCACCAGCTTCGTTGCCCTTCAGATAAAGTCTAGGCCTTTAAACATTTACTTCAGGACATATCTGGGTCTGAATTGTTTTCTTTCATTTTCCCTTTTTTTTTTTTTTCCTTCCTGTCTCAGTTTTTCTATTTTATGATGTTTTTGTTTCCAGAGGCTCATTGTTAGACAAAATAGAAACATAAAAGATAAAACACACCATTACAATTTTTGTCTTCAAGTGAATCATTGTCATTTAAAAGCCAAGCAATTACTCACAATGGCACTGAATTGTCAATAATCATTCCTTCCTTCACTCACTTTTAAGGAGGATCAATCTCCCATTGAAGTTAATGACTAAGCTGTAACTATTTTCAATGAAAATAAAATCAGGTGTCTTTAGCGTCCAGGGTGTCATATATCTATCTACTGAACATGCCAAAGAAAATAAGACAAGTCAATCAGAAAAAAAAATTCTACTAACAAAAAATCATCCAAAAATTACACTGCACATCTAACAATCCAAAAATACATCCCTGTATGGTCATCTTTGTCCTGACTTGCTCCAATACAGCTTTTCCCATTTCCTTTGATATGTTTCTGCTGATTAAGCAAATTGATTGGGATTAAATTACTGTTTTTCTTTCCAAAAGTAATCAAAGCCTTACAAATTTATTTTCAGTCCCCAACTATTGTGAATTTTATGATATGAAAACTTATGCAGGAAGAACTAAATTTCTGCATTAAAACATTTTGGAAAAATAGATTTCTGTTTCTATCGAGATTTTTAATAAAACACTTCAAGGATCAATAGGAAGTAAGAGACTTGCAAAAGGCAGCCAGACATTTTATTTTCTTGCCTTACAGATAAGTCATCATCCTTTTTACAAAAGGAGTATCATAGACATTCATATTATTTATTATATTACTACCATTGAATCTAGTAGTTCAAATTAAGCAATAATTAAGTTTGACAGAGGCATAAACACAGGAAGTATTTTCTCTTCTATCTCTTAGATATTTACTTGAATTAGTGTTCAGTACAACTTTTTCACTACGCAGTTTCAGTATGCTTACTCAATAAATTATTATAAAACACGAATAATGGATACGAAAAGGCAACAAATCACCTCTTTTATGCATCTCAGAAATGTTAAAGGAGTTCATTTTGTGGTGTCTAATTTTTATGGCACTGAATATCTCAGTTATATATTTCGTCGGAAAAAAAAATATTGGTATTTTAGAAAACACCAGATCAAATAGTCACGGAATATCTCAGTTATATATTTCATCACAAAAAATAAATCTTGGTATTTTAGAAAACACCAGATCAAATAGTTTATTTTCAGTTTCTTCTGTCACTAAGCAATGTATATCACAAAGAAAAGTTCATACAAGGGTGGACAATAGGTACATATGTATTCCAAAGAAGTAATGGAAATGTGTTTCATCTTTCAAATCATTACAAATTACTGAATTTTCCACATATGAAGCCGCTTTCAAAACATGCTTATTTTGATTTAGGAAAAAAAAAAAAAGGTGAATGCATTAATTTAGAAAAACCATGCACATCTAGAATATAGAGCTGAAATGAAAGAATCCAAGATTGTTCAGAGGAATAAAACCAGAAGAAGTATCTGAGAAATGAAAGATACTGATGAGTCCTGGTAACACTCCCCAAATTGAATGTAACAGTGGTCATTTCCTCCACAACATTTTAATAATGTACTATCATTAATGAACAACTATAGCAAGAGTGTTCTATTGTAGCATATGAAGGCATGGATGATGCAACCAGAATCGTTTATTATAACAAACAGGCAGTTTATATAGTACTAATGTATCTTCTTTCCCAACCGACAAGCCCCTGCAGCCCCCAACTGCCAGGTGGGGAGAATTTCCCTCAATTAGTAGGGTTGTTAGGTACTGTTAATGAGTCTTTAGGACTCCATCACGGGCCTTCCCCTGACAGTGTTCCTGCTTCTTCTTGGACAATAGGTACATATGTATTCCAAAGAAGTAATGGAAATGTGTTTCATCTTTCAAATCATTACAAATTACTGAATTTTCCACATATGAAGCCGCTTTCAAAACATGCTTATTTTGATTTAGGAAAAAAAAAAAAAGGTGAATGCATTAATTTAGAAAAACCATGCACATCTAGAGTGTAGAGCTGAAATGAAAGAATCCAAGATTGTTCAGAGGAATAAAACCAGAAGAAGTATCTGAGAAATGAAAGATACTGATGAGTCCTGGTGACACTCCCCAAATTGAATGTAACAGTGGTCATTTCCTCCACAGCATTTTAATAATGTACTATCATTAATGAACAGCTATAGCAAGAGTGTTCTGTTGTAGCAATGGCAATGGCAATGGGAAGTAACCCTCAGTTTCCTGCATGTCAGGAAGTTTTATTTTCTATTGCCACAGTCTCTCCTGGGCATTTTATGATCATCAGTGAAATCAGCTGTGTCTGAAAGAAAGCTGTCTGTGGTAAATTTATTTATTGAAAAGTGGTGGCAAGACTTTCTATAAGGAAAGAAGGATGAGAACATAAAAGGCATCAATTCAGTGAAAAAAAAAAACAACAACAAACACCCACCAGCCAGTGCCAGGCTTGTTGCTGGTTTTAAATGTAAAAATAAAATCTTTTTTTTAACAAACAGGCTAAAAAAACTAAAACTTAGAGGTTTTCAAGATATTACCACTGGTTTACTTCACTGGTTTGTTCTCAGGCAATGGGAAGTAACCCTCAGTTTCCTGCAATTCCACTGACCAAGGAATACATGGCATGTTTGCTGTCCATGTAGAAGCTCTGAACTCCTTCAGAACTGTATATGGAGAAGACATCAATCTGCATTTCCTGTCACAGGCCATTCCCATCAACAAAATAAAAGTTACAAGACAGCATTTCAAAACACTTGGAAATATTGATTTATTTTTTTCTCTACATACTATCAGTTTTCTAATACAGTTCTGAACCTTTCCACAGTTTCATTATAAAAAAATCATTTACACACAATTCTATGTGATTCTACCTAATTCCTTAAAATGTAATTTTTATTGATCTATTTTTTTTCTTGTGTTTGTAGTCTCACAGGAAATCCAGATGACTTCAGCAGAAGCAGGAGCAACCTGCCAGCCTTCCTACTTTCATTTTGAGAATTCTATAAATTAACATGGACTAAAGCACTAAGCAGGGTGAGTAAATTAGGAGTTCTTTTTCAATATTGTCCTTTTTCAGTGACGCAGAATAAAATATACTTAGAATGCTCAAGGAATTAATTTCTTTAGCACCAGTAAAGCTCTGTAAGGATAGAGATTCCATGACATTTTTCCTTTTTTTTTAATGTTCCTATGTTAACTATGCTCAGTGTAACACTTTTTATTTCCTAGTATTTAATCTAAATAAAATTCGGGAAAAATTAAACCAATTAATTTTTTTTATACTTTAAGTGAATCGTGCATGCTCTTGCATTCATACTGGGATATGACAAAAAGATTTATATATTAAGATTAACGATATTCAAAACATTATAAATGCAAATTATTTGTTTACAGAGAATACTTTTATTTAAAAATTTGTAATTTAAGAAGCTGCATATATATTAACGATATAAATAAAATTGTTATTCAAAAGATCACATTTCATTTTGATGAATCTATTACCAGCTTATGGACTTGGAGCTGAAGTTCTGTGGAGTAGGACCAAGACTGTCCTCACAGTTCTAGAACTGGAACATATTGATAATCAAATCTACAGGATTATAGAATTAAATATCCAAATTTATTTATTTCAAATATATATGTTAAATTTAATCAATCCCAATATGTGGACATGTTGATTTAAAATTGAGTTCTCAAGTTTAAAATATATTCTGGAAGAGTATGTCCACATAGATCCCTGAATGCAACTTAATAAATTTTCTTTAAAAATGTAATTGGATGATGTTGTCCATTTTTTTACTGTGTAAAAAGGCTCTAAATCAATATTGAGATTTTAATCCTATTAAAACTAAAGTCTACAGAGGTGCATATATACATACATGTATCTCTATATATCTGTATACATATTTGTATATATTTTTTGTATTTTTTAAAATGTATCAGCCAACACTTTTGTATAACTTTAAAAACATTAAGTTCTTTTGGCAGTGTTCATCAAGCTAATTAAATAGCTTTCAGAACATCTGAAAGTCACGTCTTACTTGAGAGGGAACTCATATATACATATATATGTATAGAAGAGAACTATAAGAAGGATGAATACCATAATGGTATGCTGGTGTTAGTATTTTCTGGCTTAAGAGTAAGTAATCTAGTTTTTTTTTTTTTTTAATTTATTTTGTGCACCTCTAAAAGTATTTTTAATGTGTATTTGCTTTTTATTTTCATTTTTTGAAGTTTGTTTTCTTTTGCTTTTCTTAGACCTTTCATTCTTTTATCAAGTTATAACCTACCTCTCACCAAGTTATAACCTGCCACTACTGTATCATTGCCATCCATTTGTCTTTAAAATTTGTTTTTATTAAACATTCACATAGGACTGAGGACTTTGAACTGCCACAGAAAATGGTTCAAAGGATTATATATGAAAGAGAGGCCAATCTTGATGTGACAAGCTAGGAGAGAAATGCTCATCATTTAAAGATAGATTGCACCAGAGAGATTAAAAATATAGACAACAGATCATATATAGAGAAATATATGCCTCACTGCCCCCCTTACAAGTAACCAAAAATCCTAAAAATATCTTGTTGTTGTTGATGACTGCACCAGCACTTTGTGTCCTGAGAAATTAGTTTGACAAGGCATTTGAGTTTTCCTACTCCAGAAGATGATGTTAAGTGGGTGATGCATGCTATTTCTGTCTCAATTTCTGTATTTTTTTCTATCCTTTATTAAACATATCTATCTTTAAAATGGAAAATGCATCATTTATACAAGTATGTACTTAAAACTTATATTGGGATAACAATAGAATAACCCTCAACAAATGAGAAATATTTATTCTCTCTGCAACACAAAATTACACTGAAAAGACAGCGTACGGATAATTTAATCTGTTCATCTACAAAATTTATTGTTGGCTTAATGAATGTCTCAACAGTCTAATACTCCAAATTGTATCATTAAACAGAAAAGCCTTATATGTATTTTTATTTAAATTTCTATACTGAAGATCATTTTCATAGGAGCTGGACATAGGACTTCAGACTTTTCTTTAAATTTCAATACTGAAAATCTTTTCATAGGAGCTGGACATAGGACTTCAGATGCCCAGTTGCCAGGAGCTTTCAAAATGGAGAGTTGGTTTATTTGCCTCACTGCACTTAAGTAGACATATAAAATGAAATAATAAATAAAAAATACAGTTGCTACCTAATAATTTGCAATGTCCCCAGGTGCTTCTGTATGTTCTGCTTATGTCCCAGATTTTATCCAGAACATTGTCTTCTTTTTCTTCCTCAGATGAAGTTTATGTCTGCTTAAAAGTCCCCATTTATCTTCTTTTTTGGATCTATTTATCTTCTCACTGAACCCATTCTTCAACACAGCCTTTTCTATCAAAGCAACAGACAGGCTTAACTTTGTCTTTTAACAAATTTTATTTAAAGTAACACAGTATAGTGTCCTGAACTTTGCTAAATCAATTAGAGAAACATACCCTCACGTTTTATTCTCAAAATGGCCAAATAAATTGAAAAAACCTTGGTTGGTTGATTGCCAGTTCCAAACTATACCTAGCCCCAATTAAATAAATTACTAAATTCTCATTCATTTCTTTAGTGCTGGGATATCCTCTAATAACACTAAAATGAAAGTAGTCCACTCAACATTTGGCATTAAACAACACTTCTGAATCTTTTCTTGCTAAAGCTAGTGAAAAAGGTATTAACTTGCATAGAATTAGTTTTGGAACTAAGAAAAATCTCAAGTATGAAAGATACATACAGTATGATTTAATTAAAAGCTACCTGTCCTAACTGAAAATGAAATAAAAATAAAACAAACAGAAAAAAATTATTAAGAAGTAAAAAACTATTATATTCTATCTCTAGGTATCTTCTAAAAACGTGTTTTACAGAAGTTTAATATTATGAGTCATCAGTGTAGCCCTGTTCATTTTGGTGCGAAGCAGTTAGAGGTAAAAAACGTGTATCAGTCTGATGTGACAGAGAAATTACATTTTTGATAGTTATATAGAAGACAAAAATAGTTAGAAAAAGTCGTCACTGTTTCCTGGTGATCTATAAGAGCCAATAACTTAAAAGGATTTTCAAAAATGTGAATTCAGATATCCCTTAGAAGAAGGGATAGAGACCTCTTCTAACCCTTGTTATTTCTGTGAGCTGTGTGTGAGAGTGATTTGGCAATCTGACATCTGGCACCCCAACAGGCATATCCTAATCCCATCTGCAGGTACAAATGCTTCTCTGCTTGCAAACAACCATGCACACTAAACCTTGCTATAAACATATAGATACTTTATAGTATAATTTCATATAAAAATATTAATTTTTTTTTTTTTTTTCCTTGTGTATGTGTGTGACTGGGTACAAAGAACAATCTTACACCCTTTTCTTGCTCCTTTTTCCACAAGTTCAGGTCTTAACTCCTATAACACCAAGTGCTGGTACTTGAGAAAGCAGTGTCATGCTTTACATTTACTTTTAATATTCCATTTTCTTTGGTGTTTTTAATATGATTAGACATTATTCAGTATTACTAAAAAACAGGTCAAACAGACCCAGACCAGCTGTGATGGTCTGACTGATAAGCACAACCATTTCTATATACCCTGTACTTTAAATATAATTATATTTTCCATATGATTTACCTTAACAGTGTAGGCACAGGATGTACTTATCTTTACCGCTGATAGAAAATTACATCATGACTCACACAGTTAATTAGCAAAAGTTGAAACTGATAAATTAAAAATTAGATATCTGTTTTAACTGGTGCTGGTGTCACAAATTTAGCAACCACAGGGAAGCTTTACATCTTAAGGCCAGGGAAACAAAATTCTTGGCTGACAAATTGGAATGATTGCACCCACCTTGTGACAGGCAGTTTCTGCTCCTATTCAGAGTTCAAGGAAGAAAGTGGTTTGGTTTTTTTTGTCCTTTTGTGGCTACATTTGAGAATAAGTTCTATTTACTTTTTGTAAAGAGGACAGTTTCCTCATGGAGCACAAGTGGAGTAGGATTGTCTCCATTATTCTGTTCTGAACATCTTTTAGTTAGTAAAAATAGTTATGCAATGCACGATTATTCTTTAGAATGCTGCCATATTCATACTCTTGTATCTGCTTGAGATCACTAGCTCCTAGAACAATACAAGTAACATATAACACAAATAGTGTTAATAATACCAAATTCATCACAAATAATTGAATAGGGGCCAAAAATAGCCTGAGAATGTGTGGGAGTTCCTGTGGATATTGGTATCTGTGATACAAAATTAATCAGTTTGTCCCGTTTCTACTATTTTCTACTGTAAGTTTGTAATCATTTATACACTCATAAACTAAGGCTAATGGCTCCAGCTTTGCCTCCAGAAAAGGCAGCTTTGTGAACAGAGAAAATACAAAAATAAATAATTTCATTGTTCTTGATAGATAAATCAGAGTTTCTGCAATCTACGTTCTATAGGATGGATACGTTATAATCTACATTTTTAAAAGCACATTCTGAGATACAATGTGCTTATTCAGTACCTGTTGATATAAGCTGAAAATGTGTCAGTATTATTTTCTCTTTGAGGTTAGCAAATAGCTAACATTAGATATAATCAAATGAGCTTTAAAGACCATTAACAAAAACAGGCAGTGTTACTGTTTTTACAAATCTATTTTAAAATATCTATACTACATACTCTAAAATGCTCTGATGTTTTAAAAAATCTATGAAACCCTTTCTGCTGCACTGGAAATCTATTTTTTCTTTCACATGTACAACTTGTTTCATTAATTATTTATAGCTAGATTGTGTAAATTTTAATCAGTCAATCAAGCTTCTCCATTGAACTCAAATAACTGAAAGTAGATTACAGGAAAAAAGAAATAAACACAAATTAATCAAATAGCACAGACCTCCTGTTATTTACCATTTTCTTTATTTTTCCTTTGAACTTCACTGTTAAGTTTGTTCAGATGAGTAACTCCATATAAAGTTTGTCCAAAACCCACTGGAGAAGAGTTTTTTCTCTGGACTGATTGGACAATTCATCAGTTCCACTATCATCTTTAAAGCTCTTCACATCACAAAACCTCAGTGTCATGACACTAAGCTGTTGCAAAATAAGTATAATATTTTAAAAATATCGGCAGCTATTGCCATCTTTCAATGATAGAAAGTTTAGCTGAAAGTACCTGAAAAGAAAATGACTAGTTATAGGCTGCTGTGAGAGTAATAGTGTTAAATGAAATAAGTTCTGACAGTTTAAATTTAATCAGAATGTCACTGTTTTGTCTTAATAGAGGAAAATCATTCTATGTTGAGTGTTTAATTTACTATCAGCAGTAACAGTGATAATGAAAGGAGAATTCCATCACTAGTTCTGTGCAGAGGGTTTGGCAATTAGGGCTGCAAATAATAATTCAAATTAGATTTGAGTGGTGGTAAGCCTTGCTAATTTAGATGGGTATAAGCTTAGAAAACATTGTAACCTCAACACAATGGGTTCAGAACTGAACATATTGAATACTGCCTTTTAGTTATTACTGTGTATTTTTCTGGTCTCTCTGACTGTCTGTGCTTTTCCATGTATATAACATGTAAAGTATTATATATTCTATGTTTTTCAGGGAAGAAATGTGCTGGATTGTCTCTGCTTTTCCATTTATATAATATGTAAAGTATTATACATTCTATGTTTTTCAGGGAAGAAATGTGCTGTTAAGAATGCCCAATATAATTTTTTTCTAATTTTTCTTTACATAATTAGCTGTTTGGTAGATGCGATTATTGCTCTCATGAATTTTCCCTCTTAAAAACTCACTCGCATCTCGATGTCATGTTCCAATTTTGACGTGAAACTGTTCTGTCAAAATATCTAATCAATCAACAAGTAATTAAGCAGTAAAAAGTGTATTTCCTGAGGAGCTGGTTATCTGAAGTTTTGCTGCTTTTTTTTTTTTTTTTAAGTAGGAAATTTTACCTTCTTTCAGGTACTCAGTAAGAATGAAAAATGAAATTTATTCTGTTGTTATTAACAGTATCCTACTTTATCTGACTGCTAAGGCAGAATAGTGTAAGCTTTTGAAGACAAGTAATAAGTAGTCATACAAACAATGAAGTAGCTCCAGGAGTATATTTTATCATCATTAGGGCCAATCCCACTGCCATTGAAGTCAAAGAGTTTTTTCCCCTTACAGGGAATGATGAGTTAGGACTCACTGCTAATGAAACTGTGAGGCTCAAGAAAAAGGCAAGAAATAAAACCTTCCAATATATTCCTTTCTAAAGGCTAAGAATGATGTAATAATTCATCAAAATTTGGTTTTCATGGTGTCAAGCTACTGGTAATCCATCACGGGAGTGAGGTTTTTCAAAGACTGTTGAATGCATCATGGTATTTTTTAACTAAGTTAATGTGTAAATTTTTCTATTTTTTAACTAAGTTAATGTGTAAATTTTCTGTAGTTCTTTGGTTAAGGTGTTAAGATCTGTCATCTCTAACCATTGTGGTTTAATCTAAGTGCCACATGGTGACTTGCTCCCTTCCAGCCAGTGGGATGAGGGAGAGAATCAGAAGAGTACCCAGCCAGTGGGATGAGCGAGAGAATCAGAAGAGTAAAAGTGAGAAAACTCATGGGTTGAGATAAAGATGGTTTAAAAAGTAGAGCAAAAGCCATGCACGCAAGCAAACCAAAACAAGGAATTCATTCACTACTTCCCATCAGCAGGTGGGTGTTCAGCTATCTCCAGGACTGCAATTTTACCTCCTGTCAGAAAGTTAGTTACTTTAGAGCATCTGAGACCTTCATATTATTGACTAGGAAGTACTTTTGGCATGTAAATAAATCTTAGGTGGTGGATAATTAAGAACAGAAGGCTTGAGATTCAAAATAGACACTTCGCTGTGTCCAAACTCATACGTTCAAAATATTCATGCTCGTTAAATAATGTAGCTGGAAGTCTAAGAAGGCTAATTTTAAAGAAGCACCTAATTGAAACTAAATATAGTAAAGCACTGGAAAATGGCAGGATCTCTAGGCGGTCTGGCCAGATAGAGGTTCATATTTATGAGATTTTCATGTTTGGCTGGCATCTGTGAGGGAATCTTTCACCAGTAAACATGTCTCAGAACTTAATCCACTTGTGAACTCTCCCAGATGAACCAAATTCTGCTGTGAGTGTCCCTTTTCCTCTCCTATGGTGGAGAGCTCGTATTATCTATAAAAACAATTTGGGGCCAGTTACAGAAAGAGTCTGAATTTACAGTTCAGTGGTTTGTGTCTTCAGTGGAGACGTGGAGAACTGAGCTTCATATCTTTCTGCTAACAAATGCTTATTTATATAGGACTGAGAAGCTTCAAAGTATTTGTTTCTAATTGAAAACATACATACATTACAGTAAATAACCTATTCCTTTAATAATCTAAGTCAAAATCTGATTTTCATGAAAAAAGGTGTTTTACCTTCATAATCTAAAGAAGGTAGTAAAGCAGAATCACATTTTGCTTCAGTTCTTAAATTGATGAGACTTGGCTTCCATTTCATCTCCGGTGACAGTGAGTTTTGTAGCGAAATATTGGTCATGCAGAATATTTTGCCAATTTAGCCTGTTTCAGAATGAGTTTTTGCCAGCTTTTCCGGAGAGTGAAGTCACTCGTTGAATCACTGTGAAGGAAATGATCTCTATGATCTTCTTAGAAAGATTTGGTTACGTAAAAAAACATTGAATAGTGACAGTGATGAGTAAGAGACTAAACGTGTGACATGCTTTCAGTGGCTTGTTTTTTCAAGGTAATTTTTTATACATACTGGGATTTTCATGGAGTTTTCTGACTCAGCATTGGGTGGAGTGAGTTATAGTAGTTTAACAGAGAAATAAATATATGCATAGTGTAAATCAGTACTTCTTTTAAATGTAAGACAGAGTTTTGGAAGGAAGCTGAAGGAACTAACTTTATACTACCTTGGCGAGGATGATGGCAGTGGTGTCTCTGATAAGAAGAGGAATAAACATTCCTGCAAGTCCCATGTGTTTTGTTTTTTTTTTTTTTTTTTTCAGCTGAGTTAACTGCAAGCCAGTTTCATTTCTTTCGTGTTTTTCTTCAGGTATTTTGACATTAATGTGAGGATAATAATGTCTCACAGAGCTACAACCTTTGATACATAGATGGACAAAAAATACTTGGAAGCTCAGAAACTCTCTGTAAACCTCTAAGTATTTGCTGAGTGTTGCAAAACTCAGTGTTGCAGGATTATGTGTGTGTAGGATCCAAGGAAAAATGATATACCATTGCTCATCACATACTTCAGAGAACTGTCGATGGAGACAGAGCATGTAAGTTGTTTGTTTTTTCCTGGCACGTATGGAGATATCATTTCTTTAGACATATAAATTTCTTGAAGCTGAATGTTACTCTAAAAGCAAAACTTTCACTTGCGGATGCAAGAAACAAGTCCAAATGCACATCAGATCAGAGTAATGTCTTATTAAAAGAAAAAATAAATGTTTAAAAAAAAGAACACAGACATAATGCTGACTTTAGACAGACAGACAGACATTCTATTTAAAGGTGCCAGCCTATTACAACTGAGCAAGTATAAAATGTTACCTACTAAGGTGGAATTTCCACTGCTGGCGACCAAAGACTGCAAAGAGCAATATTGATTCTGATCTACTAAGAACATCACTTTAAAAGGAAAAAAAAAAAGGACTCCTAGATTTTGCTTACATAGACTTGTCTTTCTTTTCTGGATGCTTCCCCCGGTCTTACCTCATCTATCCTTCAGCTCAGATAAGAGAACTGGATTAAAGATTTTTCATTTAGAAAAGGCAATTTCAGATTATGCTGAATTCCTTCTGGCAACAAGCTTAAAAGCTTGGTAAATTGCATTTGATAATATGACAATGCTGTCGAATAAGACTTAAAATCAACTGTGAGATAATTACCCAAATGTAATATATTCATTCTACTCATTCAAATGGCTGAAATGTATTCTGCTCATTTAGACTAAAAATATGTTGGCTGGAGGAAATCGTTACACATATTGGCAGGATTATCCTGGTAAGAGCTGCATTAAGTTATGAAGGAAGTAGTGCTCAATGAACCCTCTTTTCACTTTGGAAGCCAGCATTCCAGCATAAAGTGGCCTGTCCCCTAAAGCCAAACAAACATGTTTGAAACATGATTTCTTTAAAGCCATGTAATTCGTACTTCCTTATTTTAACAGTCCTTCTGTTAAAACAGCAGGAGTTGATTAAACTTTAATGGTCCCTTTTAAAGTGAAAGAATTATTTTTCTTCACGCCAGGTGTGATTCCATTTATATGTACTTACCATGTTAGCACTCCTCATTGTAAAATACAAGTAATATTGTTGAGTTAAACTCAAACGGAGGTGGATATTGTTCGGTTACATTGGGAATCAAATTTCAAATCAAATTTCTTTAGGACTAACGAACTAATTAATGAAAATGTTTTGTTTTGGGCACACATTGAGGAAATTCACAGCTAGCAAACCTAGAAGGTCTGGTTTTCTGTATAAACAGAAGAAATGGTGAGCAAAGACATGTTCATGCTTTTTGCTAGAACTCTTAGAGTTTGAAAATGTAGCTGTGTATTTTAAGAATACATTCTTAGAGCAAACTCTAGCGTCCATCCTTATCTACATGCTTCTTACATCAGGAATTCCTCTATTGTACATTCTTAGAGCAAACTCTAGCATCCATCCTTATCGACATGCTTCTTACATCAGGAATTCCTCTATTTTGTCACATGTGATAGCATGTGAGCTTGATGTACCATACATTCAATAAACAATATAATTCTGAGATATCTTAACTCCTGCATATTGGGAACTTGTAAAACCTAATACACTACCTAAAAAAAAAAAGTATTACAATTTCAAAATACGACTATCAATCTGTGCACATTTTGCCTCAAACTGGTGCAATGAAGAGTAATAAAAGCAGATTAGCTGCACTTGATGAACTACTAAATTGCTGGAGCACAGCTTTCCACGTAAGCTTTTAGATTGGTTTAGTGTCTTCATTCTATCACTGATCAGTTTACAGAAATTGCATACAGTCAGTAGAGAATAAAGGTAATAAACACCATGCATTTACATCTGCATCCACAGTAGTTTGGGAAAGATTTTGCTTGCTTTTAATTTTTACTGGTGCATTATAGCCACATAATTTCATTCATTCCTACTGTATCTGGAAAATACTAAAAGGATGACAAAATCATGTCTACAATATGTGCGTGAGATCTATCATTTCAAAAAAAAAGGTATGCATTGGTATTGCATTTACTGCATACAAACCCCCCAGATCTAACCCAATATAAATATTTTCTTCCACTGTAAGAAAGCTGGGTACTTTTAAGCTAAATAACATACAATGTTGAATAAGTTACAATCCGTATTTATTATACCTAACATTTTTCATTTCAAAAAAGATCTCAAAGCACTTCACAATGATATGCAGTGAATGTAGAAAAGCATCATCTCAGTTATGCTGTGAATCAAACCAAAAAGTCAGTGGGAATACACCATGCCTCACTGATAAAACCATGATACAGTCTTAGATACATAATTATTTGCATGGTATTCCTCATTCTGTACAGCGAGTTCTACTGAATAAAACATCCTGAGTGTAAAATGTTTTTCAGATGACAAGAAACTGTAAATTTAGTGTCTGGACTGCATATGAAGGAAGTCACTCTGCCTTCAAAGAGAGAAACTACCGAAAATATTTTCTTCATCTCGTACAGCAGAGAATGCTTGCAGCTATAAAGAAAAGGGAAATATTCTTTCCTTGATATAGTGCATCATAGTTTGACATTTTTCTCTGGTATTAGGCACTATGCACACACGAAAACATTTAGTATATAATTACTAAATTTTGCAATTCTTGAGGCCATAATACAAGGGCTGTGGTACAGAATATAGTTTTAATGTACTTTTTTTTTTTCTATGTTAACTTATTCTAGTCTTATACATCCTCCTCTGGGAAAAAAAAAAAAAAGAACAAAAAACCAAAACACATGCAAAATATTTTTTTCTCACTAAGTAATTCTGCCCTTAGTGGATCAAGTTTGGAGCATGACCAGAAAACAGTTCCTGAAGGAAGGAGCAGTTCCCAGAAGGGACTATGGACAGCCCTGGTGTTCCTTTAGAGATCTGTCCTTTGGGGCAAGTCCCTTTGAGAGGACATATTTATGAAAGGATACTGCTAGTAAAAATACACATTTCAGCCTCATGGAGTTGAAGAGTGTCTATCCAATAAACTGCTGAACAACACCAATTTCCAAATTGTATTTTTGCCTGGTTTATAACCAATAATTATGGTAAATTGGAGGAGCAATAAAGCATTCCTTTTCCTGTTCAGAAATAAGACCTATGCTCCATGTGTTCACTTGTCTTGTTCTCTCCAGATGCAGTTGTGAATCAGCCCCTCTGTATGTATTCAGAATCAATGCTACTTTTCTGCCACTTAAGAAAGAAATTAAGATGTTTTTTTAATGGCTGACACGTCATACCACAGATCAGAGGTAAGGAGCTCAATTCTATTTATTCATAGTTGAAAACTTGGCAGAAAACAAGTTGTAACAGCCTATTGGGGATAGACAACTGAGAGCCTCTATTGACTTTCCTATCTTGCTAATAATAACAATAGGCATAAAACGGAACAATACCCGTGCATTGTCAGATCTCAGGCTGAGTTTGCAGAACTGTGAGGGAAGATACATTCATCTTTGTGTTTACAACATTTATGTTTGATTTGGAAATCATTCTGAATTAATACATAAGGCCACATACTTATTTGTTATTTTTCAGTATTATTTTTAGCAGTGAAACTATTCTTAAAAGTGTCTCTCTGGGAAAAAAAAAATATGTCTATATGTTTGAAACAAATGGAATATTCAGTTTATTTATTCAGTTTTTCACAAAATTGTTTGAGATACATATCAGTAATGCTGCTCTTAGATATCAAGGGGGACCTAATTCAGTCTCATATGAAGTATTCAAAGTCAGTGAGAGTTCCTTGACACCAAATCCATAAAACAGCAATTGACATGGAAGTATTATGGCATCGCCTTGGCCAGGAGCTGAGTTCAGTGCAAATGGGCTAAACATGGCAAACCAGAATGAACAAGACAATGCAAACAAGAAGAGAGAGTAAGGAGCTGCGGTGTGGACCACAGTGTGTCAACAACCTACCATAGAATCATAGAATCATAGAATTGCCCAGGTTGGAATGGACCCTTCAGATCCCCAGTGCAACCATCCACCCAACACTGACAAAAATCATCACTAGTAAATAACGTCACTAAGTACTATGTCAACCCGTCTTTTAAATACCTCCAGGGATGGTGACTTCACCACTTCCCTGGGAAGCCTGTTCCAATGCTTAATAATCCTTTCAGTGGAAAAATTTTTCTTCATATCAAACCTAAACTTCCTCTGCTGCAACTTGAGGCCATTTCATCTTGTCCTATTGCCTGTTACTTGGGAGAAGAGATCGACCCCCACTTCTCTACATCCTCCTTTCAGGAAGCTGCAGGGAGCGAGAAGGTCTCCCCTCAGTCTGCTTTTCTCCAGGCTGAACAAACCCAGCTCCCTCAGCTGCTCCTCACAAGACTTGTGCTCAAGACTCCTCAACCAGCTTTGTTGTCCTTCTCTGGACACATTCCAGGTCCAAAAAGGACCTCAATGATGTTTTTGTACTGAGGGGCCCAAAACAGGACACAGGACTCAAGGTGGGGCCTCTCTAGTGTTGAGTAAAGGGGGAAAATACAAAAGCTGACACCTTGCTTGAAATAGCCTCTGAGACAGATGCCAGAAGAGCATAATGAAATGGATATGGGACATGGCATGAGGTGGGTGTTTGAGGTGGAGCCATTGGGTGTCAGAGCCAAGTGGCCACCAGAGCCAAACATGGAGCCTGGTCAGAGAGAAAGAAAACACCTACGTCTCACACCTTGCCATAAAGAGAAGGAAGAAATCCTTGTCAGTGATTTTTCAGCACTTCTGGGAATCTCTTCAGGATGGTTCAGCAAAATCTTCTCATCCCTTCCCAGCAGCCACCAGCAGCCTCAGAAGTCAAGGAGAATGGGAAACATTTACATAACACCACCAGGCAATGGAGCAGACACTAGGAAACTAGGAAAGCTCTAGTCCAATATTTTTAACTGCTTTGTTGAGGCCTGTCTGTGTTGATTTGAGTTTTGAACATATATTACTGGTAACTAGAAGAATGATTCAGATTGCAAGACTCTTAAAACAATAACTGAACTAACAGCAAATTCTTGGCTTCACATATGAGCTGGATTTCTGTTTGTCCATAGGAAGATTTTTAGTTTAATATTTTACATAAATAAAAAGACATTGTGATATGGACAGCCCTGGTGTTCCTTTAGAGATCTGTCCTTTGGGGCAAGTCCCTTTGAGAGGACATATTTATGAAAGGATACTGCTAGTAAAAATACACATTTCAGCCTCATGGAGTTGAAGAGTGTCTATCCAATAAACTGCTGAACAACACCAATTTCCAAATTGTATTTTTGCCTGGTTTATAACCAATAATTATGGTAAATTGGAGGAGCAATAAAGCATTCCTTTTCCTGTTCAGAAATAAGACCTATGCTCCATGTGTTCACTTGTCTTGTTCTCTCCAGATGCAGTTGTGAATCAGCCCCTCTGTATGTATTCAGAATCAATGCTACTTTTCTGCCACTTAAGAAAGAAATTAAGATGTTTTTTTAATGGCTGACACGTCATACCACAGATCAGAGGTAAGGAGCTCAATTCTATTTATTCATAGTTGAAAACTTGGCAGAAAACAAGTTGTAACAGCCTATTGGGGATAGACAACTGAGAGCCTCTATTGACTTTCCTATCTTGCTAATAATAACAATAGGCATAAAACGGAACAATACCCGTGCATTGTCAGATCTCAGGCTGAGTTTGCAGAACTGTGAGGGAAGATACATTCATCTTTGTGTTTACAACATTTATGTTTGATTTGGAAATCATTCTGAATTAATACATAAGGCCACATACTTATTTGTTATTTTTCAGTATTATTTTTAGCAGTGAAACTATTCTTAAAAGTGTCTCTCTGGGAAAAAAAAAATATGTCTATATGTTTGAAACAAATGGAATATTCAGTTTATTTATTCAGTTTTTCACAAAATTGTTTGAGATACATATCAGTAATGCTGCTCTTAGATATCAAGGGGGACCTAATTCAGTCTCATATGAAGTATTCAAAGTCAGTGAGAGTTCCTTGACACCAAATCCATAAAACAGCAATTGACATGGAAGTATTATGGCATCGCCTTGGCCAGGAGCTGAGTTCAGTGCAAATGGGCTAAACATGGCAAACCAGAATGAACAAGACAATGCAAACAAGAAGAGAGAGTAAGGAGCTGCGGTGTGGACCACAGTGTGTCAACAACCTACCATAGAATCATAGAATCATAGAATTGCCCAGGTTGGAATGGACCCTTCAGATCCCCAGTGCAACCATCCACCCAACACTGACAAAAATCATCACTAGTAAATAACGTCACTAAGTACTATGTCAACCCGTCTTTTAAATACCTCCAGGGATGGTGACTTCACCACTTCCCTGGGAAGCCTGTTCCAATGCTTAATAATCCTTTCAGTGGAAAAATTTTTCTTCATATCAAACCTAAACTTCCTCTGCTGCAACTTGAGGCCATTTCATCTTGTCCTATTGCCTGTTACTTGGGAGAAGAGATCGACCCCCACTTCTCTACATCCTCCTTTCAGGAAGCTGCAGGGAGCGAGAAGGTCTCCCCTCAGTCTGCTTTTCTCCAGGCTGAACAAACCCAGCTCCCTCAGCTGCTCCTCACAAGACTTGTGCTCAAGACTCCTCAACCAGCTTTGTTGTCCTTCTCTGGACACATTCCAGGTCCAAAAAGGACCTCAATGATGTTTTTGTACTGAGGGGCCCAAAACAGGACACAGGACTCAAGGTGGGGCCTCTCTAGTGTTGAATAAAGGGGGAAAATACAAAAGCTGACACCTTGCTTGAAATAGCCTCTGAGACAGATGCCAGAAGAGCATAATGAAATGGATATGGGACATGGCATGAGGTGGGTGTTTGAGGTGGAGCCATTGGGTGTCAGAGCCAAGTGGCCACCAGAGCCAAACATGGAGCCTGGTCAGAGCATCCCACAAGAGAAAGAAAACAGCTAGGTCTCACAACTTGCCATAAAGCGAAGGAAGAAATCCTTGTCAGTGACTTTTCAGCACTTCTGGGAATCTCTTCAGGATGGTTCAGCAAAATCTTCTCATCCCTTCCCAGCAGCCACCAGCAGCCTCAGAAGTCAAGGAGAATGGGAAACATTTACATAACACCACCAGGCAATGGAGCAGACACTAGGAAACTAGGAAAGCTCTAGTCCAATATTTTTAACTGCTTTGTTGAGGCCTGTCTGTGTTGATTTGAGTTTTGAACATATATTACTGGTAACTAGAAGAATGATTCAGATTGCAAGACTCTTAAAACAATAACTGAACTAACAGCAAATTCTTGGCTTCACATATGAGCTGGATTTCTGTTTGTCCATAGGAAGATTTTTAGTTTAACATTTTACATAAATAAAAAGACATTGTGGTTATCACAGAATCATAGAATGGTTTGGGTTGTATTTTACATAAATAAAAAGACATTGTGATTATCACAGAATTTTAGAATGGTTTGGGTTGGAAGCAACCTTAAAGAGCATCCTATTCTGTGCCCCTGCTCTGGGCAGGGACACCTCCCACCCCCCATTCCACGCCCCTGCTCTGAGCAGGGACACCTCCCACTAGACCAGGTTGCTCCAAGCCCCATCCAACCTGCCCTTGAACCCCTCCAGGGATGGGGCAGCCACAGCTTCTCTGGGCAACCTGTTCCAGTGTCTCACCACCCTCACAGCAAAGAATTTCTTCCTGAGATCTCATCTAAATCTCCCCTCTTTTAGTTTAAAACCATTTCCCCTCATACTATCTCTACACTCTCAAATAAAGAGTCCCTCCTCATCTCTCCTATTGTCTCCCATTAGGTACTGAAATGCTGCTATAATCTTAATATAGGCTATATAGCCATATATAAACTATATATAGGCTGCTATATATTATATATATACTGTATATATTATTGTCTGGAATACAGAGGAAATAGGTCCAACTGAGATGCATCATAAAATACTGTTTACCTTTTCCGTTGTTGTATTTCAAAGATCAGTGTTGAATTTTAGCTGCTTCCTGCCATTTGCAGGGATTATTCCATAAACCTTATTAACTCTGCATAGATGTATTTGTGAGCTGGACAGCTCGTCTAATATTATTAGAACACCTCATGGAAATGTATATTCAGAAAATGGACAAGTGTGTGAAAGTGTAGAAGGAAAGAAATGACATTTTTAAAAGTTTCAGAAAGATGAAATGTTAAGAGTTTTCCATTAAGCAGGAGAAGCTTCCCAGAGTGACAGAAATCCATTTTTTTTTAACAAAACTAGAAGATGGACTGCCAGATTTGCCAGCTGAGCATTTGCACCTGGCTGACAATATGTTGATGCAGATGGCAGTTAATGCAACATTTGGCCATGCTACACATTGGCTGTAATAAAATATTTTTCTTTGGGCATGAAGTTAATATTTTAGCTTCATTACATTTAGGATAAAGTACATAATGGTAAAGAAATTAATTGACATAAAAGATCCCTCTATGCCCATCTATCCTTTACTGGGTATCACAAAGACTCCATCAGCCATCAAAATGCAGATATTTGAATAAAGCTACCAAGGATGACAGCATCACATACGAGGAAAGCCTTTGTTTTACATGCAAGTAATTTATTAAATTATTATAAAATCGACAGGGAAAAAAAAAAAAAAAGCAGAGTTGGTTTGGTTCTATTTTCTTTTTTCTAATTGTACTAGGTCTGTCTAGGATGGAGTTAATTTTCTTCATAGCAGCCTGTGTGGTGCTGTGTTGTAGATGGATGACCAAAATGGTGTTGATAACAAATCAATGTTTTATCTATTGCTGAACAGTGTTTGCACAGCACCAGGACTTATTCTGCTTCTTACCCTGCCCTCCTCTGCCCCCAGGGAACAGGCTGGGGTGGGAAGAGGTTGGGAGGGGACACACCTGGACCAGCTGACCTGAACTGACCAAAGGGATATTCGTAGATGGATGACCAAAATGGTGTTGATAACAAATCAATGTTTTATCTATTGCTGAACAGTGTTTGCACAGCACCAGGACTTATTCTGCTTCTTACCCTGCCCTCCTCTGCCCCCAGGGAACAGGCTGGGGTGGGAAGAGGTTGGGAGGGGACACACCTGGACCAGCTGACCTGAACTGACCAAAGGGATATTCCAATCCATATAACACCACACTCAATGCCCCATCCCTAGAAGTGTTCAAGACCAGGCTGGATGGGTCTTTGAGTAACTTGGCCCAGTGGCAGGGACATGGAACTAGATGATCCTTAAGGTCCCTTCCAACCCAAACCATTCTGTGATTCTACGATTCAATGATTCTATGATTCTAACTTAGTTTTTCCATATTGCAACGACTTATACAATATTGAAAAATATATAAATCTACATTTGTTAGACAAAATAAGGTCACTTATGTCCCCTAATATACAATTGTTTTGGTTTTTAGGGTTTTGTTTTGTTTTGTTGTTTTGTTTTCCCAAAGAGTATATGGAATGTGAAAATCCTGGACTGATTAATTTCTATGAAAACTTGCCACTGATACCGATGGAACTAAGATTTTACCTTCTTTGTCTATTGAGTCTGAAGTGGCAATTAAACACTAAGTCACCTAGACAATGGGCTTAACATTTTCCTACATTTTCCTACATTTTCCTACAACTACAACATATTAAAAATATGTTTTTTCACTTCCTATTTTTATCCATTGCATTTATCTGTTGAGGGTCCCTGAGGTCATTTATTTCACCTATGCATGAAGCATCCCAGGTCTTACTGCATTTTAAGTAAGAATGAAGAGATTCTTTAGATATTGTAAAAACAAGATCATTGTTGCAATCAATAACCAGGCTAGTCATACAATGAAGTTACTTGCAAAGCATCTTGAAAAATATAAAAAAAAAGAAAATTCTGGAAGGTTTCTTCTCACTTCAGCATTGTTTGTTGCTTTTTTAATTTAATTCTTAGGAGAGAGGTAAGATGTATGCCAAAAACCAAGTAGCCAGAAGGTTTCCATATTATGTCTGAATTGTGAAAACAGACCTGTATCTCTAATACTTGAAGCTGAGAAAAATATAAAGACAAGCTTTTTATACATTACATTAACTTCAGTTACAAACTTCTAATCTTTAATCAAAGGAGGCTGACTACTTAGGAAAAATGACCTTATACATCTTTCACACTGTGTCTTCCATTTCCTCTTAGCAACCAATTCCTTTATATGTAGCAGAAAATAATCTCTAAGTGATAGAGTCAACTTTTCATCTCCTGGTTTTGGTGGGTTATTTTATTTTTTTTTTAATATATTTAAGCATTGAGTATGTAATAAAAGCTTATTCTCCATATAAACATCCTCTTTTAGAGGACACATGCTATGGTCAAGAAAAGTGCTTATTCTTCTTCTTAAAAGAAATTTCATTAGATATGTTTAATTCTCTCTCCTCATAAGGAAAGAATTAAGGGATTGGCAATAGAAGGTCAAGTGTCTAAGTACAATTACTCTATCTACTACTATTTCTCTGGGTGGATGTCTTCCAACCATTCACTATGTGCAGAAGAAGAATCCAACATTCTGCTTAATGTGTTTCTTGGTAAACAAAAACTTTGTCATAACTGTTCTGAGATTCAGAAGCTAATCTTGTTTTCTACTGCATATCTTACAGAGCCTGATGGAAAATATTTCTTCTTATTATTTTAATGTAATTCACCTACAATGAGATCAGTGCAATTACTGCAAGTCCAGTAAAAATTAGAACTGATTATACTTCAAAAAAGGTTTGTAATTTTTGTTTGGCAAAAGCTTGAATTTCATTCTATTGATTATTAGCTAGTATGTTATTGTTATAACCATAAGTAGATTCAGGTTTTTTTGCTGTTGTTTTATTTATTTTCAACTTCAAGAGAAACATTTTTGAATTGTTAGCTACTGAGGAAAATAGAATATGGCAAAACTTAAATATGTAAAAAGTACTCAAATACTGAAAACCATAAAAAAACATTAATCTGAAATCCTACACTTCAGACTGTATAGACATGAAGAGTAAAAGGTACATGAATGTCTTTCACTGAAAAGAAGTTCATCTGGAAAAAGCAGTAGTTGTAATAAGCAAATATATACACATATATATATTTATATAAATTTAAGAAACACCATCTTGAATTCAACTGCTTTTCTAAGGTTCCGGATCTCATAGACCTTTTCTTTTGAAGACGTAGTGACAGATTTGATCATCTTTGACATAAGTCTTCTATTTGCAAAAATGCATAGACATGCAGGGAGGGGGAATTGAGCATAGACTTTTCAGGTAGAAAAGAGAAGATTTGACTTGTTGTATTCCCTAGTTAATTGAGAAGTTCCCATCCGAGGCTTTATTTTGTGCTGTCCATTCTTTCTTTTCCTGATGGCTAAATCATAAATCTACTCAAATATCTGTCTTTGATGCTGTACATCCAGTCAAACATACGTTTTATCTAAGCAGTGGTCATATGAATTTTATTTTCCAGGATATCTCATTTATATAAACTTGCCTCCTCTGTTTAGCTATGCATATACATATACATTATGTGTTTCAACATGGTTTAGACAATTTTTGGCAGGAACAACTACCATACTGTCAGGGACTTTTTTGTCCTTTTAGTTCAGAACTTCACAAATAGGAGGGATTAGAGGTGCTAAATACTATGAATTTATCAACTTTTTATAAACTTTCTACTTGTTTTGAACTTCAGCACAAATAAAGTATGCAAGGGTAATTTTTCAGTACCAGATATTCCTAACATTTTGCCTACGTTATTCCAGACTGTTTATAAATTATTTATAAAAACGAGGCTGCTGAAACTCTATTGTTTGCATCACTACTTTTTCAGTATGTTAATTAGCATCTACAGTCTTGTGAAAGATACTTGAAATTTAACAATGAATATTGACTTTGTGTCAAATATTTTTCCAGCTTTGAAAACAGAAAAAAAAGTTAAATGCTATTGAAAGATCACAGTGACTTCCTTTTATGCTTTTCTGGCACTCAAGAAACAAGGAGAAGAAAGCTTTCTGATTCAAATATAATGGAAGGAAAAAGACCACGGGGCATTGAAAAAATAAAAGGGACAAGGCGTTTGTGGTTGCATATATAGAAAGGAGTTGGATAAAGTTGAACTTTCTGTTAAAAACATCAGGGACTCATAGGAGAGAACAAACTCAACATAGATATTTTAAAAGACTGGGAATGAGAGTTGAGGATAGAAGAAAAGAGAACTAGAAATGTGAGGAAGCAGGAGCTAGATTCATTCTTGAGGGGACTAGAGACGCTAATAATTTTCCATATCACCCTTCTCACACTATCAGGCTGAAGCAACTGACCTTAGGAACCAGAAGAGTCATGCAAGGCTGAGTATATAACAAGAAAAAAGGGTAGGAAGTAAAATTTATTTATATAATAAATGTATTTATATTATATTTTCTTATGGAAATATTTTTTCTTTTTATCTAATAATTATATCTGAACTGATAATGACTGTAGGATTAGTCTGCTAATATTCAATTATATTAAAGACAAGATCTTGAGCAAAACAACAAAAAAGCTAAGGTCAATATACTGAGGTTTTGCATGGATATTTCTATGTAAATCACAACTCTTTTTCTACCACCCTCCCCTACACTACTGTTTTATTCCTGCTGTTTCTGTCTACAAGACTATTCTTTCAAGTCTATTGCATTTAAAGCTATAAAGTATACTCTCAAAATCAATCCAGATACTTCTCTGGGTCATCCTGGAAACTGGGCAAAGAGTGAGAAGAGACATAAACTACCCCCTTTAGATCATGGAAACATAAAGCAGTTAGAGTTGGAAGGGACCTTAAAGATCATCAAGTTCCAAACCCTCCCACCAGACCAGGTTGCTCAAAGCCCCATCCAGCCTGGCCTTGAACACTTCCAGGGATGTAGAAAGTCCTGCCACTATGGAACTAAGGGTCTAGCTAAATGCATTAGTAATTGAAAATCTGAAGAAAAACCTTGAAGACATATTCAGTATTTATTTTTATTCCAGGATGTTTCAGGAGCTGACAAATATTTGTGCTACAATTGGAAAGACAATTGGCAGAAAGCTGGAAGCATTTCAAAGAAGTTGCACCCTCAGACGTGTTGTAGCAGAAAACATCAAAGTTTTGTTTTCTGTGTCTTTATATAATAGATTGACGGAAAGAAAGAGAAAGAACTGTGTAACAGAAGTCACAGTCAGTTCAACAACTGATGCAGGAATCATCCTTCCCTTCCAGTGCATACATTCTTAAAATGTCTAGGTAAGCTACTGCATTTCAAATAGGCTAAATATGGTTTCTAACTATTTTACTTTGGAAGAATTACCTTTGTTATTCCCACCTTTTTTTTAATGACAAAAAGGGACATGCCAAGACTGGAGAGAAATTGAATTCTTTTCTCTCCCCTCCTCTGGTAACAGTAGAAACCCCTTCACCTTGTGTTTATAAGCCTCCTCATATTCTAGTTTTCATACATGAACTACAGAGCTTCTCATGCTGTCAGGGGTAAACCACTACATTTACTTGGAAAAACAAACTGCAGAGTCTGCTCTGTTGGAGACATGATATAAAGCAGAGTTGTTTTGTGACGACAGTTGCAAGGTTTCCATGAGACCTGATAAAGAGAGACCAAGATGAGGTTAATTGCAAAGGAAAAAAATTCTGTGCTAATCTAAATTTGAGAAACTGCTAGGATTTCAACGGAGGTGAATTCTCCACTGAAATCCTACTTCCACATGGCAAGATCCCACAGAAGAGAAATTGATGTCTGAGCTAAAATCTGCACACAAGAGAATTTAAGTAGCTCAGCAAAAGGAAAACCATTTAGTAACATTTAATTCCTAACATGGTTCAGGCCAGAGACTATTCCCAAGCTAGGTCGGTTGTGATAATCCTGTTTCAGAGGGTAAGAGAATTCAATAGTATGGATAAAGTCTATTCTGTGTTATTTTGCTAGAGAGAGAGACACTGGAATTGGCTGTTAGACATAGCTGCTATGATCTCCTTACATACGGCTCCCACGTGTTATTTTCTAACTTTATCATCTTCACTCTTTCCTGATAATAAAATCTACACAATCAAAATCCAATTTTATTTTAATTTGAAGGAGGAAAAAAAAGGACTTGGTTGTGATGTATTTATTGAAGATATTTGCCAGTGCATGAACATGTATTTTTAAAATATTTTGGAGAATTTGGCTCATAATAGATCGAATGCAGGTAGGGTGGAGATATGTGATGAATTTGCTGATTGGTTTACCCAAATGTGTCGTGGTTTAGGAGAGGCCACACAGCTAATTCAGTTCATAGATGGGTCATTTGAGATGCCTTAAGGAATTTCAGGCATCCGTGTGGGAGTGGCTCATCTGACACAAAATCTGTAGGAGACCATTGTCCTTTTGGACCATCAGGTAGTTATGGGGATATTTTACAATATCTCAGATAGTACTAGATGTTTGCATTTGAGGGATTGCACTGTGGCTTTTGGTAACACAATCACTACAGTCCAATTCAGTTGATCAGATATTAGTGTTGACTTACTGAAATAACTTAGACCCCATTAATTGTAGCTGATAATGACAGGAACTTGGATACCACGTACAGGCCCTTAGTTGAATTGTCTTAATCTGGAGCCAAATAACGTGTATAAACTGAATTGCTTTACTTTTTCCTTTATATGTTATTAACTCACAATGGCTACAAGCTGATGTGATATAATGTGAGGCACAGTGAAAAAGTTTGAAGTCATTTTACCTTACATTTTCTGTGAGTTAAGAGTATGTACAGCAGCTCCAGCTCTAGCTTTTGAAGCTATAACAACTTGAATTGTGCCCTCAGTCTTCTCAAAACAACATGCAAGTAGGACTTCAGTGGTTTTATAATGGTCTTCCGGGCAACAAAAAAACCCCAACTACCCAGAAAACAAAAATACTTCTCACTTTCATATAAAAACAGTTTATGCAAAAATCTTAAACAGTTGCATATGTTAATTAATTAATCAACAAGTTCTTGCACACTTTTCTTCTACCCACTAGTCAATGCTCTTTCCAAGACTGAGTAATCTGGGGATTTTTGTAAATTCCTTTTAAGTCCCATAGCAGGATTCTGATGACAGTTACTCAGATATAATTTGAAAGGAATTCCATTGACAATTACACATTTATTTCATTTAATGGCTCATTTGTGTGCTTTTGACTTTTATGCTGAGCAAAGAGATAGGGAAAAGCCAGAGTCACAGTATGGCAGTCCACGCTGTGCAGCTGCACTGCATAAAAAGCTAAGTTACTAACATTAATTATTTTTATGAAGAAAGAAGCTTCTCCTCTGACAGCTACATTAATACGTAGCTTAGACACAGACACAGGCAAAAGAGAAGCTGAAAAAATACAAAAAAATTTTCCAAAACCAAAACAGAATCATCAGCAAATGAAGATTATCTTCCCCTTTATAAAATTGTTTTTATAAGGATTTGTAAAACCTAAAGAAATGGGTCTTTTATCTTTCATTGTATTTTCATGACATCAGGGAACAGTTTTTTAGATTCTCAGTCATATTTGCAAAACATTGGTAGAACTGAATTTGCAGGCACACATGCAATCAAAATAACTGTCCATGATATACTTATATGAGGAGAGATTCAAAAGTAGGTTCACAAATTTTTATTGTTATCATTCCTCAAAAAAAAAAAAAAGATTTAAAATTAATTTTGCACTAAGTAGGGAAGTTCATAGGAAAGGAAAATTATCATTTACTGTAGATTATTTTAGGCTTCCCAGATCCTAAAAATAGAGATTAACATAGAGACTTGGCCCCAGAAGTATATTTCATGGAAATGCAATTTGAACATTTTTTTACTGATAACATAACATGTACAGGGAGTACACCTTATACTTAGACTAGGAATTTATTGTTAGTGTAAATAAAGTCTTAACAGCATAATCAAAATACAAGACACAGCGATTGTTAGTCTGATTACAATAACACTAACACTCACAGCCTGATTTATCTAATAAACACTTAAAACCCCCCAATATTATTCTGGCTTAAATTGTTATATGAAACTTGCCTAATATCTGAATGTTTTATTTGATGTTATGTCTGGGCTCTAGATCCAGTGGCTCTAACTTTCATCCAGCAGAAAGGAGCAGGAGGTTCCAAGCTCGAGTTCTTCATGAGGAGAAGTTTGATAATGGTGGTGGGGACTTTCAGCTCTTGGGTTTTGATCCAGTTTATAGAGTCTGCTGATTTGACTTCAGTTCTCAGCTAAATTTTGACTATCCTCACTTAGACATCATTTACACAACATCCTCTCCTAGCATGAGTATGTGAGAAATAATAAATCAACAAAAATCTATGTACTGAGATGGCAAATAAAAAATGAGATTATATTGCCCTTGGGTGTTAAGCTTTGTTTCTACATAGTCTTCCAGTAGGATCCTGCTTGAACTATTCTGCTAGGAAAGGCATGAGCCCTAGGTTGTCTACAGTATTTATACAAGCAGAACTTAGTTACAACCAGATCTAAAATGCAGTTAAGAATATTAGAGGTCCCCAGACTACAGTGACTGGTAGGAGTTGTCATTAATAACTTTCTCTGGAGATATTCAGAGTTCTCGCTCCTCTAATAACCAAATAAGGCAATTAAATATTTATTTTTCCTATGCTCTATTCCCTTCTTCTTCTGTTTCCCCCACCTTCAGGAGCTTCTTCCTTCTTCCTTCTTCTTCTGTTTCCCCCACCTTCAGGACAATAACCCTAAAATATAGTCTTGCACCAAAAATTTAGGTACATCTACAGCCAAGTCATTACCAACTTATGAGTAAATTCACTGTATCCTGTCTAGGGAGTCATCCTGGAGATTCATTATTCAAAATAGTGTTTATTTTTAATAAGACACAGTCCTCAGTTTTACAGTCTGGCTTGAAATTCTGTTCTGGTCATTTGCTAAAGTTTCATCATTCTACTTTTATTTTGTCTTTGTGTTTTTCAGTACTTCTACGATTGCAAAACTCTATAGGAAGATACTAGCTAAGTGTTTTTTCTTATGTAGTACTTGTGTGTCATGAAAAACTGAGTAAGTCAATGGATTTTTTTGAGGGTTTTTTTGTTTGTTTCCTAAGTCATTTTCAGTTAAGAAAACAGCAGAAATATCTAGAGTCAGAGAGTAAATAGGATTGCCATATGGAGTAAGAGAAGAGTACTTCATCTCTCATATATGTTCACTGATATTTGTAAAGAATTCTTCTCAGACTTTCTGAAATGTACTCTTCCAATCAGGTAAGTCATATAAAAGTGCATATGCACTCTTGATGCAGCATTTTTAGCTGTATGTACTATTTCTGTAAAAATTAAATTTATTCTATTTGGTCTTTCTGTTTATTGGCTAAAAACTTCTCCCAGCTTTCAGTGTCTTAGGCTCTCAACCTTTGTCAGCTCCAGGAAAAAATGCAGAAATTTCCTTTTGTTATCAATATCCTTTGATGTTTGTCAGAGTTAATATGGTTGTAGTCTAATAAACAAGTTTCCAGTGTTGTAAACGATCTTAAATCTTACATCTTAAAATCCCAAAGAAACTGAAAATCTCACAGAAATCCTTGCACATAGAAACCTGTCAATAGAGGCTTTCAAATCATCATCAGAAGGGATCGCGGAAATGAATTTTTCATTCTCATAAAATTGAATAATTTTATATGTATTAGTTGGATCGGATACCTTGCCACGTTGCCAGCTGAAAATTCAAACCCGAGTACACTCAGGCACACATGGATGAGCGACTGAGCAGCTGTCCCTGCAGCATGGAAAATGGGAAAAAGATCATTTTTCCCCTTCACCTTATTTTGTTAGGGTAACACATGCTACCAGATCAATGGGTGATATTGGCAGCATTCTACATTATAGAACTTCATAATAGAACCAGAGGGTCTGAATGATCTGACTAATTAGTTCAGTCAGTCATGAATGAGAGAGAAACTGTTTTTAAATAAGCTGAGGAAAGAATAAGATTTTGACTTAAAAATTAGAAGAAGGGAAGAGAGGAATTAACTGCGTAAACATGGGCACAGAGTTGGGTGAAAATCCTGGGAAGCAAATAGAGAAGAAAAAAAAGTATGAACCAAACCAGACACTGTCAATAGAGAAAGAAATGAAAAATGAACAAATGGAGACACCTGAAAATGGGAATGGAAAGATTATGAAGTGTTAGACATGAATTGCAATACAAATTGTAATAATTTGGGTTTTATGCAAAAATATTTGAAGAACATTTGATCAAAGTATTCAGAGCTCTACCATACAAATCCCTGAAGGACCTGCTCAGTGCTGGGGGCTGGACTCGATGGCCCCTGGAGGTCAATCCCAACTTTCATGATTCTGTGTTCTAATGGAAACATGATCTTCCTGTAGTTATTTTGTCAACGTGGTAAAGTCCTGCTGCTGATTTGTTTCTCATGATCTTCCTGTAGTTATTTTGTCAACAATGTGGTAAAGTCCTGCTGCTGATTTGTTTCTCTTATGAAAAGATTCATATTAAAATGTGTTTCCTAAAAAAATAGGGAAATCCAGTTGTTTTCCCCTTCTTCCATGAGTTTTCATGTCTTCAGATGTTAAAGAGGAAGAGTTTCCATGGGCTAAGCCCGTTTTTTCTTACTGACCTATGACAATCACTTCACGATCCCTCATGACATTTAATTCATTTAATTCATCTTATGAAAAGATTCATATTAAAATGTGTTTCCTAAAAAAATAGGGAAATCCAGTTGTTTTCCCCTTCTTCCATGAGTTTTCATGTCTTCAGATGTTAAAGAGGAAGAGTTTCCATGGGCTAAGCCCGTTTTTTCTTACTGACCTATGACAATCACTTCACGATCCCTCATGACATTTAATTCATTTAATTCAGGAGATTTCTTGAAAAAAAAATTGGTATTTAGTTTTGTTAAATTCTCACCCAGAATTGAAATGTTAAGGACTAGTTCTGAGCAAACACTGACACATTGTAGAACACGAGCTAATAATAAAAATTCATAGATTTCATACAGAATTATTCTTTTGTCATCATGAATGGTATTCTGCTAGGTTCCCATGAAACAACTATATATGAATGACTGAAAAACTTAAAAGTCAACTGAATACAGAACCAAACTGGAACCTTTATATTTTCAAGAATGGGAAGCTACTTATATCCCTTATATTTTCTATTATTTTCTTTGATCTTTCTGGTCTTATTTTTCCTTTCAAGTATGCTTTATGTATATAGTGCCTCTCATATATTTAATTTTTAGATATCACAATTATTTTGTAATAGATATTCATATTTTTATTTTTTTCTTTTCTCTTTGATCTCTAAGAAAATTTGATCTCGCTGTGGGACAGGCAAATATACTACAACAACTCCACAGAGATCTTCAATCTCTACTTTTACGGATCTCTAATTCTTTCTTAAAAAGATGAAAAAAGATAAGACATAATTTTAAATAAATTTTTAGTCATATTTGTTTAAGATTTTTCCACAGTTGTTTTTTGGTTTGGTTTGGATTTGGGGTGTGTGTGTGTCTGTGTCTTATTGTTTTGAGGAGGGTTTAAGTGTAAGTTTTTTTTGTTTCCCTATAGTGAAACCTAAACCTGTCTAGTCTTAGGTTTTATTGTGAGTTTTATGTGATCAGTTGGAGTCCCAATCTGTGTTATGATATTTCTAAGATGTTTGTATCTTAAAGATTCTCCGGCTGTACCATTTAGAACAGACTTCAATATGTGTTTAGAATATAATATTCAATTTTTTGGTTCAATTCATAAAAAATAGTATGGACTTTTGTTTCTTTATTAAGATTTTAAGTACCGTGTCTTATCATTCTTCTGATACAAAATGTTCTGACTAAATGACCTTAGTAAGAATAAATCAGTTCTTATTTATATTGTAACATGAAAAAAGAATTAAAAAGCAATAAGAAGCCACCTGACATGAACACCTGCTGTCAAATACCCTGTGTAAAGATTGAAGACCATTTAGCTTAAAAAATGTTTACAGCTGTCCTGCATGAGCATTTGGAATATAAACCTAATGCATAATATGTCTAGATCTCACCTAGACATTAGCTTTAGGTGTGAGAATGTGTTGTTTGGAACAATTTTGGTTTAAGAATTTTTTCCCCAATTTTTGGAATGCTGAGTAAACAAGGCTTGACAAGAAACCTACAAACTGACCATAGTTTAGAGAAAAAAAAAAAAAAGAATTTTGAATAGGAGAAAAGAAAGGCAAAAAGGGCCAACCCTTTCCCTCAATGCATTGAGCACAGCAGAGCTAGCTGGTCAAGGGAGGTGATTGCAGCACTCTACGTTGCACTGGTGCTGCCCCACCTCAAGTCCTGTGTGGAGTTTTGGGCACCTCAGTGTAAGAAAGACATTAGATTGTGTCTAGAGGAGGATGACCAAGATGGTGAAAGATCCTGAGGGCAAGACTTACAAGGAGCAGCTGAGGTCAATTGGTTTGTTCAGCATGAAGGAGGGGAAGGCTGAGGGGTGACTTTTATTGCAGTCTACAACTTTTTCAAGTTGGCTGAAGGAGGGGAAGGCTGAGGGGTGACCTTTATTGCAGTCTACAACTTTTTCAAGTTGGGGAGTGAACAGAGAGGTGCTGATCTCCTCTCTCTGGTGACCAGCGATCACACATGAGGAAATGGGATGAAGCTGTGTCAAGGGAAGTTCAGATTCGACATGAGGGACAAAGGTTCTTCATAGAGAGGGTGGTTGGTCACTGGAACAGGGGTGCTAGGGAAGTGGTCAGAGCACCGAGCTTGTCAAAGTTCAAGGAGCATCTGGACAACACTCTTAGTCATTAGGTAGTCCTGTAAAGAGGAAGGAGTCAGACTCAATGATCCTTAAGGGTCCCTTCTGACTCAAGATGTTCTATGATTGACGCTCTTAGTCATATGATTTATTTTTAGGTAGTCTTGCAAAGAGCAAGGAGTCAGACTCAATGATCCTTAACGGTCCCTTCTGACTCAAGATGTTCTATGATTATATGTTTCTAAGTGAAAGAAGGCTTTCTATTATGCTCCATGAGGAGACAGTCAAACTGTGCAATTTCTATGTGCTTTATATGGTTACTATCAGTTACAGCCATTCATTCAGGACAGTATTTGCGCTTCACAAACATTTGACCTGTCCTCTGTATTAAGCTCCCATAACTTTAACCATATTTTAATTATTCAGCCAGATATACATGAATGCATCAATAATCACCTGAGATCTCAAAAAAGAACACTCAAGGGGATGTCAAGGTAGAGGTCTGAAACCAGTGGCAAATAGGCTTGTACTTAAAGCGATGAAAAATAGATAGATGAAAGCAATTTATTTTTTTTTTAATTTACACATGTACACTTAAAAAGAAAAAAAGAACCTGTATATAGCTTTGTAACAACATAGCTCTTGCAATAGAATCATAAACACTTATGTGTGCAAATACTTAATTTCTGCATTTTACTCCATTAGAACTCAAGAATTTATAATTGCGTACAGGTTTTCTGTAACCATATATGATATGGATATTGATACTAACAAAGCGTTACTTATGAAATCATTTATTGAAAAAAAAATAGTAGCTTGATTAGAGCGTGATTGGACTTCGTGAATGATGTACTGCCCCTTTGTATGTTTGCTAAATCTATTTGAAGTATACTAGAAGTACACTGCTTTCACATAAGTGTATTCAGGCATGAAATAGAATCATGCATTTTTAAACAAATTGCTTTCTTAGAAATTTATTTCAGAATATGCACATAATAAGAGTCACAGCTCTGCATAGTAGTATGCAGTCAGCGTTATATCATTATTTGCCAACCAGCACTTTGTAAACAAGATGTGCCATCTCAGGATATGAATTCCATTCGAACATTTCACTTGTGCTCAGCCCAAGAGAAAAGGAATATGAAAGTGAGACATTTTATTGACTAAACATGACGTCAGACTTTGATCAAGGAATCATGTTGACAGTCAGATTTCTTTTTTCTGTGTAGCTTGATTAAAAGAATGGAATTTTAGAAACAATTGGAATTGTGTCATCGCATATCAGATAAGATGCTACATTTGTCTTGTTCTGGTGCTGTGAACTTATCAAGACTTCAGTGTATTTTTTTTTTTCTGAAGCTCTGTTACACAGCAGATGGGATGTCTAACATCCTTTTCTATTTAAAACATGCGAGTTCTAATCAACAAGAGGGTTTAGAATGTTAAAGCAGCCAGCCATAAGAAATGTGTCACACAGTTTGCTGTCATCCTAATTAATTAGATAGCATTATTTGTTGTCCCCAATGAACTCAGATGAGCTCAATGACTGATAATAGCCTCATTCTTTTCAGGGATTTTCTTTTAATTTTATTCACTTTGATTTAAGAGAGAATGTATAAAGAGGGAAAAAGCAGCCTACCACTATGAAGGGTTATTCAGAAATACATATTTGTGACTTATTAATATGAGTGAACATTTGGCCTGTTACTAAGGTCATTTTAATTTTAAATCTTCCAGGGTAATGTTTCTTGAATAATTACTATTTCAGTAATTATCTTGCACTTTTATAGCACATTTCTGGACGTGTTTTATAATAGAGTTCTTGCCCGTCAGATTGTAGAAAGACTCAATAAAATTCTGTGAACATCATTTATAATACAGGACAAATAAAATCTAAGGGTTAACATAACACAGAGGTCTTCAAATCAATGTAAAATAGAAAAGTTAATGCTCTATTCTTAGTCAGGAAAACATAATTAATTGCTTTTTGTAACTTTAATGCTCATATTTGCACTAGAACAAATAGGTTTGACGAATACAGAATTGAATGACACAATATTGAAATAATATAAAGGACTAATCTTGCAATATTTGTCTTCCTCTTCGTGACTATGACGAAAACTAAAAGTTATTCAATGAAAAAAATCTATAGATAATGAAGGCAATAATGGGTCTTTGATGAAGCAAATGGCAGTTTTGTTACTGGTCACGATTATTTAAGTTTTTTTGTTTCTGGTAAAAATATTGAACTTAAGTAATGGAATTAAATAGTCCTCAGTGGAGGAAGGGACAGAGAATTATATAGGCTGTTACTGGAAAAGTATCCTCCACGAGTGAGGATATTTCCTTCAAGATACATGTGTTATTTCTGAATTTCTTGATACTTTTGGGATGACATAACAAAAGCTTTATACAGGCTTCAATCAGAAGCTATACTTTCCTTTAATAAATTCCTCCTCAAACTCATTCTCTTGATAATTACTTTTAGCAAGCTCATTTTTGTGTTATATTCAACAACCTAATTGTCTCTTTGTTGTGCCTTTGTTTGGACACACCTGTTTTTTTTGAAGTGTGATTTAAAGCTTGCATTACTCTTTTTTTGTCCTTATGGTCTCTGTGATTTTTTCTGAGCATTTGGTGGTCTCTGTCACTACAGTCAGTGAGAGTGTAGCTTCAATAACATATGTTTTCCATGAGATCATAGGATCACAGAATAATTAGAGTTGGAAGGGACATTAAAGATCATCTAGTTCCACCCCCCCAACTGCCATGGGCAGGGACACTTCCCACTAGACCAGGTGGGATATTTGATAAAAAGCTGTAGCAGTTCTATAGTACATATAATGCAATTAATTTCTTCAGTTCCATGCATTTATTAACCTGTAACACCATTTTTCCATTGGCTCAATAAAATGTGAACAACTTTTCAGTGGTAATTTATATTTTTTTATTCTGACTTTTTCTGTGACTTTTTTTTACTGACTAAAAACCATGCATTTTACTAAGTTTGTGCTTGAAAGGTACATGATTCTAAATTGTATACTTTTCTCCACCTTCTGTCTTTTTCACTGTGCTAACTTATTTTTCTTGCTCTACTTGAGCAAGCTTATCTTGGGTGTCACTTTTTTTTAGTACATAGTGGCTTGTTCAGAAAGTAAAATGCACTGCTGGCCTTTACTGAAGAACTTTACAGAACGAGTAGGCCATATATAAAAGTTATAGAACAAGAGTAAGTGAATTTCACTCTACATAACTCCTTTGTATCAAATACAAACATCGATGTTGACCATTTCTTCATTTTACGTGTAATGGCACAGCTTTTCTGTTTCTCAAGCATTGAAAAAATGTTAGAATAAAATAATCAGAGCATAAAGAAGACCAGTTTTTCAAAGAATACTTGTACAACCAGAGTACAGTTTAAAGTTTGGCTTAAAAGCTTTGAAATACATTTAAAAATAATAGAAACTTCCTGGACATTTTTTGAGAAAAGCTTAAATAAGCTTAGGTCTGATCGAGGAGTTATCCTCAGCATACATCTTCATGAAATGTAAAAATTCTGTAAATATTTTTATTGTAGTTCACTAGGGAAGCTCGCAAAAAAAGGAGTGTTAAAATATGAGAAAAAATGTCCTACATTTTTCATCAAAAAACACTGATGTAGGTCAACCGATATCTTTTATAATTTCATGGGGATTTCTAGCCAATTCACTAGCAACAGTAGTAAGGAGTAGTAGAGGAGATTCTCTTCAGTGCTTAGTTTTCATTTGAGGGAGGATGTGGTACATCGCTTTCTTTGTTTTTTTTTCCTTCTTTTTTTTAAATTTTATATTACAGCTACAACAACAACATGTTACGTAGAATCATTCAATCACTTAAAGAGAAGTTCCCTCTCCTACTGCCTTAAATTAAATTAATGGGTTTGAGTTTACTGGCGTTCAAAGTAATCTTTCAGGACTGACTGATGTAGTTTATTTGGGTTAAGCTTATACTCTGCCAATTTCTTGTCCCTTCATTTTTTGCCTTAATTACCCCACACAAAAGAATGGCTTTTTCTTACCCTTTATCCTTTTTATGGTACTGCTGGATAATTTAGGACTATTCTAGAACTAAACTCTAACTTGCTAGGGGGTTTTAAATCACCCTTTTTTTTTTATTTTTTTTTTCCCCAGAATAAAAATAATCATAATCAACTTTATTTTAAAGGCCATTCTAAATGAAAGTTAAGAGTTTTTTGCTCTAATACTTTGGGTTAGGATTTTTACATTATGGGAGAAGGAGAAATTCAGTCACCAAATTTGAGAAAATATTCTGAATATCTTCTGAAAATAACCTCCAAGAAGTTGACATTCCCTGTCTTCTAAAGTTATGCAGATACAAAAACTCATTGCAATGACAGTAGAGAAATTTGCATTTAATTTCAAGGAGGCTGCATAGGATTAGTTGTAGACTCCAACATAATTCTGTCCATCATAATTACAGTATTTCCTTCTCTTCTAATTTAATCACTGTATTTATTTATCATCTATCATCTAAAAGTTTCCTTTTACCTCCTTCTCATGTCTGAGGACTTGTGATTTCTACCAGATCACAGTTTTCCATCCTAACACATAATTTTCAGTAAAAGCAAAAAAACATTTTAACTCAGTCATCATATTTGAACCCTTGTCTCTTGAGCTAATGGCTAGTACAGTCTCGTGTTCCCCAGATTCAAGGAACCTCCAAAATATGTACTTCATACAACTCAGTCTTTGCATATTCTGAAGTTCTTCTGGCAATTTCAAAGCTATTCCAGTCTTGAGTAAATAATGTCTTTTATAAAGCATAACTGTTATATTTAACTGGTTGACATAGTCAGATTTATTGGAAAATGATTTGAAATTTTAAAGAGTAATAATTATATTTTTCTATATTGTGGCTCCTCTTCTAATAATTACTTAATACAAAAGGTTTTCAAATTCAATTAAATTCAATCTTCTACATTTCATAATGGTTTAGTGTTATGTCAAATATATAATGGCATGGTTTAAACTAAATTACTAAATTGTATCTTTAAAAATATTTATAATCTTCAAACAGTAGTGTTTTCATTCTTTTTTTTTTTAAATAATGCAAATAGTTGAATACTTATGATCTACAGCCTCAAAATACTTCATTACATATAGCAGACCTTCAGAATAAAAGCACTTTTTTGGTATGTTTTGTTATCTTCAGCATACTTCAAAGGAAGAAAGATCTAGATAATCTAGATAATTGTTCCATAATTTTGTTAAAGGCCTGAGAAACTTTCTCAGAAATATGAAAACAATAATAACAATTTATTCCTTAGTTACTATGTTTTGTAGTGATTTAATTTCTTTTTTACCAGAACTGCATTTGGATAAAAGGACCATATTAATTTGAAAACCTTAATTCTACAAATATATTGCCCATTCAAATGAAAGGGAAAACAAAAGCGGAAAACGAACTGCAGAATTTATAGTGGAAACTCTCCAAGGTCATGAAGTTATAAAATATAAGTTCAATGAATCCAGTGATTATTTTGTGAGGATCCAACACCTCACATATTCTCTATCGAAGATGGATTGAAGGAGTGAAATCATTTGGAAGCAAGTATACAAGAAACATTATATCAAATAGGTTAATTTTAAGCCACTAAATCCAGAGGTCATTCCTCACAATGTTTCAGATGTGAACCCACAGAATTGCTACTAAAGGTGGTAGAAATGTCACAAGAACCATGGCAGGGGACTGGTGGGTTCCCAATTTAACTGCTATAGACTTGAAGGGCTCTAGAGGAGGTGCTGGGAACTGTCCGTCAGAAAGTCTATTAATGTGGCAGAGTTTATAACGTAGTGAAAACATTGGTGACACAAGTAAACATGGTTTTTGTGAAGGTGTCAACGTGTCTTCTTTAAAGGAAAATCCTGTCTCACTCAGCTGTGGAAGACTATTATAGTAGATAATACAAGCATCTCTATGAAGGGAATCCTTTGGACCTAATATATTTTCAGAACTCCTTTGACTACGTTCCATATGACAGCCTACTGAAGAAACTAAATTTCCACATGAATTGATAAAAGGTTCTTTTATGGACTAAAACCTGGTTTAAAAAGTACAAAGCAGATGCTCATGCCTAATGGTCTATCTTCAGATGGAAGTGGCTGAGAAAAGCCTGCCCATGTCAGAAATACCTTCTTACATTCATAATACAAGATAAAAGTACAAAAGGAGTAGACTGTAGATAAAAGCCAAAGTCGTATATGATTCCTAAACAGCAGCACCTTCACGGCTCTTGAAGACAGAAGACTGGGTTAGATGAACCCCTGGTTATAACCTATAGGTTATTTCTATTATCAGAAAACTGACTGGGTTCAGATAGGGAGAATGTTCTTTCCACTTCCAGAACCAAAAAAATGGAATGGAATTATTTTATCATTTCATTCAGTAATATATATGCTTATAAATTTGCCTAATAGATCATATAGTAAATAAACAAAAGAAAAAAGTGTTACTGTTAAACACTACATGTAAACACACTCACCATAACGTACAGAGTAGGATTTTATTTTTTTTTTTAATTGGATTCAGGTTTTATTTTTCAGCTTTCCCACCTTAATGAAAGGGATGTTACAAAAATACTGTGAATCTCTTAGCTACTCTAAAAATTCAACTAATGCATACTGTAGGGTATTTTTAAAATTGATTTGAAACTTCTTTATTGAAACGTTGAATTGTAAGCAAAATTTTTGCTATGAGTTAGAATGCAAAAAGATGTTACTGCTTTTCTTTCCAAATGAAATGATATATCCAAAGTCTATCTTGGAAATCTCTAGTGACATCCTCCATTGAATGTCTTTGGATCATTGCCTGGAATTTTGGATACAGGACTGAAGCTATTTATACACTTTCTTTGCATTGCTAATTTATCCAAATCTTAAGTGTGGATGACTACTGAGACACTAACCAGATGCTGTATAGAGGATACAACAGCAACACACGATGGAGAGAACCAGGATCAAGGAGAAACACTTGAAATGATTCTTCCATTTTTGACTACTGGATGTAACCGAGATGAAGAATTATGCTCCGTGTAGTCAGATCTCTCTGACCTCAGCACGTCATATCTCTCCGTGCCAATTGTCCCTTGACATTAAACAGAGGGAGAAAAAATTAAAAAAGAAAATCATTTAATATGGCTGAGTACCTGAAAATACACCTTTGTTTATGTAGTTAAGGTACATAATTAAAGATGGCTTTTTGCTGGCATAATTACTTCAGGCTGTCATAAAATCAGTTTAGATTTTATGAAAATAAAAATAATTATTTAAATCAGTTTTAACGACTGGTTTGGAGTAGGATTCCAGCATGAAGATAAATGTGATTTTATATGTTATATTTTTTTTTTCCTTTTCTATAAGTGAAAGAAGATTACAGTATGTATGCCAGTATGTGGAAAGATGTGTAAAATATTTATAATCTTCAAACAGTAGTGTTTTCATTCTTTTTTTTTTTAAATAATGCAAATAGTTGAATACTTATGATCTACAGCCTCAAAATACTTCATTACATATAGCAGACCTTCAGAATAAAAGCACTTTTTTGGTATGTTTTGTTATCTTCAGCATACTTCAAAGGAAGAAAGATCTAGATAATCTAGATAATTGTTCCATAATTTTGTTAAAGGCCTGAGAAACTTTCTCAGAAATATGAAAACAATAATAACAATTTATTCCTTAGTTACTATGTTTTGTAGTGATTTAATTTCTTTTTTACCAGAACTGCATTTGGATAAAAGGACCATATTAATTCGAAAACCCTAATTCTACAAATATATTGCCCATTCAAATGAAAGGGAAAACAAAAGCGGAAAACGAACTGCAGAATTTATAGTGGAAACACTCCAAGGTCATGAAGTTATAAAATATAAGTTCAATGAATCCAGTGATTATTTTGTGAGGATCCAACACCTCACATATTCTCTATCGAAGATGGATTGAAGGAGTGAAATCATTTGGAAGCAAGTATACAAGAAACATTATATCAAATAGGTTAATTTTAAGCCACTAAATCCAGAGGTCATTCCTCACAATGTTTCAGATGTGAACCCACAGAATTGCTACTAAAGGTGGTAGAAATGTCACAAGAACCATGGCAGGGGACTGGTGGGTTCCCAATTTAACTGCTATAGACTTGAAGGGCTCTAGAGGAGGTGCTGGGAACTGTCCGTCAGAAAGTCTATTAATGTGGCAGAGTTTATAACGTAGTGAAAACATTGGTGACACAAGTAAACATGGTTTTTGTGAAGGTGTCAACGTGTCTTCTTTAAAGGAAAATCCTGTCTCACTCAGCTGTGGAAGACTATTATAGTAGATAATACAAGCATCTCTATGAAGGGAATCCTTTGGACCTAATATATTTTCAGAACTCCTTTGACTACGTTCCATATGACAGCCTACTGAAGAAACTAAATTTCCACATGAATTGATAAAAGGTTCTTTTATGGACTAAAACCTGGTTTAAAAAGTACAAAGCAGATGCTCATGCCTAATGGTCTATCTTCAGATGGAAGTGGCTGAGAAAAGCCTGCCCATGTCAGAAATACCTTCTTACATTCATAATACAAGATAAAAGTACAAAAGGAGTAGACTGTAGATAAAAGCCAAAGTCGTATATGATTCCTAAACAGCAGCACCTTCACGGCTCTTGAAGACAGAAGACTGGGTTAGATGAACCCCTGGTTATAACCTATAGGTTATTTCTATTATCAGAAAACTGACTGGGTTCAGATAGGGAGAATGTTCTTTCCACTTCCAGAACCAAAAAAATTGAATGGAATTATTTTATCATTTCATTCAGTAATATATATGCTTATAAATTTGCCTAATAGATCATATAGTAAATAAACAAAAGAAAAAAGTGTTACTGTTAAACACTATATGTAAACACACTCACCATAATGTACAGAGTAGGATTTTTTTTTTTTTTTAATTGGATTCAGGTTTTATTTTTCAGCTTTCCCACCTTAATGAAAGGGATGTTACAAAAATACTGTGAATCTCTTAGCTACTCTAAAAATTCAACTAATGCATACTGTAGGGTATTTTTAAAATTGATTTGAAACTTCTTTATTGAAACGTTGAATTGTAAGCAAAATTTTTGCTATGAGTTAGAATGCAAAAAGATGTTACTGCTTTTCTTTCCAAATGAAATGATATATCCAAAGTCTATCTTGGAAATCTCTAGTGACATCCTCCATTGAATGTCTTTGGATCATTGCCTGGAATTTTGGATACAGGACTGAAGCTATTTATACACTTTCTTTGCATTGCTAATTTATCCAAATCTTAAGTGTGGATGACTACTGAGACACTAACCAGATGCTGTATAGAGGATACAACAGCAACACACGATGGAGAGAACCAGGATCAAGGAGAAACACTTGAAATGATTCTTCCATTTTTGACTACTGGATGTAACCGAGATGAAGAATTATGCTCCATGTAGTCAGATCTCTCTGACCTCAGCACATCATATCTCTCTGTTCCAATTGTCCCTTGACATTAAACAGAGGGAGAAAAAATTAAAAAAGAAAATCATTTAATATGGCTGAGTACCTGAAAATACACCTTTGTTTATGTAGTTAAGGTACATAATTAAAGATGGCTTTTTGCTGGCATAATTACTTCAGGCTGTCATAAAATCAATTTAGATTTTATGAAAATAAAAATAATTATTTAAATCAGTTTTAACGACTGGTTTGGAGTAGGATTCCAGCATGAAGATAAATGTGATTTTATATGTTATATTTTTTTTTTCCTTTTCTATAAGTGAAAGAAGATTACAGTATGTATGCCAGTATGTGGAAAGATGTGTTTAAAAATATAATAACATTGAATTTCTATTAATTCCCTATGAATTTAACAGTCTGGAAGATCAGGGTATGGATATTAAGACTAATTAATTGTGCCAAAAGACGAACAAAAGTTTATACATCAGAGATGTACAGACATCTTCTTTGCTCTTATTTATTGGCCTAAAGCTTTGTTCCTTCTTGCTGTCTTTCTTTCTTCTCTTGTTTCATTCTTCTGGCCGAATATGACCTGTCAGTGTGCCCAGGTGGCCAAGAAAGCCAACAGCATCCTGACCTGTACCAGGAACATTGTGGCCAGCAGGACTAGGGAAGTGATCATCCCCTTGTACTCAGCACTGGTGAGGCCCCACCTCAAGTGTTGTGTCCATTTTGGGGCCCCTCACTACAAGAAAGACATTGAGGTGCTGGAGCGGGTCCAGAGAAGGGCAACAGAGCTGGTGAGGGGTCTGGAGCACAAGTCTTGTGAGGAGATGCTGAGGGAGCTGGGGGTGTTCAGTCTGGAGAAAAGGAGGCTGAGGGGAGACCTTCTCGCTCTCTCCAACTCCCTGAAAAGAACATGTAGCAAGGTGGGTGTCAGTCTCTTCTCCCAAGTAACAAGTGATAGGATAAGAGGAGATGGACTCAAGTTGCACCAGGGGAGGTTTAGATTGAATATTAGGAAAAATTTCTTCACAGAAAGGGTTGTCAAACATTGGAACAGGCTGCCCAGGGAAGTGGTGAAGTCACCGTCGCTGGAGGTATTGAAAAGATATGTAGACATGGTGTTTAGGGACATGGTTTAACAGTGGGCTTTGCAGTTTTAGGTTTATGGTGGACTTGATGATCTTTAATGGTCTTTTCCAACCTAAATTATTCTATCATTCCACTAACTTTGAATTATTGGTATAAATTCATTCAGGACAGTGGTTTGCACTTTGTCTAGCCAGTTGCCAGTGGTGAAGACATTAGCTCTGTTTTTTAAGGTTTTGAGGAAACTGGAGCCCATTTCCTCCATAGATGCCCTGTAAAACACAGGAACCGTTAGTGTTTCTCACATACAATATTGTCAAATGGCAGTGACTGCTGTATTTTGGGATGAGCATAATACTCGGTGTTTGACAGGTGTGCTTTTTATATAACAGTGACAGGCATCTTTGGAAACTGGAGGAACAGGGCACCTATTTTGGGAATTCCAAGTGACTTCTATTTAAGATAAATGCTGAACCTACATAGTAAAATAATTTATGGGAATGTATAGGTGCAGGATCTGATGTCCAGGATTAAATCAAGATGGAGTCAAATAGTAAGCTTGAAAGTGCTCTCCAAATAACGTTGTGGAAAACACTTCCCCAGCCTTCAGTTCCTCATGGATCTTAGCATGGAGACTTGCTGTTTTCATAATTACCATGGTGATTCTTGAACAGGCCACATCTCAGCATACCCGAAGTCTCCAGGTGACACATTAGCAATCTGTAAAGCTTGTGTCATATACTGAAAACTGAGTGAGTCAACTTTTAAAAGTATATGGACTTTCTCCCAGAGAGAGATATTGTTTCATGTCTCCTTATTTCCAAAATGAGTTAATGAAAAAATAAGAGTAAATTGGTGTTAAACTCCAATTATTTTAAGATAGTGCTTTTCATCCTTGAATGATTTTAAGGCTATTTGTGCTCCCAGCAAGCTGCATATATTCTTGTATAGCAATTTCTATTTCATACACTATTTTTCATAATTAATAGTTTTATATTAATGTGCTTCCATTTTATTGAAATGTCTGATCTCGCGTTTTCTTCCCTTCATTTTAGTGTTTATGGCTGCAGGAATATATATACTTATATTTTAATCCTGTGAATGCAGACAATATTCCCTCAGTGTGTTGTTACAGTCATACTTTACATATTAAAAAGCTCATGTTAATTTTGTAGATCGCCATATAAATGTTATCTAGTAATCAGAATTTTAAAAAGCAAAACAAAATTCCTAGATCTGATTAAATTCTCTTTTCTTCTTTCTTTTACTTTATAACATATCTGTGTTGATAGAATATATCCATATCCAATACATTCATTGACTATAACATATCTGTGTTTATAGAATATATCCATATCCAATACATTCATTATATGACATTCTTAAGGTGCTCTCCAGGAATGTGGAATTGCAGCAACACTTGAAATGCTGCTTTACTACTGGCTTTATTCTTTTATCTCAAAAACCCTAAGACACCCTGCTAAATCTCTTTCTAAACCTGGGAGGGCAAAAAAGAAAATAATTTTTCTGCTGTCATTGAAAATTCAGGTCAAAGCTTCCTGACACATAGATTTTCTTGAAGGATATACAGTTAAGATCAATATAGTGCCATTTAAAAACACATTTCTGCTGAGTCATCTGAAAGCAGCTTAGAGTCTTTGTTTTTAGCAAACACACTTAATTATAGAATCTAGATGTACTCAGTGATCTGTGAAGGTTAATATCTGTCCATAAAAGTGATGTGCTGACTGTCTTCTGTCTCGTCACACAAATGTTAACAGGAATTTTCAAATAGAACAGAAATGTTCATCTTATTACAGAAGTGATACTGACTATAAACTTTTACCTGTGGGTCAATGGGTGGGTACTTAATGATTTTGTAGAAGCTATTTCAGCTTTCTTCTGACGTCCTTATGACACAAATCTTCACACTGGAGATCTTTCAGGGACGGATACTCAGAAGGGTTTTTTTTAGCAGCCAAGGCAGCATTTTTGCAAATGGCTACCAACTAGCTGCATGTCTGGATGTTCAGGGAATAAACAGCTTTTTAATCATAATATGTATGCATATATATGTATAATTCATATTGCATACATTTTTATATATATATTTTAAAAAAAACAAACACGTAATTTGAGCAATAACGTATGTGCAAGTATTAATTTTCCCATGATTAGTTCCTCTCCTGATTTGTCCATTCACTTCCATCTGTAGAACATAGAAATATAACATAGGAGAAAAGCAAACAAATAAACACTACCCCTGCTGCACTCCCTCCACCCCTCAAAAAAACCCCCAAACTTAAAATCCCAAAGCAACAAAAAACCCCACCAAAAAAAAGACAGACTCTTCTCCTCAAAAGTAAGATATTCTGCAGGAACATGATTTTAGATATCTTAAAGAAACATGCAACAAGAAAACTTCTTAGGGTCAATTGATGTTTTTCCCATCTCCCTAAAGAGTGCGCTATATGAAAAACATATTTTTAATAATCTGAAACTGTTCTTTTTCACAGAATTTAGTTGGTGTAGAAAAGTGCAAACATTTACAGACGTCTTGGAGGAGCGTTGCCCTTACTACTGAAAAATACATGTTTTAGAACATGGATTGTATGAAACAGAATGTTTTTTCATTGGAATTTATGCCACTATGCATCAATTAATTAAGAAGATCACTAACTATCAAGTGATTTAAAAGAAGAATTTAAATCTCTGCCATTGACTGTATAATAATCACTCATTAATGGTTACAAGATATAGATTTAAGGTGCCCTACTGCTATGAAAAATTATCTCATCTTTCTTGAGCTCTGACTGAATGACATTGTAATTTATACAAACATGAAAAGGAACACTAAGATATGTCTATTCAAAATACCAGTTACCTAATTCTTAGGACAATGAAGTGCAAATGAGAGAAGCAAAAAACCACTGAGATGATATTTAGATTTCATTAGAATAATTCAGGATGAGATAAGCCCCTTTTTCTGATAATGAGAATAATAAATAAATATTTCATTTGATCCAGTTAAAAAAGTAAATAATCAATAACTAACAGTTAACTTACATATCTGATACACTGGCAATGTAATATCATTCTTATGCTCTGCATTGATGATGGAAACATGGAGGTTCAGCTGTGTAATTGCTAATTCAATACATACAGGTGGATCACTGATTAGTAAACCATAATTAGCAGATACTGTTCAGCTGTGTAATTGCTAATTCAATACCACTGATTAGTAAACCATAATTAGCAGATACACCGGGTCATAACAACTGCTCACTTTCAATCACCTCTTTTCTGCAAGGAGAAATTTTGCATGAGATAAGCTTTCACAGAAATGCCTGTTCTCTATTTTATTTCCTATGGGTACTTCTCATATAACCAAGTTCAGAAAGAAGATGCCTAATTTCAAGAGAAACAGTGCACAGGTTGAGAAAGAATGAAAAAAACTTGGTTTCACATAAAAAGAGATTATTTCCTATGAGTACTTCTCATATAACCAAGTTCAGAAAGAAGATGCCTAATTTCAAGAGAAACAGTGCACAGGTTGAGAAGGAATGAAAAAAACTTGGTTTCACATAAAAAGAGACTTTTCCTAGAGCTAGTAAGGAAGAAAAGGGGTTTCATGTTGCTGAGTGTTCACGCTAGATAGGAAAAGGGTCAGGGTGATGGATCTAAGAGCAGCCTTCTGCTATCTCCAAGGCCTTCATCGAGAAGACAGAGCCAGGCTCTTTATAGCTGTGCATGTCAGAAGGATAAGTAACAAAAGATAAATATAAAAACAGGAGAGGTTTAGACCAGTAATAAGGAAACCAATCTTCTTCTCCTCAATATAGTCAAGCAACGGAACAGGCTTCCCAGAGCAGCTGTGCAGCTTCCATCTTTGGAGGTTTTCAACACCAAATTGGATCAAGCTCCTGGTCTTACCTCATAGCTAATCCTGTATTGAGCAGGAATTTGGACTAGAGATCTCCTGTGTGTCCCTCCTAAACTGGATTATTCTATGATTTCTTTAGTACTTGTCTAATGGAGTAACACTTTTGGAGGTGCTGCAGTTTAGTTTAGAAGGTTCATTCACTACTTCTTTTCCTCCTTTCCTCTTCATAAACCTCTGGAAGAAGAAAAGACTGGAGGGATTCCCAAATAAACGGTTGATTTAAAATGTAATTTCATCAAATCAAAACTTTTCTTGAAAATGGGACAGATCTGTTAATTTTCCAGGAGACTCAGGAACTTCAAAGTTCATTTCAGCATTCAGAAAGTGGAGTAGATGTGACCAAAGCCTAGCTTGGCTGCAGGGGAAACTCCTTGGCCAAGCTCAAAAAAAACAAAAAGAAAAAGTGTACAAGGTGTGGAAGTAGGAATAAAGTACTCAGGAGCCTGGAAATGCAGTAATGGAGTTAGGAAACCCACAACTCAGCTGGTGTTAAACTGGAGAGGGTCATGAAGGGCTTTTATAAGTACTCAGACAGCAAAAGGAAAATTAAGGCTTCCCAGTTTCTTGTGGGAATTTGCAGAATCTAAGGGACTGAAGTATGACTCACAGTAAGGAACAAAGAATTAGAAAATGCTGAGGCCAATCAGTCATACAAAAATGCACAGATCGATAGAATTCATCCAAGGGAGTGGAGGGAGCTGGCTGATGTCATTGGAAAGCTGCTCTCTATCATTTTTGAGTGGTCATGGTGATTAGGGCACATTCACTCAAACCCACAAACATCGTTTCCATTTTTAAGAAGGGAGGAGGGCTCTACACTTGGTCAGCTTCACCTCAGTCCTTATAGAAATCTTATATGGGCACATGAAGAGAAGAAGGTTAATGGGAACAATGGTCACACATTTATCAAGACAAAATTGCATCTGATTAACCCTCTTAACCCACTTTAGTGGAGGAGGAGACAGTAGTGGATGCTGTTTACCTTCACTTTAAGAAGGCTTTTAACATGATCTTCTATAATGTATTTATATATTATAATAATATATATTATAATATATATAATATATTTATAGCCAAACTGGGAAAGGCAAGGATTGACTGGATGGAATACAAGACAGGTGAAAAATCAGTTAGACTGCTACACTGAAATTGTTGTGATCAGTTCCACAAAGTCTAGCTAGCAGCTGAGTGCTAATGGTATTTTTTCTGAGATTAGTACTGGGAAAAATACAGTTCAACATCTTTATTAGCGATCTGGACACTGGGATGGAAAGCATCCTTATAAAATTCAAGCGATGTTGCCAATCTGCGGGGACTGGTCAATACACTGAGGCTCCTTTTCCGACTAAATTTTGACATAGTAGCTCTTTACAAAACAGACCTCTGCAACCTGAAAGAAGGTTGGCTGTGGTTGCCCTGTCTGCTATTTTTTCAAAGAAATAGTATGCTAATTGACTTAGTAAGCAATGCATTCACTGACTAAATCTTTTACAACAATCTGCCCAGAGCTGCCTGTAAATTAGTGGTCTTCCCGAGCCAAACAAATGGTTTCTAAGTCATAAATCTCTTAAGAATGGCCTCCCAAATGGCATAAATGTGTCTTTTTTTTTTATTTTATATTTATTTTAAAGACACTTTTAAATGGTCATGAAATGAAATTGATTTTAAAAATCTGTGAATTAGTTTTCAAGAAGCAATTCTTATTTTTGGCACCAATCATATTTGACTTTATAAACAGCTGAAACCACTGAGAGAATTGATAGTGAATAAATATTTACTTATTCCAAGCAGAAGGTAAAGATTCAGACATGTTTGGAGCATACAACTCATCCTTTCTCTATTAACTCCTCAGATCTGTAGCTCAGAAAATGGATCAAGTGCGAATTATGTTAGCAAGAAAAATGAAAACCCTGGTGCTGCCTTTTGATTACCCTTCCTCATATAAATCTGGAGAAAAAGAACATTAAAGAGACCTTCTTAGGAACTACAGAAGTGAGTAAAAAGGAAAAAAAAACAACAATAAAAGCCAACAAACCCCACAAAAATACGGAATGAGTTTATACACTTTTAATTTACCTTTTAAGAGGACTTGAAAAGTTCCCTGTTTTCCCTGAGACTGTGAGAAGTAATGTCAAAAAAAGCTGTGGAAAATATGATAACAAAGATGACCAAATATAAAGTAATGTCTAATATACAGATATAAGTGTATTACAGATGTATACATTCGTTTCAGAAATGCTGGTGATTTTTATCACCTATTGATTTCAGTCAATTTGTGTTCGCAACATTTGATCCCAGAGTTTTGTCTTCCCATTGTTTGTGTTCACATTTGATCCCAGAGTTTTGTCTTCCCATTTCTATAGTAATTTCAAAACATTTGATAAACAATTGAAATAAATAAATCCCTTCCAAAATGTGATCTTTAAGTGAACATTCTCTTTTCAAATTCCTGTGATTTGAATCTGTTAGAGATAGCTCATGTTTTCAGGGCTCATAACTTTGCCTCATAGCCAAACACATTAATACCACATCATTTATTTCGTATATTTAATCCACATTATTAATTCAGTAAAAAAAAGGTTGTCATGACAATTCTTACCCCTAATATTGTGCAGTAACAAACCTGTAATACATTTTGAAGATATCATGTGATGCCCCAAGAAGCAGAGACAAGTCATTATTAACTTCCAAAATTTTTAAGGGTGTCAAGAAACTAAGCATCACATTAGCCATGGAATCTCTTCTGTAAATCACAGCAGCTGTTTAGGTCATTCCCACATTCCCCCTCTCCACCCCTGCCTTTTCCAAAGATGGGATTTTAAGTACAACCGTGTTAAAAATGAGTTTGAAAAAGACTTTTTCAAAAGTTTGGTCAATCAATTCAAATCTATTTGCTAAAATCCTCATCTAAATCTACATTTGAGAATTTACATTGAACATTATGATACTAAGAACTCAGAATATTGGGCTGAAATGGTCACAGTATTTGAAAAAAAAAAAAAAGGATTTTTAATCCAAATACAGAACTCATTTTCACTACTAAACGTACCATATGTTGGGAGGAATTTTACAGTAGAAACACCAGGAGAACAATTCTATACAGCCTGTATCAAGGAGGAAATAATAAATTGAAATAAAAATAATAACAATCGTTTTACAAACATTTTATTAATTAATTTAGCTGCCTGTTAAGGGGTATTGAAGCTAGCTGAAACACTAGTATTATCATGAAGATAAAAAAAGCCTTCCTGGACAAAATTGAAAAGCACTATCAGAAAAATGTTTCTTCAGGCTACATGAAGTAATAGTGGCTTTGCTACTATGAAAGGAAGGGAATGAAAAAAAAAACAAACTAAAAAAAATAATAATAAACTTTGGGGAAAGAAAAGAAGATTCAAAGATCCTTGTTATTTGAGACAAGCTTGTAGAAAAAAAAAACAAGAACAAAATCAGTGTGAAGAAAAGGCATAGTACTGTGTAAAATTGTATTAGATTTTATATAGGCTTCTCAAAGGTAAGTATTTTGGAAATTCTGAATAGAGTTTAACAGAATTAGCTTTGTTCTTTTACAAAGGCTGCCATCATTGATTGAAAGAAAAACAAATTTATTCCTGTCATTAAATAAATGTAATGCAAATAAGAAATCGTACAAGTCATCATTTTATTTTAGTATTGTCTCTGTAGTTGGCCTGCAGAGCTTTCATGTCCCAAATGACATAATTTATTGGATGTGCATGCCATTACACTTCACCTCCTGTGTAGAAACAATCTTCAGTCATGGGTCAGTCTGGGATACTTGGGTGAGAACATATTGGACAGGACAATAAAAAACCATCCCCAACAGTACAGGATTTTTTTAGTAGGAGGACCTATATACTATTCCAGCAACAGAAAAGCTGATTTCTCTGAATGTGTGATTTGATACAGTAAGAGGAAGCAACAGTCACTTACCAGACTCAAAGACTTCGTCATTTTTAAACCAAGACTTTTGCTACTGAGTTTAGAAGTGAAATCATTTTCAGATCTGGAGGAACGGTAAAATATTCAGATATAGCAGCATAAAAGTAAGGAAAAAACCAAAACATTTAAGTTCTACATAAAATCTAGCACCTAAGGAAAAAAACACTAAACATTTAAGTTCTACATAAAATCTAGCACAAGCTCCAAGGAAAAAACTGAAGAATAGTCTTTCATTAGAAAGTCAAACATAGATGGCTTATCTCTTTAAAATCTCTGCTTGATCAGTTATATCTACTGCACAGGACAGCTACTCATATTGGCAAGAAGATGGACAGATGACTTAAATACATCCTTTTCAGCTCTAATATCTATTAGAGCATGGATATGTTCCAGAAGGGAGCTAACTGGGTTCAGAGAAGTTCAATAGCTCCCAACATAGAAGCACCTGCTTGCTTTGCTACCTCAGGGACACGCAGTTCAAACTAATTTGCAAATCTGTTCTTCACAAAGCTACTGATTAAATGAGCTAAGTCATTCATATCAATGTGTTTGTTTTTTTTGTTTTTTTTTTTCATGAAAGAGGAAGTCTGACAAAAACAACAGGAAAAAAAAATAGATGTAGATGTACATAATGAAATTAAAGTATTAGGTGTACTGCAGGGCTATCATGTTTTCCACCTGCTTCTGTTGTGCACATGCAGCTTTCTGACAATACACTCACCAGAAAGAAGGGAGACTTTGCATATTAAAATAGAACCTTGTTGCATCAAACATATTGTTACTGAGATTTTAATCCAGGTTTTTTTAAGGCTTGTATGTTTTCATGACTTGTTAAAAGCAGCTTTAGAACAATGATGCTAGTGTTGGCAGATACTTCTCTCCATTATTTGGTATAGCAGGCCAGGAAAAAATGAATGAAAAAGGCTCAGGGACTGTCCCAGAGAGCTTTTACCTTTAAAAGGCTAAATAAGCAGGCAGATCAGACAATGAGTAAATGTTGGGTATGTAAAATCAAAGTGAGGATACCTTGTGTCGTCTGATACACATATTGTTTTATTTTATTATTTTAGAAATGTGTTAGATAGTGGAAAAAAAAGCTTCTAGAAAGGTGTAAATGAAAAGAGTGTGAGTTGTTTGGGCAAAGTCTGGGATTGTTTTTCCTTCCATAAGAAATGAAATAGGAGACAATCACCGTGTGGTGCTGAAAGTAAGTGAGTGTATTGGAAAAAAGTCTCTGTACAACATTCCAGAATTTCAACTTCTATTTTTTATAAAGACCTGCCTTTCCACTTCACTTCTTAATCTTGAGAGCTGCTTCAGGCAGAATGATACACATGTATAAATATAAAACCAAAATTATTTACTTGAACAAGAAAACCAAGATATTCTTTGGTCCTAAAGGAAAAAAAAACCACTTCTTTTGTCTTGCTCAGTAATTGAAACATAAAAGCTGATGCTTCACTTAATGAATACTTTTCCCTCTTTAACTTAAGTATTCCTTTTTAAAGCAGACTGAAAAGCACTAATGATATGAACTGCTGCAAATAGAGTAATACTACAATGAAAACCACAGTGACTGCCAAATTTTAAATGGTGATCGCCTGCATGCATAGTTAAATCACAGACTGTCAAGAGGGAAGGTCACAGCAGTTGACAAGGCAGCAGAGAATAACACAGTTATATAGTAAAAACTAGTGTTCTATAATCATAAATATAAGTGATTGTCAGATTTTTAGATGATAAACACTTGCATTCATAATTAAATCAGACACTGTTGAGGGAAAATGTCAAATCATCTGGAAATACTGTCCAGAGCACTCCTTATGAATAAGGACAGAATTTTGCAGATAGTTTTGAATCTCTCAGCCACCATTCAATGAGAACAGTATAAAATCTAAAGTGTATATCTTCATCTTTCAATAATATTCCTGTTGGCTAATGAGTGTGAATTCCATTGTGTGTACTGCTCCAGAACTTCCACACGATCATGTGACTCATTTTTGAGCAATTACAGTATCTAATAATCCTTATATATAATATATATATCTCTCTATATAAATACTGTTGCACAATGATAACTAACTATTGTTCCTGTTGATGCCATTTTTATTCTGGTCTGGCAAGCAAGAGTTTTACTGCTGACTTGAGTGAGGCCAAAATATTTAATGATATAGTCAGAAATAGTTTGCTGTTAACAAGCTGCCAGACCAGACCAGAGCAATGTTAACTGATGATTTTGTGCTGTCTGCCTTATTTTACTTTACAAACAATAATTTTACAGTGATAGTCAAGTATTGGCCTGACAGTCAAATAAAAATGACGTATTATTTTAGATCTTTGTGATTGAAGTGCTACCAGTAGTGGGAAATCAGGGTCTTCTATATATCTGCTAACAAGTTTGTGCTTGCCTTTGTGTTATCAGCATTGTATTGAGGTAATACACCTTGAAAAGTGAAGAGAAAAGATAGTTTTGACTCCCTCTAGTCCTAACAAGTTCAGCCCTGAGGATTAGTACATCAGAGGGTAGGCCAAAAACCCTGGTCTGGAACAAGAAGGAAGCAGGGATCAGAAAGTCAGCCATTGCTTCATTAATTTGTCTTACTTTGATTTTTCCTGCAATGCTTATCTGCTTTTGGTGCTACCATCTGTTGTGAGCTACCTTGCTGATGGCTGTGGAAGCACAGGGAAGTGCTTTTGAGAAAATAATTGTTTTGATGGGGCAAAATGAAAACCAGTTAGCTCTGACCTCCTTTCAGCAAAATAAGAACCCAAAGGTTAGAACAGAGGTCAGTCACTTATGGCAGCAGAAACAGAGACCAACATAGTGAGTGATAATTTGAGACTCTGGTCAGTGAAATGTCCTGCTTTTCATGAAAGGAAAGCCAACAGATTTTGGAATCTCAATCTGGGTTTTTCTGTTTATGAAAATATTAGGGAAATTAACAGCAGATTTTGTGAAGGAGAGGTTTAAGGACATGAGGTAAACACAACCAGAAGTGGGCAGAAACCAGTTTCAGGCATTCTTACAATTTTATGAATCAGAAGTGCCTCCGCTGTGACCAGTTCCAAATATAAAAATTGAAATATAAATGAAAATATGAAGTATGCCATTACACAAATATAAACCTAAACGTTAAAGTTCCAGACCACAATCAATATCAACAACATAATAGCTAGCAGTAAAGAATACAAAAAAAAAAAATCAGAAGCACGGCAGAAATACTTAAAAACACTTTACACAATAATTGTCAGACACAGCTTTAGTGTACTTCTGGTTGCTGGAGCTGAATTCCTTATATAGTTTTTTTCAGTCATCTCACAAAAGTTTTACTCAGCGCATACTTTCTTGGCTGCACTTTTCACCTCTAGATAACTTCCCCAGCCCCTTGCTTTAGCAGTGTCTTTCTTCAAACACTCTGCACACTGCTTATGCCACTCTCAGAATTTTAATGTGAATTTCCCGGAATATGGAGTGTTATGAAGCATTAACACTTAAACCCACTGCTAATCCCCACATGGCTTGCTTTATTCTTTTATGTCTGTATATTGTATGAGCTACAGAGAACAATAAAACCCAACAAGTACCTTGGAGAGAGAGCAGGAGCCTGTGTGTGAAACACGCGAAGTAATTATAGCGGTGCAATTTGAAGAACTATAGGCGAGGCTATTTTAACTATAAAACATTTTCAGTCCGATGATTAGCAGTAGTTAAAATGCAGTTTGCTGTCAAAGTTTGCCTTGAGGCCTTTTGTTACCTAGGGGTTAATTCTGATACAAAGTGAATATCAAGTCTGCTTCAAGAAGCAAAAGAAACATGTAGGTTTTCAACACATTCACATGCCATTTTGAATTAATAACGCAGGAAGAAGAGATTTATAACAAGTCCTGTTTTCCCAGTTCCCGTAATTCCAAACTAGCCTCATGTTTATTGCATACAGTAGAAAAAACAAATCTGAAAGCTTTTCATTCGTAATACATACTGGGACTTAATATTGCTTTTTTAATGAAAAATATGTATTTTAACAACTCAAATCTAAAATGGGAAATCAAAATACAGCCTATTGAGGATATGTAGACATAAATTGCATACTTCTCTCATCTTCTTGCTTTTCTCTTTCTGTTCTGACACACATCTTCAGACTTCGTGAAACACCCAGAAAATGGCATAACAGGTTTTTCATATTCCATTTTTCTTAGATTCACCATTCTTTTAAGTTCCTGACTAGATATCACATCACTAAGCAGAAATAAATAGCTACATGTAATAAATATGCATCAGGAGCAAAACAACAGAGTGTTGTTCTCATATTATTGTCCCATTCAGAGTTTACATTACAATTCAGTTATATTCAAATCCAGGTCTACAAGCACAGCTGAAATGCTTTAGAAGAAATTGTGAAAAATGTTGATTTATCTAACTTCTGGTACCAATGGGTAAATTAACATGTGTTTTACATATAAATCTACACTCCTGACATGTATTTCATAGTGCACTATAAAGCTTTTCAACTCTGTTGAATGCTGAGGTTTTTCGTCTTGCTCAAATGAAAGAGCAAAATTGATTTGGCTGTGTACAAGACAAATACTTGCCTAATTATAAACAAAATAAATCTACTGGAGGCACTACCTCCGATAAACAATGCACATTGACCATGGACATCTGTCTTATGTTCTTAGGTTTACCTTGACCTTGAAAAAAGAAGGAAATAAATTACATAAGTCTTTGGATTCCTGGAAGAAGCAGCTCTCCAGTTTAATGACGGTAAGCAGAGTTTAAAAAAAACAAAAGCCACAAACAAAAAATTAAAGTCAAGAAAGTGAAAGGAAAAAAAAAGAGAATTATAGAAAAGAAGCACTTTAAAATGGTTATAAAAGGAAATTATTCTGCAAAGATACCACATAACCTAGAAAAGCTGACTTTATTGCAGCCTATTAGCTATTTTTCCTTCTATGTTTGCAAGTGCTTGAGAAGTACTAACCAAATCAAACTATTTCTAGTTCAAATTGTTTTGTTATAATGAAAATAGTTTTAAATACGTATGTGTAAACTTCAAAGCAAATATATAAGGACCAACTTAAATCGAAAAAAGCCTCCCAGCAATACAGATCTCAAAAAATAATGCAGAGAATAGATGAGATTGAGAAAACCAAATTAATGTTGCTAAAAGTTCTTTATAAATCAGTATTCAGTACATAGGCTCCCAGTAAGCTTTCTCATTTGAGTACAAAATGTTACAGATAAATGAAGAAAAAAGCTCTAAGCAAATTATATATGAATAATTTACATGGGCTGTTTTACTGAGCTTTTGACAAGAAATAAAAACAAAGGAGAATGAACTGAAGTTAACTTACAGTAAGGTCATGGACTCCTGGAGCAGAAGTTAGATAACATGAGATATTCCCCTGACAACAATCAGAAAGATAACTTGTTGGAAGTATTTCTAAAGGGTGTCCAGGTCAATGCGTAAGAGGTTGGTTAAGTTAAAGTTAAGGTCAGAATTTAACAAAGAGAAATCATTTTTGAAAAGGATTCAAAATATAGTTGAGGCTTTGAGCCTCTTATAGTTGTGGCTTTGTCTATTATCTCTGTTACACATGGAATAGAACAAAATCTTTTTTAGCTAATATTTCTAGGCATAAATGCTTCTTGCAGACTACAGGAAAGAAAAAATCAGAACATCCAAACTGGAAAAGAGGCTATTGAAATAAAAAAAAAAAAAAAGAAAAAAGCTAGAGTAAATCTGTGAAAACATCCAGATCATGTTTGATCATGCTTGAATTAAAAACAGAAGTACAATGCTATGATTTGTTGTGTTTAAGCTATTTTATTTTATACTATGTTCTTTAAAAAGCTATGTTAGACTTGATTTTATAGACTTCTACAGAGACTGTTGAAGTCTTTCAGAGATTTAGATACTTTGTTTTTTTCCACAGATACGTTACTTATGCTTTAAATAACAAATCACAATTTTGTTACAGCTACTTTATGTTTACAAGTCCCTACAAGCATGTTATCCAAAGGAAAATAGAGAGCTCCTATCTCCCTATAATGCCCCTTATTTATCAGGCATTATTATTGTTATGGGTCAAATATCTGCAGTCCACACCCGTGCTTTTCAACACTGAATAACAGGTCTCCTCATTCTACAGGACTAGATCCTGCATATCCAAAAAATGACTAAAAGGACATATGCTGTCTTTCACAGAATTACTACTGTAACAACTCATGCTGGGGGAATACATAAATACGGGATTAATTTTTCTTCTACTGAGTTTCCTTTTTTGCCATTGCAAATACCTACAGTCATTCAATAATTCCAGCTTCCCTTTATAAATAGACTTCCTTATGCACAGCTGAGTATCTATAACCGTGACAACCAAGGAGTTATTCAGTTGCTGTTTCCAACCTCATATACCTTTCACAGAATCATAGAATGGTTAGAGTTGAGATACACCCAACTTAGCCCTGGTTTGAAATCTGGAAGTGTGAGGGCTGTCCCTAAGTGCTCACGTGGTCATCATTCTCCAGCAGATGAAGCCAGCACTGGAGTTGTCCTTGCTGGTATCTGAGTTTCTATAGCTAAAGCTGCTTAACTTTGTGGGCAAAAGAGCGGATTTCAGTGGAGTTGAAGTAGTTCAGCATATAATTACAAAAGACTTAGCTTCAAACTTCTGTGCAGAATTACTACTGTAACAACTCATGCTGGGGGAATACATAAATACGGGATTAATTTTTCTTCTACTGAGTTTCCTTTTTTGCCATTGCAAATACCTACAGTCATTCAATAATTCCAGCTTCCCTTTATAAATAGACTTCCTTATGCACAGCTGAGTATCTATAACCGTGACAACCAAGGAGTTATTCAGTTGCTGTTTCCAACCTCATATACCTTTCACAGAATCATAGAATGGTTAGAGTTGGAAGGGACCATAAAGATCATCCAGTTCCACCCCCCTGCCATGGGCAGGGACACCTCCCACCAGACCAGGTTGCTCAAAGCCCCATCTAGCCTGGTCTTGAACATCCCCAGGAACAGAGGAGACACAGCTTCTCTGGGCAACCTGTTCCAGTACCTCGCCACCTTCACAGGAAAGAATTTCTTCTGGAGATCTCATCTAAATTTTCCCTTTTTCAGCTTAAAACTCTTACACCTCATCCTATCACTCCAGTCCCTGATCAAGAGTCCCTCCCCATCTCTCCTGTAGCCCCATGAGGTACTGGAAGGAGCTACAAGGCCTCCCTGGAGCCTTCTCTTCTCCAGGCTGAACAACCCTAACTCTCTCAGCCTGTCTCAGCCTTTCTTTTCTTCCTCCTAATTCTCAGCTGTTGTCTTTCAAGACACAACCTCCGATGTGACCACATCTATCTCCCAACTTAGCCCTGGTTTGAATTCCGGACGTATGAGGGCTGTCCCTAAGTGCTCACGTGGTCATCATTCTCCAGCAGATGAAGCCAGCACTGGAGTTGTCCTTGCCGGTATCTGAGTTTCTATAGCTAAAGCTGCTTAACTTTGTGGGCAAAAGAGTGGATTGCAGTGGAGTTGAAGTAGTTCAGCATATAATTACAAAAGACTTAGCTTCAAACTTCTGTGCTGCTGTGATATACTGTCCTCTTTCTATAGACGGGCATTTCCTACCGATTTACAGTCACATGTAATCATTAACACCCCTGATTGAACCTCAAATATTGAGTTGGACTGCAGAAGTGCAGGCAGCTTAAGCCTCGAGTGACTGTTCCTTTTATAATTTTGGCATCTGTTGTACAGATATCTGGCTGCATAGAATAGGAACGTTAAAGGACATCCTGATGGGATCTATGTATAGTTCATCCACTCAAGCACAGTTATCTGATCTTCTATAACTTTAATTACTTTTGATCATTATATGATTATACAAGCATTGGCTGAAAATTTGCAAGCTTGAAATGAGATTCAACTTGTGAAATGGAATTTGAGTCTATACTTGCAATTTAAAAGTCATCAAGTATACAATAAAAAGTGATGCAATATGAAAAAAGCCAAAACAAAACAAAGCAAACCACCAAACAACTGGAGTTTTTTTCTGCTTGGTCCTACTTTCCAGAAAGATGAATATGTTAAATTGCTACTTGTGAAGAGATATTTCCTTGATATTTCTGATATTTAATTACTCTTGCTTTCTAGCTGACTATAACCTTCCAAGAAGTAGTGAATGTCTATAGAATTGATAATAAATGAATTAAGAAGAAAATTTCTGAAGTTATTAAATGCTTTGCTGGACTGGGTCTGAATGGGGTCTGGAGCATGCTTATTGTAATAGATTTTGATGTATCTCTCAAAACTTGGAACTTCCTTCTAATTTCCTCTCATGCTATCCAAAAGGGTCCAGAGGTAATGGCAGAAATTATGACGGTAGAAGGAAGAAATATTTAGTGATCTTTTTTCTAAAATAACATGTGATTACCTTTAGGTTTTCTCCCTGAGAGGATCTGATGAGCTTAGAATGACTTCAGATACCCACCTTTTTAATTACTATTTACAAGGATCCTCCTGAGCATCTTCCCCATCCTGAATATCTCACAAAATTCTTAATTCGAAAGCTCTCAGTGCTCCAGCACTTTCCAGGTTGTTCTTGCTTTCCCTAAGCAACAGGATGTCTAGCTCCCAAATTCTGTAGGTGTACAAAAGAAAGGCTGAGTAATGCTTAAATCACTTGAACTAATACTTCTTAGACAAACTGTCACATCTCAAAATTAAGTTATAGCTATGGAAGGTAATAACAGCACTGATATTTTTGACAGAAAAGGAAAAAAATGTAATCTTATTACAGACAGTAAAAAATCTTAGTCTCTGTTCTCAAATCACACTTAAGATTGTGCAGTTGGAGAAGTAAAGATTTCATTCTCAAACGTATACAGAAGTTATTATGTTCTAGTTTCATACACTTCCTGGTTCGCTTTCTGACAAAATGGACAAAAACTCTTTCGACTCCTGTGAAAGAGGCTGCACCATAAATAGCTTGGAGCTTGGTGCTCAGGAAATGTTCATGAAAGGTGAGGGTGTGATTTTTTTTTTTTAATATAAATTAAATATTTTTTCTCTTCTGCATGTGTGAGTGTACACAGCATTAACAGAAAACACTAGTCTCACCTCAGTAAATGTTGTACATTTCTGAGGCCGTACATGGACTTGTTTTCCTTTGAGCCTAATTCCCTGTATTCTATGTATATGAAAACTCAGATCCATATGCTTAGTGTCTCCTGACTTGTTTTATATGAATCTTCATTTTTTTGTGGCCAAGAAAGCCAACAGCATCCTGGCCTGTATCAGGAACAGCGTGGCGAGTAGGGCCCGAGAGGTGATTGTCCCCCTGTACTCGGCACTGGTGAGGCCTCACCTTGAGTACTGTGTCCAGTTTTGGGCCCCCTACCATAAAAAAGACATTGAGGTGCTGGAGCGGGTCCAGAGAAGGGCGACAAAGATGGCGAGGGGTCTGGAGAATAAGTCTTATGAGGAGAGGCTGAGGGAGCTGGGGGGGTTCAGCCTGGAGAAGAGGAGGCTGAGGGGAGGCCTTATTGCTCTCTACAACTCCCTGAAAGGAGGGTGTAGGGAGGTGGGGGTCGGTCTCTTTTCTCAAGTCACAGGTGACAGGACAAGAGGAAATGGCCTCAAGTTGCGCCAGGGGAGGTTCAGGCTGGATATTAGGAAAAAATTTTTCACTGAAAGGGTTATCAGACATTGGAATGGGCTGCCCAGGGAGGTGGTTGAGGCACCATCCCTGGAGGCTGATGTAGTGCTGGGAGGTATGGTTTAGTGATGATGCTCCTTGTTTGTTGTGTGGGTGTCTATTTTTGTCAGTTAGGTTGACGGTTGGACAAGATGATCTTTAAGGTCCCTTCCAACCTAGAAGATTCTGTGATTCTGTGTGCTTTATAGATCAACTTTCTAAGATGCACTGTGGGCTGTGCCTGAAATGCTATCTGACATTTTTGGAACTTTATTGGTGACATGGAACTTGGGACTTAGGTGGGTGTTGCACCTACTGCATAAGTGTCTGCATGTTAAATTAAATTTGGTTTTCATTTATTCTTTCTTTTACAACAATTAGTTCACTTCTTATTTACAGTTCTTGTACTTAAATATTAGCCTTTGTGGATCCCCAAGGCAACTTAGGACTTAATAAAACTACGTGCTGCTATAGACGACAGAAATTATATTCAACACACTGTCAGACTGATGGTATCATTTGAATTTTGATAGTTTGCTGCAATACTATCTTTATGATTGTTGTCATGGAGGCAGATAAAAATATTTTGATTGGTTAGCACATTGTAGGTGTGAGCTAGCACTGTTTACTGTACTGCTTTTTAAGATAAAAATTATAAATAATGGACTAGTCCCGTTTGAGTTGATCTTTGGGGAAAGATAGTCCCTCAGTTTGATGAAAAATAGTTCTGTTTTGAATAATTTAATGGGAGCTTTATTTTAAAATGCCAGTATACTATCAGTATTTTATAACATGAGTGCATGCAAACACGAGCATATTTCACTGATTTTAGTACTGAGGATATAGGATAAAAACATAAGATTGATTTTTCGTGTTGTCATTTATACGTCTAAGTGTCACCAGACTTCACTCTGAGTGTTCTTAATGTTCTTAATACATATTTGGGTTACTTGCAAGAATAGATATGTCAAAAGATTTCATAAAATAAAAAAGAATTTTACTGACATGAATTTTTTTGCACTGGTTGGATCTCAAAATTTAGTTTTCTCAAATTCTAACATCAGTGACAGGTATGATCAGAGATTAAACCTTAGTACTATCCTTTAAATAAAAATCCTTCTCACCTTGAGTAGAGCCCGTATATACTGGAAGAATTGTGTCTGTTTTCTGCTCTTTTATTTCACGCTTTTATTTTTATTTTTGTCCCCCCCACCCCACCCCGAGATGTAGGTTAATGGTGCCTTATGGATCCCTTTTGCTAATTGTAATATAGAAAATAATCATAGTACAGAAAGATAAACTGAATGCTAGATAAGTATCTCTCCTGTTGCTTCAATCCAGTGAATTGCAGATCAATAGCATCTGTAAAGCCAGCTTGGTTGAGAAGACTTCATGTATTTCCACTGGAGGTACCTTTTTTTTTCATCTCCATTCACAGCTACTAACGAAATAAATATTTTTCTATCATTGCTCAACCAAATATAAATGTGGAATTATATTAAAATTATTTTAAGGTGACTTTTACAATAAACTCTTTTTTTATTCTGCCCAATAAGTGAAAAAATTCCAAGTATTCACTTCCTAATATAACTTACTGAATTTTCTAAGGCTCAGAAACCTGAAGTTCTGATAAACACCGGCAATCCATTTCCTGATAATGCAATTTGCGGTAATAATACCTAAATAATTTATTTTGTTGATTCCCCTCGAGTTCACAGAATAACTGAAGTGATAGTATCTTAAGGCAGACTCTTCTGTTGATTAAAGTCAAAGTATAACTTCTGTTTAATCTTGAGTTGCATTATAAATCCAATTTCAACCTTTTCTTGCAGTGTTTATAAGCAATATAATCTCAGTTTTAGAATCCACACAGTATGTCTGAAATTGAATCAGTAGGTTCCTGAGGCATGGTTAACTAAAAGTTAATATATTGTGATAATTACAGGACTTTGTTCAACTTATAGCTTATATGAATTTTGTATAACTCTGAGTCAGAACGTAAAACACAGTCGGAGTTTTAGTTGGGCTTTGCCTTCTTACTTTTATCTTCATTTAAAATACAACGCTAAAGACAAATTACAAAAAAGTTTTTTCATCCTTTACTTTTTCTGAACAGAAAATGTTTCATTTCTCAGATAAAATTTTTGCACAATAAAATAACTTCCCCAAGAAACCATGAGTTTGAAGAGGAAAGGCTGCTTTGCCAGCTCTCAAAGAAGTGTGTCACAAAGTCACCCAACTGCCTGGGAAGCAGAAGGAGGCATGATTCAAGTATCTGTTGGATCATTTTCACCAGTTCAGAACAGAAGTTGTCAATGCAGAAGCTTGATGACATGTATAGCTCATCTTTCTTGCAACCAGTGGTTCACCGGGGACCCCATTTTGATTTATAATTTCTGTTCATTTCTTCTTACTTAAAAGCAATGTCCTGTTTAGAAATTCAATGCAGAGTGTGTTCCACCAAGCTTATTGTTTGCCTACCAAGGAATTAAATTAGACTCAATCCTGAAATAGCTCTTATCCACTGTGCATGTATTTGATATTCTAGATAAGCTATTTGAATGTGCCTATAGACTCCAAATTTGAAGGCGGTGACTTGGATTCAGTTTAGCAATCAGAAGCCTGAAATACCATCTCAGTTTGATGTCAGAAATTTGGTCATGAGCTAAGAGGGATTTGTTGGTCAGATTTTTGTCATAGGTATTTACTTAACCCCAAACAACTTCTACATTTGTGGTACATTATGCCAGAATGTGCAAAGAAGGTAGGAGATAAATCTCAGTTTACTAAACACGTCCATTTGAAGTACAGTGAAAATATTGGTTGATTTAACTCTTATTTTAAAGCTTGTTAATGTCTTAATTGGTAAATGTGAATGATTTGCTGGCTATGGTGAAACTGGGCCACCAAAAGCCTGAAGAAATCAAAGCCTTCATTAAAAAATAAAATAGGCTAAAAGTGTTATAGCTCCTTTTTCCTTGCAGATACTAATAATAATTTTTAAAAAGCTCATTAAAGAAAGTCTGTTAATGATAAATAAATCAATCAACCAAAATTGAAGCAAACAAAATGTTCCTTTTCTAAATTATACCACATTAAAATGGAGGAGAGAATTAGGATGTCAGGAATTGCACAGTGGGTTCTGAAGCTCAACAACTAGGCTGAAGAAGATTGGTGTTTGGCAGGCATTGCAATAGGGAAATAGAAAGGCTAAAACAGATGCTGCCAGTGCAGCCTTTTAAAATTCAAGGTGTTAATCCAGGATCTCCAATTCAAAAGACTGGACATCCAATGAGTCTTCCTAGATATTATTGCATATATCAAACAGAAATAATCATTACACGCCACTTCTTAGGTATGGGATGAGAAGATACCTCCAGTTACTAAGGAAATGGGCAGAAACTGACTTTTTCCCTTTTTCCCTGAACTGTCCACTCATGCCATGTTATTAAAAAAGCCTAAAGAACTTCAAAAAAATGCAGCAGTAACTCAAAGCTGAGACTGAATATATCTATATCTATCTATGTGTGTGTGTGTATTTTGAAAGCAAATATTTACAGGGATTATGTAATTGGATAAAAAAGAGAAATAAATCAAATAAAAATGTGAAATCCAAAAACTTCCAATGTAACATAACAAGCTTGCCACACTGAGGGCTTACGTTCATAAAATAGAGGTTTTATATTTATAACTTTTCTTTGCTAGTTGCCTGGGACAGTAACATACACAACCCATAAGTCCAAAATAGGATTCAGGGCTTTTATTTTTAAAAACCCTCCATCATTCACGGATCCCAAATAAAATTTTAAAAGAAATGTCAATATTGACTAAAAAGGCATGGTGAGAATAACACTGGTAAAAAAGCTGTGCAAAATTATAATGCCAAGATTTATTAGAAGATAAAGATGGACATTTGTAGTAATGAATTACGACTTCTTCATCCATTTGCAAAGAGATCAAATAGGTTTCTCAGACCTTACCTTCTCAGAGCTTTTTACTTTTTTCTTTGTAATTTCCTCTTTATTTTATGTTCTCTCAAATATATCTGTGACACTAGATCTTCCTGTTACATTATCTACTATCGATCTGCAATCATATCAGAGCAGATTGGAATCATAGAATAGAACTGTAGAATCATAGAATTGTCTAGGTTGGAAGGGACCTTAAAGATCATCTAGTCCAACCATCAACCTAACTCTAAATAAATAAGAAATAAGCAATTAAAAAAAAATATAAAAAAAATCACTAAACCATATTCTTGAGGACCATGTCAACCCATCTTTTGAACACCTCCAGGGATGGTGCTTCAACCACTTCCCTGGGAAGCCCATTCCAATGCTGGATAACCCTTTCAGTGTAGAAATTTTTCCTAATATCCAATCTAAACCTCCCCTGGTGCAACTTGAGGCCATTTCCCCTTGTCCAATCTCCTGCGATTTGGGAGACGAGACCGACCCCCATCTCTCTACACCCCCCCTTCAGGTAGTTATAGAGCGTGATGAGGTCTCCCCTCAGCCTCCCCTTCTTCAGACTAAGCATGCCCAGCTCCCTCAGCCTCCCCTCATAAAAATTACTCTCCAGACCCCTCACCAGCTTCGTTGCCCTAAAGCAGCAATTCCCACAAAATCTTCTGGAATACTTTTGAACGGTGAGGACTCAAAATTGCCAGAGGATTATAAACCACTCTGGAAAATAAACTTTGTCTCTACATGTGACCAGCATAACAAGTTAATGGAGATATCTATTTTTCACTTCTTTATGTCATCTATGGAAAGCCAGAAAGAGTAGATAATGCTCGACTGCAAGAATAGTAATTGTGTTTGTTCACAACGTAAGAGGCATAGTCTGTATGTATTCTCCTTGTGCATCTGTTCCAGAAAGGCCAGAAGCTAGTCTTTCATTAATCACTGAATGTCATGTGCAATAAATCTACCTAAACTCAGCGTGATACAGTTTTTCTAAATTCTCAGTTCATTTGTAAATGTTATGAGTATGTCAGTCCAACTTGGGTTAGCTCTTTCCTTCATCGTGCTGCTAAAGTATTTATTCAGCTCTGCCAGAGTTGCCTGAATGCTACCAAAACACTGTTAGCAAGATAATTAGTAGTGACTGTGCTATGGCTACATACCAGTAAATATTATGTAGATATATCCTATATTGGTTTTTGCATCTGCCATCCATAACTTGGCATCGGTAAGAAAAGAATGTGGTTTAGTTGGGGTTTTCTCCTATCATTTTTGTTGTTGTTGTTTTGTTTTTTTTTCTCTCTCTCTATTTCCAATTAGTAATGTTCATGCTTGTAATACTCTGTTAGAATCATAGAATCATAGAATTGTCTTTTTTGGAAGAAACCTTTAAGATCATTGAGTCCAATCATCAACCCTAAACTGACAAAAAACGTCACTAACCCATGTCCCTCAGTGCCACGTCTGCCCGGCTTTTAAATACCTCCAGGGATGATGACACCACATCTTCCCTGGCAGCCTGGTCCAAGGCTTGACAACCCCTTCAATGTATAAATTTTTCCTAATATCCAATCTAAACCTCCCCTGGTGCAACTTGAGGCCGTTTCCTCTTGTCCCATGGCCTGTTCCTTGGGAGAAGAGACCAACCTCCCTGGCTACACCCTCCTTTCAGGGAGTTGGAGAGAGCCAGAAGGTCTCCCCTCAGCCTCCTTTTCTCCAGGCTGAACACCCCCAACACCCTCAGCTGCTCCTCTCAAGACTTGTACTCAAGACCCTTCACCAGCTTCATTGCTCTTCTTTGGATACAATGATTAGAAAGCGTATTTTTTTAATTATCAGGATCAATAACACATACTAAGTAATGTTTTAAACCACTGCTGCTTTTTTTAGAAGACTGAAATGCCAGACCTGTAGTGTATGAGTCATGGGCATTAAATACTAATTACCAAATGTTACTTTAAGGGGTTTTATTTATTTATTTGTTTTTTCTGGCAAGTCAGAAGTTTAAAGATTGTATTTGAGAGACAAGGAAAAGACAGCATAAGAAGACCATATTCAAATTTAATTTAAATGATGGAATAGGATATTTTTATCACTGTCAGACTAGATTTATACACTATAACTCTTCTCCTATTTTTCAAAAACTCCATTCCCAAATTACAAATGTTTATTGGTTTTTTTCTTGAAAAAGAGCAAAATAATGAATAAATTGAAGATTTTGCTTTTAAATTGAAATTGTATATATCTAAATTGTGCACTACTGCTGCCAGTATCACTGGTACCTTAGTTTTCAAATGATTGAATATCATACTACTTGTCTGATGGCAATAGACATAGGTAGAGTTTTACGTTTACAGTATTCCTTAAAAAAAATGAATTCCTTATTTTTTTAATTGAAAGTCCTTAAGTTTTTAATTGTGCGCAGTACATACTTCTAATAAAATATACATTATATTTTGCCAACTTAATATTGGGACTTTTTTTTAAAATCAGTCTATCTCTTCATAAATATGCCTAAGGTTTGGTTATCTTTTAGACTGTATGTATATGTTTTTCATTATGTCTACTGGAACATGACATGGTTGCAAATAGTTTATAAGCTGGTCTCTGAATCCCTATTTCATCCTTGTTTTATGGCTTAGATAGTAGCTTCTATGCTTCTGGAAATAGCTTTCACTGAGTTATTAAGAAATCAACTGATAGACAAGTTTTCAACATCTTATGGCTATTGAGAAAATGCAGAAGAGACAAATGTATTGCTAACCCTCTTTTTTTGGCCTCGTTTCCTTTCAGAAAGTCTCATGCAGATGGTATGCATGTCCAGGCATTATCTGATTTTGTCCAACTAAATTTCTTGATTCTTCACTCAGAATCAGAGAAAAGGGACTCCAGGATCTCCTGTTTCAGAAAATCCTACCTGATATTTTACCTGAATTTTGTGAGTTTCTGTTGCAGACTATTAAGAACACATACAAATGTTATCTGTGTCCAAAATTCGTGATTTATTCCTTAGGGACATTTTAAAAAGAAACCAAACAGCAACTAAACTCAAACACTTTTCATTCTTTTCATTCAAAATTTGTTTTTTAAACCTTGAGGTGATGCAGTCATTGATATGTAAAATATCTGTTGTTGATATTTTGTAACTGTAAACCATACAACACATTTTGTACAAGGTTTATCTACATGGTACTAAAGTACTACAACATCTACAACATTCTGTTTGACTCATTGCTTGGTATAATATGAGGTAAATAGCATGAAGATTTTTATGCAGGAATGAGTCCCAGGATATCTGGTAGCAAATATGATCTTATTAGTAAGAGTGTGCTTATGGTTGTTACTAGTACCTTATGTTTTCTTGGGATTACGTCGCCACTGTCATAGAATTATAGAATCATAGAATCATAGAATCCTCTAGGTTATTTAGGCCAACACTTACAATATGCCTTATACGGCTTGTGCAAATAACCTTAATAAAATTATTTAATAGATTTCATTTTACCAGATTCAATTACTATAAACTCACAAGAGTTTTAATATAGAATTTTTTTAATTAGCTCAGGGCAATTACATAGAAAGCAAAAGTTGGTAAATACAGCTAAGAAATCTTCAGTTAGAATCACCCAATTTTATTTTCCATTTGTTGTTATTTCCATAATTTTTATTGTTAATTAACCTTTAAACTCTATGTAAAAATAATGTCACATAACATGTAACTGATTTTTTAATCTGTTCATTACAAAACAATTTAGGATTTTTCCTCAATTTGAATTTTGTAGGTTAACCCAAAAGTTCTTTGAATGTTTACTACAGAATAAACATTTATAATAAAAACTATTTCCACCCTTTTACTGCAGATGCTTTATGCCACCATATGTTGGATTACAGGAGTCAATTTTAGTGCAAACAAGCACATTTTTTTGATTTAATTTTCAGTTCATTTTGATAGAACGAAAATGCAGTTAGAAACTGCACCTGTTAAAAGGAAAATAGACCTTAAACATTACATCAAAGAAGTATATAATGGGTGACATCTTTCAGAGCAGTAAATCTGCAGATCAAGGCATTATCTGCAAAATGCTTTCAGTCTCTCCACTTCATTTTAATTTGAACCTTGTTATCTCCTGCATAATATTGGTATGTTCCTTCAGGCTATAGTTACAGGAAATCAGAACTGCATTTTCATTACAGGCTTACAAAAGCTATTGCGAAAAAGTTGTTTAAAATATCTACATTTGTTTTAAAGCATAACAGGCTGCCTATTGAACTATTCCTTATTCTCCAGAGGAAATGGCCCAATATTCCACAGATATTCCAAATCCTCAATTAGTGGTACAGTCATATGTACTAAATAGCTTTAAAAAATGCTTGAGAGGAGGGAGAGCATGGGTTCAAGCAAGTCACTGATCCAGCCAGATCTCACTGTGAAATACATAAGATAGTGTGGATGCCTAGCAGGGGATACAATATCAATGTTTGAGGATACTGTCTTTCAAATCAAGATTCAAGTGATTATCCAAAGTCAACAAATAAATTTAGGAGGTTGAGATTTATTCTTAAAAAAAATAAAATTTCACAAATCGAATGTGCATTCCTACTCTTCCGCTTCTGTCAGCTCTCCTTTAGATTTGGGCTTGCTTTCTGTCAGTTTGGTTCCTTGAACTGGTGCACTGGCTCATGCATGGCCAACAGGGAGCAGGAAAAGCATCCTTTGATGCATTCCTGGTGGCAACCATTGATGTTATAGATCACCCCTAGGCCTGCCTTATGAAGTTTTCATTCACGTTGTTGGTTTCTTGCTCAGAAAATTAGGGCTAATAACCTATCCACTGACTACTATGACTAGGAATTATGTATGCATCTTAAAAACAAATAAAAGCAACAAAAATCCAAACCTTACTGCCCCAGCCCAGAATACTGAATATATCATTAATAGCAGATGGCTTGTTTTTCCTTCCACATAAACAATAGCATAAGTGTCTGTGCCCATGGCAGGGGAGTTGGAACTCAATGGTCTTGAAGATCCCTTCCAGCTATAACCACTTAAGGTCCCTTCCAACTATAACCATTCTATGATTCTGTGATAACTACCTCCATGAGAAGTCATGCAGTTCTAACAGGATGGATATACCACAGTTTACAGGTAAAATGATACATAAATCTCATGCCTGCCTTAAAAATACACACAACTTGACAATATGGGTAAATACATTTCATTCTCTACATTGTCTTTGTTTACAGTTATTTCTAAGCTTTTGGGAACACATAGTCCCTGCTGAAGGCTGCAGTGACCTGCTATATATTACATTATATAGCAGTAACTGCTGCCCTCTCTTCATAGTTCACCTTCTGCTCTTGGCCATGAGATGTTTGGTCAGTGCAGTTCTAGATCTACATCAATTCTTTTGTAGTGGTTTCATTGAAGTCAGATATTGTAGAAGCATTTAAACATCTTTCAGAATAATGGTGCAGAGTTCTGGAGCTTGCATACTCAAAAAAAATGAGTAGGAGATGATCATCATAGCAATTCCTAATTACTTTAACGTAACTTCCTGATTCTTGCTAGATATATGGAAAATCACTGAAGGCTTCCTTTTTGGTGGGGACCTTTTTCTTCCTCTGAACTTTATTTGTCATCTTGTGGTTCATTTGAAAAAAATGTAATGTGACAAAGCCAGGCATTGCCAAGGATTTTCTCCTGCTTGTATTCACATTTCTTCAGATCACCGTGACTCTGCTGTGAAATGACAAGGTGCACTGCAAAGCTGAAAACCAGAAGAAAGATAAAACAGGCCATACAGAAGGGGCATGGCAACTAGCTGAGACAGCGCTCACTGTTAGAGCTGAACTTTACATTTGGCTCCTGTTTCCTTTGCTCTGAACTGCAATGTTCGGCTGAAATGTTCTTTGGCACGAAGGCAGTCTTTTTTGTTCATTTTTTTGTATGATGCGCAGCACAGTGGGGTGTTGGCTTGCAACATCGGCTCTTAGGCAGCCCACAACACAATAAAAACTGTAAAGCTAATTTAGCATTGCTTCTAACTCAACATGTAGACAGAACTGGAATGTTCTTTGGGTTTAATTATGAATATGAGGAGGCAATGCTCTCTTCTTGTTTAAAATAAAATCTATTGTGCTCAACATTTTTATTAGAAGATCCTGAGGAGGAATTGAAATTGCAAGGACAAACAAGAACTGCCATGTCCCCCTCTCCTCCCTCTCTATGATTGTGCAGGGCTGCCAGAGTAGAAGTATTTTCCATTTTCTTTCAAGATCTGTGGTGTTAGTACAAGCAGAGGAGAACAGCAGGTAGTGTTACAGCTGCCTCTGCCACTGGTCACCAGCCCAAATCACCACTGAGAGTTTTAGGATGCTCCAACTTGGAGAAGACTTCCTCCATACAAGGAAAAGCCTAACAGAATCCTCTGACAAGACAGACACACTGTTTTTTTCTTTTTTGGGTGTATAGTGTTTTTTCAGTGCTCTTATAAACAAGTGTTTGTGCCACAAAATTTGCAGAATTATATAATATTTCTGTATTATGCCTAATATCACATGCTTTTGTAACAAGGCATGTACTTTGACAAGGCTGTAACTTTTGAACAGCCACTGAGGGTTGTGATGCAGAGAGCAGAAGCGCATCACCTAATGAGAGCTTCAGCTCACAATTCTAATCATCCTTAATGCCTCAGGTCTGCTGTGGGGGTTGCACACTGTAATTAGTTGCAAGGCACTTTACTGGAGGTACACAGTGTGGGAGCGAAGGATTAACATGGCTACCGAGGCATTTGGCTCCATTTTTCTATTGACTGCTTGGAAGTATTGCTCCTAACAACTAGTTCGTCAGAGGAAAAAGCTTTTCTGATTAAGCAATTGCAGCACTGGATTTAAACAGTTTTCAGAACTAATGTATTTTCATCTCACAGAAAGGAAAACACAAAGGGTCAAATTAATCTGCACTCTTATGCTCTCCTTCACCTCTTAAATGTGCAATGGCAGAGGTCGCAGCTCAGAATTTGCCCCTAACAAAGCACAAAACGTGCCATAAGGATAAAGGTAAGTGTCTCCACAAAAATCATCTTTTGACCTCACTGTTGCAGGTAGCATTTATTTATGTCTTCTGCTCTGCCTGTAATTTCAGCGTCACAGCAGTGTCCAGGGTATTCTACGAACACTTCCTAATCTGATGAATTACTTTTAGCTTCACATTCATATTGCCTTGTCCAATCCAAATTCTTTTCCTATCACTCAGTCCTCTGACCTACCCTAAGCTACTTCATGACCTTGCCTCATTTATCTTTTCTACTCCCACTCTCAGTTCACTCTCTCCCTTTTTGCTAGAACAGCACAGAATTTGAAGTTCTGCAAATGATATATTAATATCATCAAAATTCTACAGTGTCTGGACTTACTCATGTCTGGAAGGCTAGATACTCAGGACTCATCCCCTTTATTTAAGGCAGAATTTTGCAGTAAGTATCCCAGCATGTGATCTGAGAGTCCTTGGGTGTGGGGTGAAGGAAGCAGAAACAAAAAGCCCTGCTGTTCACAGTCCCACTGCAGTCAGCTTTTGACACCTTCTTCAAGGCATAAGGTCAGAACCTAATGGTGTGGAGTGCTTCTTAAATGCTCCTCGTATAATTTAAAAGGGTCTTTCAGGTCTTCAGTATCCTTCAGAAGACAGTGACACTTTTAAACATTGTTTTCAACACTGCACTTGTTTTAAACTGTCTATCCCCAAATTTTAATTCTTTCACTTATTCTTCATGGTCCAATACAGGAAATTTTTACACAATTTCAAGGTGTTCCTCCAGTGTGACTATGTCTAAGAAAGCAGTTGCCATGTATTTCAAGATACTATAAAACAACACTGCAACCAGTGGAATGACCATCCCGACTCCTTCCCTGCTCTCTCCCTTGCATCTTTACGATCTTTCATTAAGATGACCTGAGGAATCGCTCCAAATGAAACTACCACAGATGACAAAAGCTATTTCTAATCAGCTTCCTACTTTGATGAAAAGGAGAATGGTTAGGGTATGATGGAGCTCAAGGAGCTGCATCCCTCAGAGGCAGGGCTGGCTTAAAGTATTTATGGAACTACAAATTCAGTTTGAAGGATCAGTTTTGTAGAGTGAGCTAAACAGAAAAGCTAGCAAAAACAGTTTTACACTATCATGAACTCATGGTATGCAACAGAACTGTTTTTGCTCCTGTCTTTATCTCTAACATCTAAGATTGCACTTTTTATTTTAAAGAATGTTAATATATTAGTCATTTTCAATGAAAATCTCCATGAACGTTGTTTATGCCCTGACAAATAAATAGCATTGTTTTATAGCTGTATGAATGAAACTAAGAAAGTCTCTTCAATTATGTATTTCAACTCCTGTGGTTTGAATTTGGAAAAGGATTTTTAGAAAAATAAGAACTCTTTCCCATGTGGGCAAATTAATACACAGAATTATCCTTTTGCAAATATTATGCAGAAACAAACTGCTGGACATGGAAAGGCTGCTTTAGTTTCCTCAAGGCATTTAAAAATCATGCTCTCAGGAAACATTCTAGTTTCAGCCCACAGTATTAAAAATCACATAAGGTACAGACTTCATAATAAAACTAGGTGAAGGAAAGACTTTGATAAAGTATCATAGCATGTGCTACTGAGAAAATATATACTGAGGAACAGAATTAGTACTGTGGTGGAAGGAATAATGACTTAAAGATATGAAAGACTCTCCTTCTTCCTTTGTCAAACATACCTGTAGCCCACAAAGGAAGAAATTTTTGTGCGGGAAATGGGGAAGGACTCTTGATCAGGGATCGGAGTGATAGGACAAGGGGTAACCATTTTAAACTGAGAGAGGGGAGATTTAGATGAGCTCTTAGGAAGAAATTCTTTCCTGTGAGGGTGGTGAGACACTGGAACAGGTTGCCCAGAGAAGCTGTGGCTGCCCCATCCCTGGAGGTGTTCAAGACGGTGCTTTCATCAACGTGGTCTAGTGGGAGGTGTCCATGCCTGTGGCAGGGGGGGTTAGAACTCAATGATCTTCAAGGTCACTTCCAACTCGAACCTTTCTATGATTCTATCATTTTATGATTCCTTGGAGAAAGGTAGCATTGTTGTTTGTTTTATAAAGTATGACTGAAAGTGTTCCCTGAATGAATCCATCTAATTTGAGCACACTTGTTATATTACTTATATTGAAATACATGTTTTCTGGTGTGATATAATTTAGAAAAATGTCATAACTCATCACAGCATTCTACAGAATTTAGTTTGTCTGCTGTAATTTTCCTGTATATAGGGATATCTATTTTTCTTTGGGGTGTGGTTGCTTTTCCCTGTAACAAGTGAATCGTCTTTTGCTTCTTTACTTTTTCTATATCCCACATGAAAGCTATGGGGATACATAAAGAGGAAACTTAGATGACACCAGCCATGACTTCAGATCAAATCCAGTGATCTTTTACATTAAACCAGCAAGATGTATTGTACTTTACAGTGGTTTAGGTCTCTGGATCACAATATTGAAGATATTGTGAATGAAAACCTGTCATCCTTGCACTACTAGAAATCTGCCCTTCCATTGTATTGGTTGTATAGATAAGTCCTGTTGCACTGGGTTGAATATTTCCTTTCCACATTTGTGTGATGATCAGTAGACCATTTACAAGTTCATTTTATTTGAATAAATGTACCATTATTTATCTCATCCTGTGCAAGACTTGCATGTCCCGTGAAAATTTTAATTTAAATGCTTATTTTTCACTTGTTTTTTGACTTCTCATTCTTTTCAATCCAGTCTGGTGATGAAATTTCTCCCTTTAGTCATACTTTTCCCCTTTGTAGAGATTCCATTTCTCTGCATGGCTGAATTTATCCTGTTTATATAAAAACTAATCCTGGCAGGTTAACTCCTTGAGTACTTACATCTGTAGACACCCAAAGCCAGCAAGCTTTTGCTTGTTATCCATTTCCAGACATTTTATTGCGTATGTGAAAAGGGCAATACTGGCATTTTTATTCTGGACAGGTATAGCTCACAGTCACAGAACATTAAAACAGATGACCCTACTTGTCAATTTTGGAAATGAAATGACTATTTGTTTGACAGTGGCTTTCCTTTGAGATGCAGCACTGGCTCTTTTACACTTGTGCTGTGCATCTAAATTACCGAGCTGTACATAGCTTTTATAGCTTTCTTGGTTTTATATGCTCTTAGGCAGTAATGTAATGAAACCATACACCTCTGAAATAAGAGACAACATTGTCTTTTACATTAGATCCAAATTTTTAAGCCTTACTTTTTTTTTTACTTTTTTTTTTAACTTCCCTGCTTAGTTTTGTTTCTGTAATGTGAGATAAACTTGCTTGTTTTCTTTTTTTTTGTTTTCCTTTTTTTTTTTTTTTTTTTGCAAAACCACAGCAAGCCTTTCCTTTCTCTGTGAATTAACTTTTAAAATGCTGTTGGTATTATTATTTTCTTTGTGTGAATTCATCCATATCACAGGTGGTCAGAACAGGCTCTCAACAAGGTTTGGACTGCTCATTTGACATGCAAAGTAAACTGTGAGTAGCTTGGTAAACAGAAGAAAGTGCCTCTGGAAGCCCTGATAGAATTAAATCTGACCAGAGAGTTCAAGGGCAAAATGAAAAGCTTTTTTCAATAGGTATCTCAGTGATAAAAGGAAGACTAGGGAAAGCATGGCCCCTCTCTGGAAGGGAACAGAAGACGTGGTCAGTTGTGGGATATGGAGAAAGCTGAGGTACTCAATGAGGTTTTTTTTTCCTTGGTAGGTGCTCTAACCACACAGAAGGTCACAGAAGGTCACAGAAGGCAAAGGCAGGGACTGGGAGAATGAGGAACCACTTATTGAAAGAAGACAACCACCTACAGAAGAAGATCATGTTCAAGACCATTTAAGGAACCTGAAGGTGGAAAAGTCCATGGTACCTGATCCAATACATCTGCGGACCCTGAGGGAACGGCTTGATGAAGTTACTAAGTCACTATCCATCATATATGAGAAGTTGTGGTGGACTGGAAAAGGGGATATATAACTCCCATTTTTAAAAAGAAGGAAAAGGAGGACCTGGAGAAATACAGGCTGTTCAGTCTCACTTCTGTGCCCAGCAAGATCATGAAGCAGATCTTCCCCGAAACTATGCTAAGGCACATGGAAAAGAAGGGGGTGACTGGTGACAGCCAACATGGCTTCACCAAGGGCAAATCATGCCTGACAAATTTGGTGGCTTTCTACAATGGGATTACACTGTCTGTAGATAAGGGAAGAGCAATTGACGTCATCTACCTGCACTTGTGCAAAGCATTCAACTCTGTCAAACACAAGGTCCTTGCCTCTAAATTGGAGAGAATGGATTTGACCAATGGACCACTTGGTGGGTAAGGAATTGCCTGGATGGTCTCACTCAAAGAGTTGTGCTCAATGGCTCAATGTCTTTGCGGGGACCAGTGACAAGTGGAGTTCCTCAAGGGTCAGTTCTGGGACTGGTGCTATTTAACATCTTTGTTGGTGCCATGCTTGTTGGTGACTGATCATTCCTCACCCCGCTCCTATCTATCCCTGCACAGTAACACAGTAGTTAGACTTCATTATAAACAGCTCTATTTTTTCATATTAATCAAACCTTGTGCTCTCCCTACCTAATCTATTTTTTTTTCTTCTTTCACATAATAGTTGCATAGTTGTTTGTTACTTGTCCCTTTGCTAAGAATACATGGCCTTGTTGCTAGGTTTCAGGGGAGGATCAGGACCTAAATCTTCCTTTTGTTTTACTATATTCCCTTTTTCTGCTTTCTCACATTTGTGGGATGAAACAAAGCATGAAGTGTTTTACTGAAAAATCTCTTTTATTCTCCTGAGTACTTGTATTCCATTCCCTACTTCTATCATCTGGCACATGAATTTCTTAGCTGTTGCACATTTAGCACTTCTAAATCTGTTCCCAGATGTCCAGATGTTATTAATTAGATCTGGAAAATATGATGCAAAACCCTCTCTCTGAATATTAGCTGGAATTTAAATATGAATGACGATCCCTGCTTGACCTTGCTGAGACAAAGAGTGCCAGGAATTCTGCAGGGCCATCTAATAACTGTATGTAAGGTTCCCTCTGCTGACTTTGTGGTAACTTTTTGAATAGAAGCTTTTTAATGGCATAAAAAAATATCAAAAGTCAAAAAATATTATCTTTTCAGTGAAGAATTAAAGCATCATGATATTTTGGTTGGAAAAGCCAGGTAAAAGTGGTTTGGGAAAGATACCTTAAAGCTGTACGGAAGGTATAATTTGTTCATCTTGGGCCCAAATATTACAAACATATTTTTAAAGTGAAAATCTGAGAAAAGCGATGCAACTTTCAGCTGTTGGGTTTTTTTTTTTTTAGACAAGTAAGAAAAACTATTTTCTATTAAATTGGATGGAAGTTTTTAATCCACATTACTTCAGGGAAGTACTATTACTCCAGTGCTAGGTGGGCAATCAGTTCAGAGACTGGAAGTTATCCTGGACAAGGAAGTTTGTGATGAGTCAAGAAGTTTTCATGAAGGTCTTTGACATGAACTGTCTCTGATCTGTCCTTTCTTCCCCATCAGTTTTTACTCCACCCAAAACCCCTGTGATGTATTTGTTACCTACTGAACGAGGCACCAAGTGCATAGCAAAGTTCATAAAAGATCTTTTCATTAAGAGAGGCCTTGAAAGTTCTGCAGATGGAAGAAGTACAAAAGTTTAATTCTTTGTTTATTCTGAAGCGCTCTCTATTGGCTGTCATATATCTTAAACAGGAGGAAACATTTTTATTTTATTGTTAATAGACCCAAAGCTATAAACTGGAGCTTGTGAGATAATTACTCTCAAGGCTTTGGGGTCACTCTTATCATATGAGCGGGACACTGATCACTCTTTTTAGGATAAAGAACAGTTATCTTTTTCAGCATAGTTATCAAGACTGTTAGTCTTTGTGTTCTCTTCTTTCAAGGACAATCTACTGGAAATAATCTGTTACAGATTGAAGTGTGTAAGAACATAAACTGCACTGCCTACAGATGAACTTTGAGTACGTTAGGGGGAAGGGAGGGAGGCAGGGGGAAAAAGGTGTTGGAAAGTATAGAATAATTTGGGTTAGGCTCCTTTTCATGATGCATAAAGTTTTGCTAATAAAATTTCAGTCTAATGTACAGGTGTCATTTTTGATACAAAATCCAGTACATTTATATAAAATGAAAAATATGATATGTACATCAGTATACATATCTACTGTGTGAGTCATTGAGAGAAATGTTGTTATTTCTTAATGCAGACTAGGTGTGGAAGCTAATTTGGTGAATCACATCTCCCTGGTGTCTAAAGCACGAAGTGGGCTTTCTCTGACCTTGTTTAAAACTGCAAAAGCCATTAGCGGTCAAAAATTTCTGCAATTCAATTTTTAGCATATCAGTTTGGGTATGATTTTTGCAAATCTTATCAGATGTGCCAGATACGTGTGCATTTGAGCTCTTTTCTTCTTTTTTCTTTTTTTCTTTTTTTTCTCTACATTGGAATATGTCAACAACAGATTTATCATGCCACCTTTTATTGTCTTGATTTTCTGGGAGTTCTGTGAGTACTCTGATGCTCATGATTAACAAAAATGTAAAAATTTCATTAATATTTCTGTTACTTAGCGCTGGAACACATTTCTTGTAACTGACACCTTCTGGGTGTCACTTCTGATATTTCAGGCAGTGATGCTAGAGCAAGCAACTTTGCTGGCACGGACTTTTTTCAGGATTTTCATCATCTAAGTTAATGTATTAGCAATGCAACACAAGCACTACTCATTGGAGGATTTAATTCATATTATTAATGTGAGGATATATGATTTGTAGGCTCAAAAATACATTAATCTAGCTGGTGATCAAGAGAAACTGCCTTAAAACACACAGAGGAGAAGTGAAAATGGTATTTTTCTCATTCTATTCTATGATACATTATCATTTTAAACTTGTTACAAGTCAGTTCAATTCTGTTGGTCTGCTGTTTAACAGCTTTTGTTATCTGTGTTTCAAGACCGCATATTTTTAATATCCTTTTCACTCTATCAGTGTTAGAATCTTGCCCTGCTCTTTTCTTAATATTCTCCAGTTGTCCTTTTTGCCTGTATGTGAATTAAGTCTTAATCGCATAGTGTTGAAGATTGCTGTGGCTATATTTAGACTTTCATACTTACAATATCAATAGCGGACAAGTATGTACATAAGGATTGCAATTTCTCTTTGGTATGTGTGTATTTCTGTGTGTATGTAGAATAATTAAAATAAATACGACTGCACATATACACACACCTCATTCTGAAAGAGTCTTTCTTATCCGGTTCACAAGTCATATTTCATGGCTTTAGCATTGCAACTGCGTATTTCTGTGTGTATGTAAAATAATTAAAATAAATACAACTGTACACACACCTCATTCTGAAAGAGTCTTTCTTATCCAGTTCACAAGTCATATTTCATGGCTTTAGCATTGCAACTGCACTATGAATGTCACTTCAGACGTGACCTTGACTAAGATTTCTTAGAGATAAATCATAAACCTAAGGTGTCTTCATACATTATATTTTGCTTCTTATGTCTTCAGATCAAATTGTCATTTTTTGCACATAATCAAATTGAAATTATCACACATAGAATCATTGGACCTGTGGAGGTCTTCTAATCCAGCCCCATACTCAGAGAAGCTCTTACTAGATTGATTGCTCAGAGATCTGTCCAAAGATGGACATTTCAGAACTTCTCTTCTAGTATCCTCTATCTAGAGGACTTCAGCAAGGCTTTTGGCACAGTCTCCCACAACATCCTAATAGGTAAGTTTAGGAAGTGTGGATTAGATGAATGGACAGTGAGGTGGATTGAAAACTGGTTAAAAGACAGAGGTCAGAGGGTCGTGACTGGGGGCACAGAATCTAGCTGGAGGTCTTGAATAAGTGGGGTTGCCCAGTGATCATTACTGAATCCAGTCCTCTTCAATATATTCATCAATGACCTCAGAGGTCAGAGGGTCGTGACTGGGGGCACAGAATCCACAGAATCTAGATGGAGGTCTTGAATAAGTGGGGTTGCCCAGTGATCATTACTGAATCCAGTCCTCTTCAATATATTCATCAATGACCTGGATGAAGGGATGGAATATACCCTCAGCAAGTTTGCTGATGACACAAAACTGGGAGGGGGGGCTGACACAGCAGAAGGCTGTGCCACCATACAGTGAGACCTAGACAGACTGGAGAGGTGGCAGAGAGGAAGCTGATGTAATTCAACAAGGGCAAATGTAGGGTGCTTCACCTGGGGAGGAATAACCCCCTGCACCAGGACAGGTTGGGGGCTGACCTGCTTGAAAGCAGCTCTGAGGTTGGAGAGGTGGCGGAGAGGAACCTGATTAAATTTAACAAGGGCAAATGTAGCGTGCTTCACCTGGGGAGGAATAACCCCCTGCACAAGGACAGGTTGGGGGCTGACCTGCTTGTAGGCAGCCCTGAGGAAAAAGACCTGGGAGTCCTCGGAGTGTGACCAGCAGATGGAGGGAGGTCATCCTGAGACCTGGGAGTCCTGGTGGACAACAGGGTGACCATGAGCCAGCAATGGGCTTTTGTGGCCAATGGCATCCTGGGCTGCTGGAGAGGGGACAGCAGAGGTCTACAAAAATGATGAGGGACCTGGAGCATCTCTCAAAAGGAAAGGCTGAGGGATTTGGGTCTTTTTAGTCTGCAGAAGAGAAGACTGAGGGGGGGATCTGATCAACGCCTATAAAAAAAGAATGGGTGTCAGGAGGATGGGACCAGTCTTTTTTCAAAAAAGGAGTGGGTGTCAGGAGGATGGGACCAGTCTTTTTTCAGTGGTGCCCAGTGACAGGACAAGAAACTTGTCTCAGAATGTAGAGTCTATTTTCCTAAGTCCCCATGACTAGTGCTTTAAAGACAGAAAAAATGAAAATGTGTGGTCACTAAAAAAATCCTTTTTTGACCAATGCCACGTAGAAGAGAATAAGGCTCCTTACCAGACAGACCTGTCTCAGAATGTAGAGCCTATTTTCCATAAGTCCCCATGACTAGTGCTTTAAATACAGCAAAAATGAACATATGTGGTCACTAAAAAAGTCCTCTTTTGACCAATGCCACATAGAAGAGAATAAGGCTCCTTACCAGACAGAGTGAGTGTAGAGTCGGTATAAAATGCTGTGTCTGATTTGGTTGCATTTTATATCCACTTTACATACATTTTGTACTGGTAGAGAAAGACATATAAACAGAAAGCCAAGACTGAATTGAGGCAAGTATATCTAAATAACTAGTCGAAGCCTAGTGAGAACTTCATCTATGGTTCTTAGAGGTCTTTTTAAAAAGTTTGAATCCCTATTCCCCGGTCTTTTATGCACTTCACTTGAAAGACAGATTGATTTGTATTATGAAGACTGTATGAAAGCAATATTGCAATTTCTGCTCTTTCTTATCTGAAATAAGAGAATTCTTAGTTTCTTTTCCCATGTGCATTATAAAGAACACAACATAACAAGAAGTGAATCCATTTCCCCATCTTATGGAATCTGTTCCTATTTTACTTTGCACTGAGACTTATGCAAGAGTTAGGGAACAGACCTATTTTTGGGAAGTAAACTTTAACTAGGTCAACAGGAAAGACTGACTTTGTCCTCTGAAGCAGGCCCTCCTCCCTGGTTTACCTTGTGTTAATCTCAAAGGACTCATTATCTTCTCACAAACTAACAGAAGGCAACAGTGGAACTTGCAAGGAGTGTTTCAAATCCATGCCATTACGAATATTTACTGTTGTTTCTAGATCTTGCTTTATGAAATGCTGTAGCAGCATTTATTGTAACTTTCTTACTTAAGAGTATTTCTAATAATATGCTCAATCTATTGCATATTTTTTATTTATGAATTCTTATTTTTATTTTTTAATAACTGGGTACAAGCGTTAGGAATTGATCTTTTCAACTTTCCTTAAGACTTCTTGGGAGTCCTTGCTGTCTGAAAAGCCGTATTCCCTGATAACTATTTAAATGGTTATCATCTGGTTATTTAGTACAGCTGTTTCATTGTTTATTCAAGGGACATTTAATTTTTGCATTATTTTAAATCTAATTAATGCAAAGCATTAAAATATTATTAGTATCCTGAAAGGTCACAAGAAACACTTGGAGATAACAGATCAATAGAAATACAAGTGGTTTGTGTTTCTTTGTCCCTCCTATTTTAAAGACCTGACCAGGAGAATTTCTCTATTTTTAGGACTTTTTTTTTTTTTTTTTAAGATGTTTGCAATGTGATTGTGCCTTTTGTCTCCAGCAGTTAAACTAAGGCAGAGGTGATATGGTTATGCTGTCTCTCTGTTAATCAAAGCTACTTAGAACTCTTGTTTTGCCAAATATGCCTATTTTGGAATGAGACAGAATGCAGGAAACAGAAATTGGATAGAAGATTCTGTCATAGTCATGATTCTTTCTGGCTTATGACCGAAATATATTTGGGATGAAACTTTTTTGGTGTTTTTCTTTTTTTTTTTTTTAAAGTGAGACTTACCTCCCTTCAATTGAGTGTAAAGTAAATTAAGTTTGTTGTGCTCCACCACCAGTGTGGTGGTTACAGGATCTGAAAGCACCATTTCAAGGCAGGGAAAATACCAAGGATTACAACAAGGCATAAGGCATTAAAAAATGATGTGGTCTCTGTTACTGTAGTTTTTCTTGTACTTGTCACATCAGGCAAACTATGAAAATTTTGTGGCATCTGAATTGTGTTTCCAGTTATAAAATGGCATTATAAAAACTAACATGTTGCATTGTAGCTAGATACTATGTATTTGCTTTTTAAAACCATATCTTTTCACCCTCAGTGTCAGTAAGTGCCCTTCATTCCACATCACATGTTACTTTATGTGAATAACAGTCGGGTTATTGCTGCAGATAATTGATTGTCAGGTCAGAAAGAAACTCTGGAGGGCAGCTGACATTCATAAAAACCCAATCAACCAAAAAAACCACCATCGTTCTTGTGTGCCAAATGAGTGCCACTGATTACTTAAATGTATCTTGTCCTCGTTCTTTGAAAGGTGGTGAGATTTAACTCTCACCCTGCTATTCCCAGTCTTTTCTTGCTACATTTGCTTGTTGTCCTCCTGTGCAATGGTCACAAAACCTGAGGGAGCCCAGGAGTGTGACACCCAGACCAATACAAGGGTCAGAGAAGCATAGAATGGTTTGGGTTGGAAGGGACCTAGAAGATCATTGAGTTTACACCTCCCAATAGACCAGGTTGCTCAAAGCCCCGTCCAGCCTGGCCTTGAAGGATGCAGCTTAGTCACCTTCCTGCAGACAGACTAAGTTTTTACAAGTCTACTACCTGGAGAAAATGCCTGTTATTCAAAAGAGAAAACAAATAACGCAACCGCATTTTGGTTCCTACCTTCTGCTTTCACCCTGTTTCGTCTATCCCAGCTCGACGTGCCTCAACATCTAAAGTTTTGAAACTCTGCAAACTTTACAGGTCTAATACAAAAGTCCTTTCTACTCTGCTCTGCGGCCCTGTCAGCCCAGGCCTTGCAAGACTTTTTATATCCCGGCTTTTCAAACTGTGGCAGTCTGAGCTGTTTTGCTGTTTTTATTGTAGACATGCGGGCCTTGGCAGCTAAATTTCCTGCACACTTGGAGGTCACAGGCACAGGAATAAGTTTCAGCTCACACAGTAAGCAAACAAAAAGTGAAAAGATTTGTTGGAAGTGACGTTCAGAGGGAGAAAAAAGAAACCAAACCACGAATAGAGGTGGGGAGGGACCAGAGTAGCTGGCAGAATTGCAATGCTGGATTAGGTCCCAATGGAAGCCAATAAACTACTTCTATGTCTTCCTGTGAGTAGTCCTCCCTGTCTAGTCAGTAAAGGAGGAGGGTTGGAAGGTCTGTTTCCCAGACATTACTCGGAAATATCAAGTAGGAAACTCCTAGTGTGAAGCAGCCAAAGAAACAATTGAAGGGTGCCTGTCCTGTGTCCCGTGTCTCAGTCCAGGAGGTCCTAGATGGAGAGCAGCAGTCCTGAACTCACTTTCCAGGAGGTAAGGAGTGTATGAGTTGCAGCAGAATTGAGAGAAGATGCTAGGAGCTGTACAAGCCAGTGGAAGGAAAGGGCTCTGCTGGTGATGCCTTTGACTCCTCCCAAGCACCTGCACCCCAAGTGAGACATGCTAAAACAGAAGTAAACAGCTTTAATCCCTAAATGAATCCTAATAATATTAAGTGTGCACCAAGAGAGAACAGAGTAAGGACTTAGTGCATTCTACACCCATGTATATCAAGTAATTCTCTATCGAAAAATTGGATTTTCTTTTTATATAGACGGCTATCAACATGTCAGCTTTAGAAAATATGAACATTATCTTGTGTGCCAGCAGTCAGCAAGGATCCATGAGGTGGGCTGAGCAGGAACATTCCCCCAGGCTCGGAAGGAGAGGTACTGTCTGTAGCCTTTAAACATTTCCCCCCCTCCCCAAGTGACATCGTCGTGCCACTTGTAACAAATGTTATATCCAACTGAACTACTGTTTGCCAACGCACACACACCACACACCCACACACCCCCGTTAAAACAAATAGTGATCTAGCCTTCAATACTGTTTCACCGGCTGGTTTTGATGACTCAGCTGAATTTTTAGATGACATTCCCAATGAATCAGCACTTTTGGTATCATTAGTATCAACACAGTTTATATAGTTTTCTTCGGCTGAGCCAACGGATTGTGCACCTACTAAAACCTCATGTCAGCTGATTTGAGACACTTAAATTTTTGCAATATTTTTAAAGAGCTAACATTCTAATTTGTAACAATTGGTACAGTATGGAAAAGTGAGTTGATTGTAGTATCAAAATACTTATGGTACTTCTTATTTTTTTACATATTAACTTTGAAAAGTTCACATCCTTTTAATGCAATTTTTTTCTGATTTAGGTTATATTTACAAATGCAAGGGCACCACTAGGAGCAAGCTAAATAATACAGTAGTTGCATATGTTAATGATATAAATGAGTGGAAACTGCAGTAAGTATTTGGAACTACGTAAATTCTTAATGTCATAATGACAAATATATTCAAACTGAGATAAGAAATAAGTTGCTTTATTTTTTTCCTTTCTCATGAAGCTTGTTCATATGTTTCTTGTGGTTAGATATCTAACATCAAAAGAGCAAAAATTATCCCAAGATGTGTGTGCTTAGCACAAGAAGAGACTTGGAGCTGTTCAGACTTGAATGATTAAAAAAAGAAATTAAATCCACTTATTGATATTTTTTGGAAATGTGACTAAAAACATAAATAAAATTGTCTTTCTACCTCTGCAACTTTCTAAGTTAATAAAAATTCCATGCAGACCAGAAAACACAGATGTTTTCACAAAACCTAACATTTGTTTACAGACAAGATGAGATAGCTCAGAACACAACCTCTTGTTCATATGTTTCTTGTGGTTAGACATGAAAAGAGCAAAAATTATCCCAAGATGTTTGTGCTAAGTGAGAACAAGAAGGGACTTGGAGCTGTTCAGACTTGAATGATTAAAAAAAGAAATTAAATCCAATTATTGATATTTTTTGGAAATTTGACTAAAATCATAAATAAAATTGTCTTTCTGCCTCTGCAACTTTCTAAGTTAATCAAAATTCCATGCAGACCAGAAAACACAGATGTTTTCACAAAACCTAACATTTGTTTACAGACAAGATGAGATAGCTCAGAACACAACCAGCCTGATTATTTTGTCGGAATAAGTTAAACCAGTTAGGGATACTGAATGAAAATTCACTGAGTCATTCTACAGCATGAAACAAAACCATTTTATTTTTCTTGTGTGGAAAGTGTTTGGTCAGCCCTTCAAGCCACTGATTAATCAATCTTATATTTTAGATTTTTTTTAGATTTAGATAGTAATATACTTAGTATTGGCCCATAAATTCTCATTTTTCTTTGTTTAGTAGTGACTTTGATGGATGCCACATATTTTTACAATCCTTTCCACAAACAAAATGATTGTTCATCACGACACCTTTTAGAAAGTTCAAAAGCAGTCCTCCTGAGAATCTTAAATAGAAATGCATACGATTTGATGATCAAAGGAAAATGAGTGTCAATTTGACTGAAGACAAAAAATTTCCACATCTCTAATCTACAGCTGGAATATAAAAGCTGTTTTAATTAATTAAGATATTATTGCTTTTACATGATAATTTAAGTATTTTTTAAAAAATTGTAATATACTTAGTATTGGCCCATAAATTCTTTTTGGCGTGTTATTTATCTCTTGAATGATAGAAGCCTGCTCTGGAATTGAACACAGTTGAAAAACATTTTATGTATTTTAAAAGTGTAAATTAATTTTCCTGCAGGTATTTGGTAATTTTTTTTTTTTTTTTGGAAATTTTTGGTAATTAACCAATTACTCTCTTTTATATTTTTTCCTTTTTTTGTGACCTTTTAAACATTTTTTTTTCCCTTCATAGGAAAGCCATTTAACACTTTGAAACAGGTTTCCTTACTTCAAAACTGAATTTTTAAATTTAGTACATAATACCTAAAGTGGATTTACGTTGGATGTGAGGTATCACTGAGAGTTTAAAAATAAAACAAAAAATCAAAACACTTTCCTTCCAGCTGTTATTTAGCCTTGGAACATAGAGGCTACCTAGGTAACGTTCAGATTTAGGTTCCCGAATAAAGATACTCTTGTGCCTGTGCACATCTCTGGACTGCAGTCCAAACAGTTCAGAGTTGATTCGGACATAGAATTGTAGAATGCTTTGGGTTGGAAGGGACCTTAAAGATCATTGAGTTCCAACCCCCCTGCCATGGGCAGGGACACCTCCCACCAGACCAGGTTGCTCAAAGCCCCATCCAGCCTGGCCTTGAACCCCTCCAGGGATGGGGCATCCACAGCTTCTCTGGGCAACCTGTTCCAGTGTCTCACCATCCTCACTGCAAATATTTCTTTCTAATATCTAATCTATATCTCCCCTCTTTTGGTGTAAAACTCTCTAAATTGTTACTACCATGAATAGTCTAGCTAACATCAACAGACAATCTCTAAATTTTTAGTACCATGAATAGTCTAGCTAACATCAACAGACAATTAACAGATGTATAATATTAGGTACTTCATAGAATAAAAGATCAAAGTTTAGGTTAAAATAAAAATGGAAAACTTGCACGATTTTGTCACTGTAACAATAGCAGATTTGTAACTATACTTCAAATGCACTCATGCAGCTTCTTTTTTCTTTTTTCACCAGAAAGCCCAGATACAACCATGTTCATTTTTATTCACATGTTCAAACAAAGCCAAGTTTTGAGCTTACACAGCTCTTTTAAAGGACTTACTCCAAATTCAAGTACAAGACTTTAGAGCTTACAAAGCTCTGATCAATACCTTGTTCTGCTCTCTCAGGGGTCCTTAATTTTTCTTGCCTTACTGCAAGAATGATAAATGTCAGTTATAGATGACACTGAAACTACAACACTCTTTACTTGATCCATCTTCCCACTCACAGATATTCGTAGCTATTCAGCCTTCAGATGTTTCACACTGGTCTTCTTTAACAGGTTTTGTCTCTATTTTTCCTTCCCTTTTTTTCTTTGTTTTTTTTTTTTTTTTTTTTTTTTTTTCCCCACCACTCTTTCTCCTTTAGTTGTTCAGAGAAAGGATGTCAAAGAGCTGATACACTGATGTTTGTTTTGGACAGAAGAAGTGTAGAATATGGTAGAATGTGAAACATTCCCAATAATTTTAAGTAGAAAAATAGAATATTGTTAGATTATAACGTAAATTATCTCATTTTAAATAAAGAGGAAGTAGTTATCGTACTCATTCAATTTTTCCCTGAAACTAGAATAAGTCTCCAAGAAATACAAATATTTTTCTATAAGAAGTGCAGCAAAATCTGTAAATGTTCTCGCTCTAATATCATCAATCAGGTTTGTGTAAAACTAAATTTAAATTAAATTTATTTTTATTTCCAGGTACCTTTACATTATAGTTCTTTATTGATCTTTATTTCTGTATTCAAGACAAAAACAAAACAAGAAGACACTGTTTTCCATTTTATGAGGAGAGGTTCAAAAGGTGCAAAATTTCATTTTGAAGAATTTTGAATGTGTCTTTGAACTCTCCACTCTTATACTGACTATAGTTCATGAAGAACATCGTAAACTGCAGTTATGTTATGTATCATATAGATTAAATTCTTATTTCCTAATGAAAATATAGTAAAGAGACATGGTGTATCCTGAACCATATGAGAAGGCAGCAAAGAATAGAAGTATTCAAGGTCACCGGTCATGACAAAGGGGAAATAAGATAATATTGTAAGATAATATTAGCATTGAATATGATTTGGTATTTTGGACCGAAGATTCAAAGGCCAGGGCAGAAAAGATCGAGTTTGAAATAAGATGTCATAAAAAAATAGCAAGTGTCATTATGCACAAATGAATGAGGAATGTATTTAAACAAGTGGAAGAATCATGGAAAAGTAAGGCAAAGAGCTGCCACTCTTCCATTTGCTGTATTTCTTACTGTTAAGTGTCCCTGGCTAGTGTGCTAGATAGTCACAAAGACATGCATGAGCACTGTGTGTTGGGAGACTGGCAAAATTCCAAGTTCTTCCAACTGCAGAGAAGATTAAACATCTTCTCTGGGTTATTTCAATGTCTCAAGACAGTTTAAGATATGTATCTTACTCCAGCAACTACTGTGGCTTCTTGTAATGTGGTAGCCCGGTTTAAACACCTAAAGCATCACAGAATGATATGGGGTTGGAAGGGACCTCTGGAGATCATCTAGTCCAACCCCCTGCCAGACCAGGTCCACCCAGAGCAGGTTGCACAGGAACATGTCCAGGAGGATTTTAAATGTCTTCAGAGACGGAGACTCCACCACCTCTCTGGGCAGCCTGTTCTGGTGGTCTGCCGCCCTCAAAGGAAAGAAGTTCTTCCTCATGTTTAGAAGAAAATTCTTATATTCAAGTTTGTGCCCGTTACCTATTGTCCTGTAACTGGCCACCACTGAAAAAGGACTGGCTCCATCCTCCTGACACCCACATTTTAAGTAAAGAACACTGATAATTCTGAGAATTTATTGATGTAAAGTAAGTGCCAAGTGAGGGTTTAAAAACCTTCAGGAATGAGCTTTTCCAGAAAATTTTTTTTTGTACTTAGGTAACTGACCTTCAAGCTACAGATCCCATAATAAAAGTATATAGCATATATGTTGATGCATTTTGATATCACCAAAAATCCCAGACCAAGTAATATTCATGTGCAATTGGAGATGTATGTACAGTTGATCAGTTCTGGAGATTTCAACTGAGACATGCATTTGTTGTAGGAACAGGCCTATTTGTATTGAAGAACATTCATTTTAATTGTTAGTGTAATATAATGGAGTTCTATCATTGTAGTAAAAAAATTTGTCTATAAAACATTGTCTTGAGTTCTTGAGCACAATTAGAAGAATATAAAGTTACAAAATGTAATAAAGATCCTGTATTAGCCAGTGCTTTGATTAGTTTCACATTAAAAAAAATGAATTAATGAATACATACAGTAGTAATGAGATGCTAAATTTTATTACAGATGTAAATGTGATTAAACAACTTCTTATCCTTTATTTCTATGATTAAGAAAACCATTTACAGTAACTTCAAAAAATCTGATTTGAAAACAAAAATTGACAAATGTTTCAAGTCAAATTTACATCTTCTTGAAAAAGTAAAATTAATAGAATTTAACTAAGTTAATGAGTGGGTGCACCTATTAACTATTATTTATTAAACTTATTATTTATTATTAAACCTGAAAATAAAGATAATAGTAATATTATTTTCCACAGAGAGTAAAACACAGGGACAAGCGACAGTGTCACAATGAGACTTCAAATATGTGCCTGTGAAATATGGAAACAAATAGCAGCTATTAACTTTGTTTGTGTTCACTTTTTTGTGAACAATCACTGCAATGTTGCTCTACTTATTGCAGTTAATTGTATAATGCAGCTATAATTTCATATTCAACACAGATTTTATTTGATTTTGAAAAAAAAAACATAAACAATAGGTACTATGATCAATTCTTTACATAAAATATGTAATATATTATGTTAGTGGTAAGATACAGGTACACTCAGAGCAATACGTTGTAAATTCTAAGACATTTTCCCCCCCTGCAAAGTAACAATCAATGCTCTTACAAAAAGCAAGACACATCTTGTAAAAATACTAGTTGATTTTAATATGATCTTACTGCTGGAAGGATGATGGTGTGGAAACCTTTTATATTTATAAGATATTTATGTTACAGAACAGTCCTGACTTGAAATGGAAATAAGAAGAACTCTGTTCATGTTACTTCAAACAGGAGTGTACATAAGAGATTTTATCAGAAACCATAAAGCAAAGCTGTCAAAGCAGATTTTTTTCTTCTACAGAAATGAAGTATCTCTTCAAATCAGTAAAAAAAAAAATAATAATGAAATTAATTTATTTACTTTTATCAGAACTTTAAGGCCTTCAACCACTAAGTGAAAGATTAACAACTAGAAAATGCTTTATGGAAAATGTTGGTTATTTCAGCATAACTCAGGTTTCCTTGTTAATTTTTTAAATCCTTGAGATGAGTGGAAAGCTTCTAATTAAATCAATTTCAGTATAAAGAGATACCTTGTTGACCCCCAAGTATTCTATTCTAAATATCTTAACTTTGACATTTTCTGGGTGTAAGGCAGAGTTATTTCAGTTCACTGAGTTTTTCAGTTTCAAATAAGATAGTCATAGAAGTGAGGATGTCCTGACAGCCTGGTTTGGGGGTGGTGAGAATGAGGAGGGATATTCAGGGCATAGAACCCTAATAATAACAACCTTAATTGCACACTTATGGAGATTTGGAAGCGTGGTAAATTCACACTAACACTCAGTCCCCAAAGCTGTAACAGAAATCCCTGAGAGACTCAGGGAGCTGGGTTCAGTATAAGAATTTATTACAACTAATTACTAGCATATGAACCCAGCTATTATGATAATACTATTACTAATAAATGAAGGATCTACTACAACTTAAAGATAGTTTTAAGTAGGTAATTAATTTTCAAGGTTTATTTTGCAAACTTCGCAAATGTTTTGTAGAGCACAAAAGTTTAGACTGTTTTAAAAGAGAATTTCATGATCTACCAGCTTTGGATAAAACTGAAGTAATATTTCTTTAAAAGTCAGTAAAAGAAAGAATTCACACTTCTAAATATTTAGGGAATTTTTGGCTACAGAGATAAAACCAGTGCAACTGTTAAGTTCAGAAAAACGCAACGCTACTCTGTACATGCTGTTCAAGAGCTGAACCTGTTAACGAAGACAACTCATGATGAGACTGAACTATGGAGAAGGTAACAGCAGCACATTTAAAATCTGGGCAAGTCTTCAGCTTTCAGTGAAGTTGGGAGAAAGAGGGCGATAACAACTATTTTGAAATGCAAATGAATCTTCCTTCGCTGTCAACCTCCCAGCACTCCTCAGCTGCTTGGTTTTGCTCAGCCCTATCTCTACTGCTCCGTCTTACTTGGTCTTGCCATAGCTGTATCCACAGTGTCTTGAGCCACATCATTAGCTTGCCACTCCTACATACCCTAAACACTTCTGGTTCTTAGAGCTATCACTCCTGCACCTCTTTCCATGAGTCCGAACTTTAGGTCCTTCCTCTGGCTGTTGAGCTTGGACTTTATTCCTTGTTCCCCCATGCAGATCTGGCTGCTCCCCATCTGTCAGCACTGAACGGACCATGACATTTTTATAAGCTTGTGAAAGCTCCAGTGATAAGTATTATTCAATTAACTGTTGTATTTGCATATGAAAGACAAAGAGAAGACTCGTTTTGCCTCTGTGTGTATGAATAAAATATTTTAGGCCTCACTAAGTTTAGAGCAACTCTCAAAGACAAAAATGTTGCTCAAAAGCTCTCCATGGAGGGATATAAAGAAAAGATTGTAATTGAAGGAGTAATTGTTTATTAAATATGTTCTGTTCTACACTGTCTTTGTTTTGTTCCCTTGCTTTAATAATCAAATAACCACTGTTAATAGCTCTGATTTTTAAAATTTGTTATTTTTTTCCTTTGGTGGGGGATCAGGCTTTTTGCCTTTAACTGTGGCATCCTACAAAGCATGGAGAATAATCCTGTGAGAAGGGAGAATTTTTAGGAACAGAGATGAATTCTCTTCAAAGATACTTCAAATTTTCTATTCCTTAAGAGTACCTTGGATTTCTGGTGAGACCATAGGACCGGTCATAGACACATGGTTCCACTTGCCTCTCCTTTCAGTCCTTGTAGTGAAAGAAACCTTTAATACTGTCCCCACTCATGCAAAGATGACAAGTTTTAATGTAAATGACCTGGCCATAGTCTTGTATCTACTATATCCCACTTCATTCTCCAGCACTTTTTACTCAATATCAATAACCAGTTTTCTCCGATGCCCACAGAAAATTCTCCACACTTCTAAGCCATTCTTTGGAGTGCTTACAGATACCAGAATTTGAAATATCTGAACAAATGAACCATAAACAGAATCATTAAGAAGAAGAGCTCACATAGACCGATGTCAGGTACACATGACAGGATATTTTCTCCATTAGAGCATCTTTCCTTCATGGCAAAGCTTTGCTTTTAAACCACAAATAGAGATCGAGATGTTCAGTTCAAGTTTTAGAGTAAACAGCTTCAAATACAAGAATCATTGGATCAGTATCTTATGATGTGATCCATTTCTAGATGCAGCAAATTACTTTGGCATATCACATTACAGTTATTGTTTTTTTAAAAAAAGAATGATTCATATTTCTTCAAATTCCTAGTACATCAAAATGAATGCTGATTAGTTTTAGGGTTGTTTTGTTTTAAATCTGAAAAGTTCTACTTACCGATTCCCTTAAACAAGTTTCAAAAAAAAATAAAAGAAAAGAAAAAGCCAATGACATATGAAAAATGCCATAGACAGGTGCAAGACAAGTCAGATATTTATAACTGGCACACCTCAGGTTCATTGCTGAAGTCATCTCCAGCTAGAATCTAGGTCTTTATATATATTTAATGAACATTTTGCCCAGCCTTGAATGTAATAAATCATTTATTCTCTTTGAACTTCCTGTGGAAATAGTGTTAAGAGTTAGTCTTTGCCTACAAAATGGCACTGCTTTACTGTTAAGAGAGCTGCTCTAAACAACACTATTTATGGGATAAACACAAGTTCAAGACATTTTAAGGTCTTTGAGGTTTTGGAGAATATTCAAAAGTAGGGAAAGAAGCAGATGGTTATGCTACTAAATATGGTGTGTAACAGTGCAATCTGATGGCAGAAAGAAATAAAAATAGAGACAAACACACCCCCCACAATGTAGGTTTCAACCTCCTTTCCCTGAGAAGAAATCTTAATCAAATTAAAAAATGGTTTAGGAGGTAGAGAAGTCCAATAACCTTTTTATATATATCTATATATATATGTATTATTTTTTTTTACATTTGGAGGAATAAACAATATAAAAAGGCATGGTGTTGTGGAAGCCAAATTTACAAGAATGTTGAAGTACTGTCAGAAAGAATGAGGACGGATGTGTGCTCAGAGGAAGTTATGTAGTGTGAGTATGCTGATCAAAGTGGTTTCAACATCTGCTGTAGCACACTTCATGTTCCTCAGCAATCCACACTCTGGGTTATAGGAGGAGATAGATTAAAGATTAATGTGACATCATGGGAATGATAAAGAAAATTATTATTTGCCCAGTATTTTTTAAAGTGTAAAATAAATGGTTATGGAAAAAAACAAGACACACATAAACAACTCAGAAAATATGTTCAAGAATTTAAAGAAGGTAACTACTCAGCTGTGTAAATCCTCCACTTTTCAATTCTGTGGCATCAGTCGTCACTGAGCAGCAGGACAAAAGAAGTGTCTTTTCTCTCTGATTCTTAGATAAAGCCACGGCTCTTCTCCCGTGGCATGTTGCAGCCTACCTCTCATATGGGTACCATGGCCAAGAAGATTCATCTCCTGTTCTTGGAGCTGATGCTTGTGTTTCTTATGTTGGTTTTGTAAGGATTTGTGATTATATATATATATATATACAGATAACTTTAACATTTAGGAAGCCTATAAGGCAAATAAACATCCATTATGGAAATCATATTGCAATAGAATTCCATTAGAACTTCATTCTGTAATTGTGTAAATGTGTTTTCCATTATCGTGACATCATTTCATTCTTTTAATTAAATTTCATGCTTATTCTCAACTGCTAACAGAGTTATCAATTTCATGTGTGATAATGAATTTAATTTTATTGCTATGATGAAATACCCTGATGCTATTCATGTCATTCAGTTAGACAAATTAATATGCTACATGTGGATTTTGAAAGTGAAGCTAAGTTTTGCTGATAGAATGGAAAGAAAGAAAAAGTACATTTTTTCCTCGTTTTACATAAATGACTATGCGTATGAATGAAATTTATGGAGGTTGAAAGATACACACCAGAATAATTACATTTTGATTTCTGTGTACGGGGTGTTCCTGAGATAAATTTCTTCACATCATAAATTTAGTGTAGAGGAAACCTATACTTTCCTGAGGCGAAAAAAAAGTTGGCAATTTGTTGAAAGGATATCCTAAGGGTTGTTCATGAGCACAGAATGTCTTTAAGGCTGGCAGGAACATCTAGTTATGTACTTCTTACTGTTATTGCCAATGGCATTCTAATGAACAGCTTGTCTTATCAGAGACCCGTTCTTTATTATAACCATAAATGGTACCATACAAGGCATCATTCTTCTCTGCAATAAGCATTAGGATAATATATTCCTTTTGTTCGGAATCTGCAGGGAGAAGAAATTCTTTTCTTCTTTTATATTTCAATCTATGGTTGTTGACTATGCATAGAGGGCTGTAACAGCATTTAATGAAAGCTTCCTTGGAGAAAGAAAGAATCCCATAAATTCTTAAGCAGAGAGATGCCAGAAGCAGAACACCTGCCACTGACTTCTTCCCACGGATAACAGTAAAAGACTTGCTGCTTGTAGGCAACAACCCACTGGCAGTGAGTGTTTAAAAATAGCTTTTGAATTTGATAGCTTTGTGCAACGTGACCTGATACAGCCAGTTGTACACACCACATCGTACCACCAGTTTAAAGAAACATTGGGGTTTTTTGTTACGTGGTTGTTTTCTATAAGCAAAGATTTTGTTTCCTTAATAATAAAGTAATCTTATTGCCGTACCAGAATTTTAAATAAGAATTTTGGCATATCAGTGCCAGATGGACCATAAATTTAAAGATCCAATAATACTGCACCAAAGCCCCAAATCAGTTACAAACAGAAAACGTGTAATAAAGACTAAACACTTCTCAGTGCTTTATTAAATTAGTTGAATTCCCAGGCAGTCACAGTGTATTTCTCAATTTATTCAATCCTACATGATTCTGACTATGTTTTCCTTAGGATGCTGCTCTGAATCTTTCCACTTCACAGCAGTATTTTCCAGTGCAGTTCTACAGTGTTCCTAATGTGTGAAAGACAACCACTGAAATGTAAAAGACGCACATCCGCTGCCTCAGCACACTTAATGAGACTTTTCAATTTTTTTGCTTTTCAAACTGTATCGAGTACCTTCAAATCTGATCACATAAATTTTCTCACAAATGTAGCTCCATACACAAGAACAATGTCTTCTTAAAAAAGTAAGAAGGGAATCACAGAATCACAGAATCACAGAATGATCCATACACATGAACAATGTCTTCTTAAAAAAGTAAGAAGGCAATAATCAGCACAGAGCAAAGAGAGCTGTGTCAAGGAAGATACAGGCTCCTTCTGCTAATTAGAACTACATGATTGGATAAATCATTCATATAAATACACATGAAACAAATTGTGAGCCACTGAATTACAAAATGGTATTAGGTTGGGACTGTTTCGATACTGCGAAAGAGAAACTAGAGAGCTTGCAGTTCAGAGATCTCTACAGGAATGGGTCACTTGGTAACGATTATTTTTTCCTGTTAGTGATGCAACATAGGCAAAACTCCCATTTGAAGGCCATGCTACGTGACCAATACACTCCTCTCACCCAAATCCAATGCTTAACAGTCGCAGTTTGTTCTCTCAGCTATGAATATCATTATATATTTTTCCCCTTCTGATCCTGCCATATTGAACTGTTTCCTCGTGAATACTGAATTTCTTCCTTCCAACGAAGTTTACTCTGGTTACATTACTTTTAAGTTATTTGAATTTTTTTTCTTCTCTCCTTTATTGATATTTTCTTTTTATCAGTTGATCCTCACTGCAACATCAAGAGTGGTTTTTCTTCCTTCTTAAAAACAGTATTGGCATGCATTTATCTGTGGCTGTTCCCTATAAGGACTACAGCAGTTTTTCTGCAGATCCTAACATCTATAGATATACTAAAATATTTTTACTTCAGTGTCTTTATTTAATTCAGCTCCCTCAAACATCCCCACTTGTAATTTACCTAAATAATGTCATCACTACAAATTGTCAGTCCTGTCACTTGCCGTCTGAGGATTTTATGCTGGGGAGGCATAAAATATTGTGTATTAATTCCAGTGATAAGCCACAAGGGCATAATTTTACTCTATTACATGCTAATTACTTGGTTAACTGGTAATTACCTGATTAATAGCTGGTACAATTCACACGTGAAAGTAAAATTTGATCTGAGTGTCTCAGTGACTTAAACTTTTGTTAACTTTTGGTGTACTCTGTAACATATTTTAGGAGATTAACAGATTACAAACATGGCTAAAAAAACTGCCTGATAGTCCACATTGCTTGAAGACAGAAAAAAAAATGAGCAAAAGCTACAGGTGATGTAAATTACTGCGGTATAAATACAGAAGTTATTATCTGCAGATCTGGTCCCTTATCTTCATTAATTTCCCATGAAGAACACAGTCTATCATTTCTTGTTCTCTGTGAACAGTTGCTTTTATCCCCCAATTATACTAATAGCATCTTTTTCTTTTATTTTCCTCCACTGTTGCGAGAGATGTATCAAGAATCTGAACACAGAGTGTGTAGAAGGTAAATTTTCTTATCACAGACATTCAAGACTCAGAAACTGAAATAGCTTCTGCAGAAATTTCTGTACCTAATTCTTTTTCCATACGTCTCACTTTAATTTTATCTATTTATGGAATGAGGGATACAAAGATGATTAGGGGCCTGGAGCATCTCTCTTACAAGGAAGGGCTGAGGGACTTGGGTCTTTTTAGTCTAGGAAAAAGACTGAGGGGGATCTGATAAATACTTAAACGGTGGGTATCGAAAGAAAAGGACCAGTCTTTTTTCAGTGGTGCCCAGTGACAGGACAAGAGGGAATGGGCACAAAATTGAACATAAGAAGTTCCATCTAAACATGAGGAGAAACTTCTTTCCTTTGAGGGTGGCAGAGCCCTGGCAGAGGCTGCCCAGAGAGGTGGTGGAGTCTCTATCTTTGGAGATATTCAAAAGCTGCCTGGACACGTTCCTGTGCAACCTGCTCTGGGTGGACCTGGTCTGGCAGGGGGTTGGACTAGGTGATCTCCAGAGGTCCCTTCCAACCCCATATCATTCTGTGATTTTATGATTCTCACATGTGCCTTTTTTTTTTTTTTTTCACTAATGCCCCTATGCTGAGTATTTGCTCTATACAAAGTAGCAGTATTTCCCATGATACAAGAATTACTTTTTCCTATTCTTGACTAGTAAGGATTCCAATTCAACAAAATCCTTCTGCTGTATAGCATTGCAGCAAAAGCAATTATTAACAATCCAACAAGACGGAATTAGTGTCAACATTTACATGCAGAAAATATTTTATTGTTTCTGATAAGTATAAAAGTAGTCATGCATTTTCATTTATTAATAATTCCGGAGATGTAAATTAATTTTAATAGCTATTAATATATATTAATCTACAATATAGATTAATATATAGAATGATTTATTAGAAGGTTTACATAGGACTTAGGTGTACTCGTCACATTCAGTTCCATTGTTGTGATAGGGGGGCTAGTTTGTTTCAGTTGGAAGGTTCCCTGGAGTCTCTGGAGTCCTCCAAAAAAATCATAAGTTTAAGACATATTAAGTTTAAGAATTTAGTAATGTGAGGATGTGCTCTGTCCACCTAATTTATGTGCGTATTTTGAGAACTAAATGTGTTTCATTGTTGTGATAGGGGAACTACTTTGTTTCAGTTGGAAGGTTCCCTGGAGTCTCTGGAGTCCTCCAAAAAAATCATAAGTTTAAGACATATTAAGTTTAAGAATTTAGTAATGTGAGGATGTGCTCTGTCCACCTAATTTATGTGCGTATTTTGAGAACTAAATGTGTTCTAGAAGAATCAGAGATCCAACTAAGAGAAGTTGGCCTACTCTGCGAAGTAGGTACATCTTTGAATATAGGGATCTCAAGGTAAGACAAAAAAAACAACTCTGCAGAAGTTAAGGTCAAATGAACTGAATAGACCTGATTCAAATACTTCTGGCTTCAACAGACTCAGAGGAATCATTTTTTCTGGTAGAAGGGAGCCCACAGTCAAAATGTTAGAATCTGTGTTCCTGGAACAGAATGGCAATTTCACTGAAAATTATTCCAGCTACATTGAGCTATAGTTTTCCCAGACTTTTGATGCTTGGTAGGAAATATAATCAACAATGTCTTGCAGATGCAATCAGGCACACAGAATATTGAGGGATGTGAATATTATAAAATGTTCAGAAGTCTGTTGTTTAAAAATTCCTTTAAAAGAGGGTAGATTAGTAATTTTGTTGGTTTCTTGTTTTTTAATATTTTTTTTTTCTGTTGAACAATAAGCAATAGTAATCATGATAAGAGGCGTTTTATTTTCCCATTTTTTTTACACTGTCTTGGAATAGGGGATTTAAAAGTTTATAACAAAACTTATAGATGGTATCTGCTTTGGTCTTTAAAAGTCAGAGATGTTACAAGCAAGGAAAGGTCACACATATAATCCAAACGGTAATGCCCAGAGATGTTATATCTTTAGAGGATACGATATCAAAGCATTAGAGAATAAGCTGGCCAAGCTCTCATGTTACATGGGTATAGCTCAGGGTATCTTTGCCAGTGCACCGTGGTGAGTTGAGTCATAGCCAAGTTCCACTTCTTCATCAGCATTAGATAATTCTGCTGGAGGCACTTTCTGCGTGCTTTTGAAATGTGCTTCTTAACACCTTTACACGAATCACAGCTTTTCCCTATTTCCAAAACACTGTCAGGTTTTCGTATCCCGTTAATGCATGCATCACGGTTAATGATGAATTGTCCCAAAACTTGGAGAATGAAATTGATGAATTCGTTTGAGAAAATCACTTAATCATGTCAAACTGATTGACTGAATGAAAGGCATCTGGGAATGTGTCACAAGTTGCCAGAAAAGAAGGAATGACGGTGCGCATTTCCCTTGTAGCACCATCAGATACTCCTTTATAAGGAGCTGGGGACAGGCAGGCATTTCATGACTCAGAATTTTCCACCAAAGCTAAATCAGGAATAGACAGGATTTAAATAGACTGAAAAGGAAATTAGCATTCATGCTAGAAGGGTGGAAGAAACTGCATTAATAAGGAAATTCCTAAAATAAATTGAGAAATTCCTTTATTTCTCATTTCATGCAGTAGTTCTGCATTACTATACTTTTTTTCTTTGTTTCATGTGCAGTGCTTTATTTCAGACTCAGAACTTGCAAGTGAGGATAAATTGCCTATTGAAGATATCCAAGGAAGGCATTTATTTTTAGAGATCTCAAGAAAATCTGATGTGGGGCTAAAGCTAATGGTATTTAATTTAAAGAGGGACTTACAGCTTTTGAACTTTGCTCTTATTACTGCAGATAATAGATAGCAGATAGGATGATTAAATAATAGCAAGGAAACCTCTTTTCATTCCATGTAGCAGCTACAATGCCTCTGGAGGTTTGGATTAGAGGTGAATGGAGGAGCATTCTTCACAATTCAGCTCCACATAATAAAAAATCTGTAAAATAGCTATTCTATTATGATTTCAAAGATGAACAATATTTAAATAGGAATATGAAAACAAGCTATTCAGAGACCTTAAAATGAGATTCTCAAGATGGATCCTTTCTATGTTCTTTTTTTTTTTTTAATCAAAAAGACCTATCATAGATTCTCAAGATGGATCCTTTATATGTTCTTTTTTTTTTTTTTTTTAATCAAAAAGACCTATCAAAAGTTATTTCAGATACTTTATAAAAACGTTTTGAGGAATTTTGCCTGCAACTATAGCAAAATATGGAAAACAGTAATGTGGTAATAATGTTTTAATTCTATGAAACAATCACTTATTTTCTTAGGATAACTTGGCAAGTTTGAATTCCTGAATTAATTACTGCACTGAATTACTTGAAAAAGGCATTTTTTTCAGATGCTGGAGCTTTGAGATGAAGACATTCTGTGCCACATATCAATTTTTTTCCTTTCTGTCACTATATAGTAACAGAAAGTACTAGTTGGATGTCTGTGTTGCTGGTCCTGCTGCACAGGAAAAATATAATTTCATGGAAATTTCTGAAGAAAAACAGACATTTTTCCTGAATTCAGTTCAAGAATCTTTCATTCTAGACATAATATCAGAACTCACAGACAAATAGTTGTTCAGCTGGAGAACAGGACACAATACTTAGATCTGAAAGCAGCTCAAAAGGCTTTATAAGTTTTTAATAGCAAGTCTCATATGTCTTAATAAATAAAAATAAAATATTACAAGTTTTATATAACATAAATGCAATTTTTTCTTTCAATAGTATATAATATAATATAATAAATATATTAGTGTATTAACATATTTATAATAATTTAATAAATAGGAAAATATTTGATATAAGCTTTTTAAAGAATTTGTCTTGGAATCAGAGCTTTGCTGGCGTGGTAGAGATATTTGTTCATTCTTTCTCATCTTTAACTGCTGAAGCTTTTAACCGTACCCTATTTGGCTGCACCTCATGGTGACAGTTATTTGAAATACAAAGACAAAAATTAGTAGGTGTGTTTATGCAGGGTAGGCTGAAATGGTACAGCACAATTTTGTTTCATGTCCCTGTGTTTCTAAGGACTGCCATTTTTCCAGCATTGCTGTTTCTAATGCTCAGTTAAGCTGTTTTCCAATAGTCTTACATCACATCATCTTCCTTACATACTTTGAGACTTACTCTCACAACCAGTCTCATCACCATGATTGTTGCTACTTAAACTTACTCTCGCAACCTAAATCCAGTCTCATCACCATGATTGTTGCTACTTATTGTTAGATATGCTTATACCCTGAGATCCAAAACTCAGGAATGTTTGGATAGAAATTGTGGAAAAGAAGCTGTATAGGCCAATACCCAGGCCTCCTAGTTATTTTTATTATGTTATTATTATTAACTCAGAAGTAGAACACTGATATCCAGACCCCATTTTATTGTCAGTGCTATATATTCTCACCTGGGCAATCATGCAGGATTTCCCAGCTTCCCAACACTGAACATTTCGAAATAGTCTTCTCACTGAAATCATTTGTTAGCTAACATCACCATATCAAATTCAGGGAGGTGTTTCCCTCAAGTGGTTGACCCCATCTAATACATAACTTCTCAATCAGTACTATGGGATGTAGGTAACGACACTGTGTGCTTCTATTGCCCCATAGCCTCATTCATTACAACTGCAGGGGCACTAATTTTAAACAATTGGCATTGATATTACCTATGCTGCTTATTTCCAGTAGTAGCGTAGCTTATCAAATTGCATCTCAGTATTAAAACCACAAAGAGACTGAGTTCTCTGACATATACCCTTCTTTCCCAACAGGCCATAGTGCTAATGCAAACTTCCTTACGAGTTACTTGTTTTGTGGGGCACCAAAATGAAATTTTTTTTTTTTTTTTTCACTTTAGTGAGTCTGGAATCATAGAATCATAGAATCATAGAATCATAGAATCATAGAATCATAGAGTTGTCCAGGCCAGAAGGGACCTCCAAAGGTCATCTAGTCCGACCCCCCCGCAGTCAGCAGGGACACCCCCAACTAGACCAGGTTGCCCAGGGCCTCGTCGAGCCTCTCCTTGAATATCTCCAGGGATGGGGCCTCAACCACCTCCCTGGGCAACCTGTTCCAGTGCTCCACCACCCTCACAGTGAAGAACCCTCTCCTAATCTCCAGTCTAAATCTGTTCCCCTCCAGCTTGAAGCCATTGCCCCTCGTCCTGTCACTGCAGGCCTTTCTAAACAGGCTCTCCCCAGCCTTCCTGTAGGCTCCCTTCAGGTACTGGAACGCTGCTATTAGGTCTCCCCGGAGCAGACTTAAGAATTAATCTTGCTTATTCAGGAACTTATACCAGAAATACAAGCAAGAAAGTTTAGTTGTTGAAAAGACAGTATCGACTGTGAAATAACCATCAGCAGACCAAATAAAACCTCAGTAAAAGCATGTTATTCTTCCCAGAGGACCACGTGAAAGACATGTTACTGTGAAACACCCACAGTGCTCTGAGCTCATTATTGTACCTGGACAGCCTGTTATCGCTGACACAATAATCTCTACAATACCTGGACTATTTATTGAGAGAGAGATACAACTGTGCAATAAATGACCTGAAGACCTGAAGAAAAATAAATTTATAAACACTATTTATTGCTGTTTTCTAAATAAAGATGTGTTTGTATGCTGGAATACATCTAGTCATTGTTACAGTGGAACATACAATTCAGAGGTCTCCTAAACTAAGTCAGTTGTCATTAAAAAAATTATAAAGGTGAAAAATGTGTTTATCTTGCATTCTACAGTGATTGGTAACAGAGGCAACTTTCAGAAAATAGTAGACTAATAGGTGCAAGTCTTAGATATGCCTTATAATTTCACCTGCAGAGTGCAGTTACTCTGTCATGCAGTTAAGATTACCTTAATCAAAAGATTGAAAGCTGGCTTTATTACAGGGTGTAAGTACCTTCCCAGGAAAGAAAAATTTGAAAAGAGCAGGGTTGAATAATTGTTGTCTCCAGTATGACCCGACGTGTTACTCACTGCTTCTCAATGCCAGTTTACAAAAGTTCAGGTAAGCAGCCTAAGTGTAAGTGTGGTCATACCTAACCTAACTTTAGCCAGAAGGAATAAAATTAACTTAAAAAAACGTGCATATCTGAACCCCACTGAAGGCAAGGTTTCCTTGAAAGCAGTCAGAAATAATAGATTAACATACATACTTCTTCTGAACTCCAGGACAATTTTCTAAATGACTGTCCTGTTTGCATCCTTTAACAAAATGCCCTGGGGTTTCTCTAGTCGTGATTGTAAATTATTTATAGATATATTTTTTTCCATTTCCTTATTAATTTTTACCACTTTTTCCTTCAATTATTTTATATCTTTCATCAGACTAACAGTAACTGCAAACAGGTATAGTAAAGCTCTGTAAGGAAATCAAATTCAGTATCATGTCCATAGGTGGCAAACTCCTTGAAGCCTTCAAGGTCTTCAAGTGTTGTCTTGTCTTGTAACTAGATTCTTTTTGTGAGGTCTATTTGTGATAAATCATAAAAGACAATAAAACTGTGAGACTACTACGAAGCAAAGATGTACACCGGGATTTCTCTGCAAATGGATTTTCTGTTGGTACTGTGATATAATTAAGTCATTGGTGGGGTTGTCAGACAACTGCAGATCTTCTTTTCCATCTTTTATTCCCCCTGGAAGCCTCCCATTTACCTGTTTATAGCTCATTATTGTATTTTCCTATAGCTAATCTTTATTTTAATATTATCGCTTATTTCTTTTTATGTCAATTACAACACCATAGATATATAATTTTATTATGATTTTTTTTTTTATTGCATACCCCTGAGGACATGCTAGGCTCTCTGAGAAAAATGGCAGCTGTTGTCAGTTATGCTGAGGAAATAAAATGGTGGAACAGGTCATGTCCTTCTTTTCTGGAAATCCATCTTCTTTCAGCTGGAGATTTTTGACAACAGTAAATCTCAATACTGGCATTTAGGTCCTATGTATATAATAATGAAACTTAATACGAAATTTTCGTGTTTGGAAATATTTCCCCAGTTGGAATGACTTTTGCATCTGCTAATAATCTATGCACACAAAAGTGTAACAGCCGTTCTGAAAAGGGTATACCAGAATAGATAATGTATTTAAAAACTTTTTAGGTCATAACATGACAATAAAGACATAGTTCATATTTATAACTAATACTGTAGTAGATATAAAGTGGTTTTAGTGTCCTGAAAGAGAGGTGAGACTGCGTATAATAACATAATAAGAAGCACAGACTAATTGTTGTTAATAAAGTAAATAAATAAATAAATAAATAAAAATTATCACAGCTTCTACGTATTTCAGTAGCTTTTGATACACAGAGTAGGACCAAATGAACACAAATGTTTACCTTTTCAAAATGGGAAAGGTAACACTTTGTCCCCCTTGGAAAAAAAACCACTTACAAAAAAATACATTTTTTGAAAACTAGTTTTGTTCAATTGTGAAACAAATAGATAAAATTTTCAACTCCTTTGATAAGTTGTTGAAAGAAAGAGAAAATGGCTGAACAGCTGATTCTGGAGGTTTCAGGTCTCCGGAGTGACCTTGGATATGATTTGTGTACTGGAGGTCTGTAATTATTAAACTCTTCTGGAAAAATAACCTTAGAAATTATTAACAAGTGTCCTAGTTTGAGGTAAAGCAGAAACAATTTTCTGTTCAGTACTTTTATTTTGCAGCTAAACCTCTTCTAACTGACTGAGCTCTCTGAAATTAACAGCATATTGTCCGGACACTGAGACACTGTTCTCTTCCAGAGAGGTAAGTTGTGATTGTTTCTAATTTATGCCAAGGAATGATCTGAGAGTCTCCTCCTTACACTTACTGCTATAACAGCCAAGGTCAGATCACTTTGTTATGTACCAAGTTGGAGGGTAGGAAGCAGAAGAGCATAGAAGGGTCACAGCTGTGGGGAGGCTGGACAGGACAGGTGACCCAAACTGACCAACAGGGTATTCCATCCCATCTGCCCCATGCTCAGTATAAAAGCTGAGGGATTAAAGGATCAGCCCTTTTTATTCAACGGATAGTATCAGAGGAGGACTCTGTCTGTTCATCTGCCTCTGATCTTGATCCATGCATTCCTGAATCCAGATCTGGAATCCAGTTCTTATCCATTGCTGAATCCAGTCTGGGACTTCCCCCATACCTGCTGGTGACAAGATCATCATTGTGGGAGCTCAAGACTGGTTTTGTATGTTTTGTATATAATTTCATTTTGATTTTATTATTAATATTTTCTTTAAAGTAATTTAGTGGTTTTTTAATAAATTCCTAAGTCTCTGTCCTCTCCTTGGAGAGAGAGGTGGGGGAGAGCATCTGTCATTCATTTCAGTGGCCAGTCCAGCCCAAACCACAACAGTAAGTCAGTTCCCAGCTCACTTCAATGCCTGCTATATGTAATTGCCTAAGTCATTACATTCTTAATGTAGCTTTAAATGAACCAAAAACTGCAGAAACCAAGTCACTTGCATAAGTGATTGTCTGTATAATTGGTTAATTTAAGGTGTTACAACGCAGATATGTAAATACTACCTAAAGAAAAATTCCTAAAGATTTTGATAGATTTAAACTAATGCCTCTCTGAAAATTTTGTAGTGTTAAAAACAGGGAAACATTCAGAGTGTAGTCTAATGTGATCTTCCTTAGAAAGGGTTATATAGAATCTGATTTCATGAGTTGTTAGATGATAAAGAATATGAAGAAGGCATCAACTTCTGTTATAGTTCAAATAAGCTTTCAACAAAGAAAGGCATGAAAATTTTCATAGATATGGACACATATTGGTGTTACTTATTCTGCTGTGTGTGTCTGCATTGAATACCTTGACCTTGATTGATTATAAATGTGTCGTATATGAAATCATAAATATGTGAGTGGAATGTGCTAAGGATTTGAACTCTAAAATGATTATATAACTGCTCAGTACTATGACCTAAATAAGTCATAAGTCACTCACTCTTGCTAAATGCTACAGGGACAAATATTAATGCCATTTGACTGTGAGTATATATGTATATATGAGAAAAATATATATTTAATGAATTTTACACAATGCAATTTCAAATATTAATCCCAATCAAAGACAAAGTAGCCATAGCACATTGTCTGAATAATAGTTACAGGAGCAGAGAAAGGACAACCATTTCAGTGTAGCCAGCTGGGATTATGGCCTTTAAAAACATATTAGATCCACATAAATTTTTTTTTTGGCTGCCTGAATCTAGGACCATCTGTTTGGATGGCTGGGTGCCCATTCAGAAGTTGGTAGAGCCCTTTCCATTAAGCAGAGATGCCAGGTATCAATGGGATTGAGATAGGAAGGCCTGCAGAACACTGCAAAGGACATCTGTTCTCCAGGAAAAGAGGAGGGAAGTCCATCTTCTGTGACAGCCCCACTACACTGACACCACATGCCTCCTTGCACCTGATGACACCTGTTCATAGTTACATGCCAAAATAATAAGAAAAAAAGGAACCATCCCTGAACAATAGAAATTGGATAGTATGGACTCTTAAAGGCCTCTGTGGCTGCCAGGAAAATAGGTTTCACTGTGGTAGGCATTTGGGAAACCAAGGCAGACCATATGGGATATCAGAATGAAAGTCCAGGCATTTTGTATACCAACAAGCTGTTGGCAAACAATGTTTCTGGGAAACAATCAAAATGACAAAAAACAGTAAATTAGGAAGATCTAGATGCAACTTTTTGTACTTATCATTAGAAGTAAACAACAAATTAAGACATTAACCAATCACTAGAGGGATGTGTTATTCCTCTGCATGCTTTATAAAAAAAAACAGTATAACTTGTAATCTTCTGAGTTCATGAAAATTATGGATTACCTATTATAAAATAAGTAAATACAAGGTAAAACTTCTATTTTATCTTGCCACCCTGTCAGAATACTGTTGTATCTGACCAAATAATAAAATAGTAGAACCATTTAGATTGGAAAAGACCTTTAAGATCGTCAAGTCCAACTGTTAGCCCAGTACTGCAAAATTACCACTAAACCATGTCCCTCAGAACTACATCTACATGTCTCTTAAATAGCTCCAGGGATGGTGACACAACCACTTCCCTGGGCAGCCCATTCCAAAGCTTAATGACCCTTTTGCTGAAGAAATTTTTTCTTAATATGCAATCTAAATCTCCTCTGGTGCAACTTCAGGCCATTTCCTTTTGTCCCATCTCCTGTGACTTGGGAGAAGAGGCCAACCCCCACCTCTCTACGACCTCCTTTCAGGGACTTGTAGAGAACAATAAGGTCTCCCCTCAGCCTCCTTTTCACCAGACAAAACAGTCCCGGTTCCCTCAGCTGCTCCTCACAAGACTTGTGCTCCAGACTCCTCACCAGTTTTGTTGCCCTTCTCTGGACCCGCTCCAGCACCAGATGATCAGAGGGATCATCTTTGATGAAGCACCTTCCCTATGAAGACAGGCTGAGAGAGCTGGGCTTGTTCAGCCTGGGGAAGAGAAGGCTCCGGGGAGACCTCATAGCAGCCTTCCATAATCTGAAGGGAGCTATAGGAGAGCCAGAGAGGGACTCTTTGTCAGGAAGTGTAGCGACAGGACAAGGGATACTGGTTTTAAATTGGAAGAGAGGAGATTTAGATTAGCTATTAGGAAGAAACTCTTTACTGTGAAGGTGGTGAAGTACTGGCCCAGGTTGCCCAGGGAAGTTGTGGATGCCCCATGCCTGGAAGTGTTTAAGGCCAGGCTGGATGGGACTTTGAGCAACCTGGTCTAGTGGAGGTGTCCCTGCCCAGGGCAGGGGGGGTTGGAACTCGATCTTTAAGGTACCTTCCAACTCTAACCATTTTATGATTTTATCATTCTATGATATTCTGATAAAGATTCCCAGATGAATTTTTTACTTTGTGTTATTATATCTAAAATAGCAAATATGGGAAAATTTTATGAACTCAATTTCCTTCATTTATGAATAACAAATAATGTGATTTTTTTTGGAATATAGAAAATGGAATTTTCCAGAAGAAAATAATACTATTTTGTACTGCATAAACTGTTACCATGTATTACAATGGGGTATTAATATTGATATTTAACATTCTATGTAACAAAAACCCAGCCATTTTTGAGAATGTGGAAATGTCTTTCTAATAGAGGTGTGAGAGTTTCTGCAGAACTGCAGAATTACTACTAACTTAGTCGTGATCAAGTTGTCAAGCAGAGTTTAAATCTGGCATGTGTGTGGTTATTATGCTCCAATGAGCCTTTGTGACTTTATCAGATGAGACAAACTTCCACATTTGAGCAAAACGTGGCTGCTTCTTGTGTCACTGTCAGTAGGAATTGTGATAAGTTCTTTGCCTAATTACTGTTTTTTTCCTCACATTCTGTTCCAAGCAGTAGGAGGTGGTTCCGTGAACTGTAGATCTTTGTTCATATTTATTATGTGCAAATAAGTTCAAATAACAGTTGCTCATTCAGCTGTCCATATTGATAACCTTTGTGGGCTTACTGGTCTCTTGATTCCAATTTCTTATCCCAGAAGTGAATAACCTCTAAAGGATCCTTGTAGGAGATCCAAGATGACAGGCAGTGCAGTAAAAACATTTTTTACTAGCTGAAAAACAGAGGTATTTCTCATTCTGGTGAGTTTCTAGATAAAACTTGCATCTTGCAATTGAAAAGCTAAATTTGGTACATAGTGCATCTCCATTAAGTTTTTATATTATATTCCAAAAAAATCATGTGAGAAGATGAATTTTTAAGCACTATTAACACTCTTGTAAGTAGAGAGGAGTTTTTGCTATTAATGTTATTTGCAGTGTAAACACTAATGAACTATTACAAACATACGTTCATTTTGTTACATAGAAATGCTTTTATTTTCATATAATAAGTCTTTAAAATGACATTTTTCATTATGTAGTACATAATTTACTAGAATTGGTGAGAAAGTATTTATCGTTCAGCATTTGTTGTTTTTTTGTTCTGGAACAAAAACTACATCTTACCTGAAAAAATTAAAACATGGGAATCTATAGTGCTAAAGAATTAGAATCTCTGCTACCCTCAATATAGTGTAAACTGTCTATTCTTTTGTTATTTCATTCTTTATACTGGAAACTCAATGCTACACCTATGGAATACTCCCACTGAAACTTATGCAAAGACAATTAAGAATCTGTAAAGAACTTCTGTTTTAGCAAATCAGGCTGTTCTAAGGGAAAAAAACCCCAACTTATTTCTATAAAGCAAAATAAAGCTTCCAGAGAATGCTTACTGTTCACTGCTCCTTCATTCTGATTCAAATGTTGGTTTATATCTGTGTAGGTTTTTTTTCCAACTGTTCTTTCACAAAGGAAAGAATAAACACAAATATTTAACATCATGATTAATATTATTTTTTATAAGTACAATATATAGGAAGGAAATGAAAGTGTAAAGGAACATATTTCCAAACACCTGAAATGAGCTAAGCACAGAATATTTGCCTCTTTCATCATACAGCTGATATGAAGGTAAAACAACACTGAAAATAAAATGTTTGTTATTTACTACCTATGCAGATAATGAGTACAGCAGTTGAACACTAGTAGTTGAGGGTTAACTAGTAGGAATTTTTACAAATGTATAGATTAAACAAAGCCACATGTGATTTGATTTCCACCAGATGACTACAACATCTTTCATTTCTGACTTCTTTGTGACTTTGGATTCAGAGAGGACCTGGAGCACTGAAAATATTCCTTCTGTAAGTTATACTTCTGTGGAGTTAGATTTCTATCTTTAGAGAGTAGCAGGTTAGGAAACAGGACTTTGAAATGTGACCTCCATAGCTGATTCCTCACATATTCCTCCCTTGAAATTCTATCTTATAGAAAAAGGAGTCAGATATCATCAGTAATTTAACTGACATCCTTCTGAATAACACCCATCAGTTTTTCTCCTACCTGGACTAAAATATAGATAACTTTCTTGGCATATGCATTATTAGTATATAAGTACGTGCTTAGCATGCACACAGAAACTCTTTTTACACTATTTGTCATCATAATATAAAGAAAAAAACCTAGAATTTTTAACGTGGGTTGTTTTTAAATTTGCTAATTTATTTTAAAAGGGGTGTTTGGAAAAATATACTATCTACTCTTTTTTGTCAAATTTCTAATTAAGCTATTTTTTCCTTATATTTCTTCTCAGGCTCAGTAGTATCTCTAGAAAACATACATTTATGAGGGTTTTTTTTCTTAACATGACATTAATTTTAATTGCAATAATAGATTTGAGACTTTACTTACTGGTTTAAAATAAAGAATTCTTAAAATGTTTTTAAAGTTATAGGCTTTAAAATGTATGATTTTATTATTACTTTTGCTCTTCCTCTGTGTGTAACATATGAAGGTACGAATCAAGTGTGAATAATAACACCAGTTTCAAAGCTTCTGAACTTTATCATCTATAATCCTGAAAATAATCTTTCTGTAACTGAAACCATGAACAAAGTGAAGATTAAGAACATTGTGGCCACATGTCTCATATATTGTATAAAAATTTACTGCATAAAGCATAAAGCACGAGTGTAGCATTAATTTAAATTAAATTACTTAGGTTTCTGATAAATATATTTTGGCCTCTTTAGAGTCAATAAATAAGAAACACAGATAAGTCAGAACATAACGGAAGGTCAAGATTCGTTTAACTTAACAAAATCCAAAGGGGAAAGCAGATAATTGCTGTGGTTTTGGAGAAATTCAGTATTATTCAGTAGTCAATAAAAATAAAATATTTCTTAGAAAGTAATGGTCCCTTCCTTCTAAGTAGTCACAAATAAATTAAACTTCTTAATTTAAATATCTGTTTGTTCAAGTTAGTACCACATTTTAAAGAGCTTCTCAAATACTCCTTGGAGAAAAGTAAGTGTACTGAATCACAAACCAAGGGAATACTCTTTTTTCCCTCTTGACTGTTTAGGGAATTTAGAACAGATTTTTCTCCTTGTTTAGACATATCAGGAGCCAAATATTGGAAAAATATTTGAAAATATTTGAACCACAATGAGGTTCTATAATAATCAGAAATTTGAATTCCTCTTTCCAGGGTGCAAATTGGCTTTTGTTTCTTTGAGGGAAAGCGAGATGGCTGTTTCCTCAGCAAAGTAAGGTTAAAAAGTAATATAATTAGTAGAATAAATATGTATTTTTATCACAAAATGACTAATTAATATCTCATTTGCCCACACATTCTGCAATAGTTTATTGTAAAAAAACAAATGACTGGGAGAAAACAAGAAAAGCTTGGCTATTGAATCTTTATCTCATCTGATAAGTACTTGTCAGACTTATGCATGATGGAGAAGATAGTGTGGTAGGAAAAAACAGCTAGATCCATCTGAGAGAGAGTAGCAAAGTACAGAAATCAAAGTCTTCTAAAAACTGTTTCAAGAAATCTCCATTCTGAGAAAACCATTAACATAACGGAAAAAAAAAAGTACTGCCAATTAATAGAATAAATGTTTTCCTCATTTTGTCCCCAAACACAGTGAGAAAATGCTAGATTGAGCCTTGGGGAACAAAATTTATTATGAGCATGAAAAATGTTAGAGTTCTGATGCAGTTTTTAAATGACAGCATAATATGTTATGGATCATTTGATTTTTTGTATGAAAACGCTATTCAGCGCCCAAAAAGGCATATGCTGCTAACGGCATGTGTTGCATTCCTTTCCTTATGACAGCTGGCAACTAGCAAATGCCAGTCAAAACACAAAATGTCAAGCAGAAATTTTTCCCAATAAATGCATTAGTTTAGATAATAGCACATAAATAAACTTTATTAAAATGTTTCCATTATTCTTGGATGCAGTGTGCAAATGATCTCCTATATCAACCTTTTAACAGAACCTAAAAATATAGAACTAAAAAAGCTGGCAAATATATATCTTCCCCTGCATTAATTCCAATTCTTTGTATTAATAGTATTTTTAAATGACTGCACCTCAAACTTTCCTATCCAAAGTATTTAAGTTGACAGGAGATAATTGCATCATTAATAAATATTCTTATTTAATAAAAGATTATGTGTAGATTATTGCTACCAATATATGTTGCTTTCTTTGAATGCACTGAATGATGGGACATTTTAACAGCTTTTTTTTACAGAAGTCACCATTTGTCTCCACCAGCACTGACAAACTACTCATTCCCATTTGCTTCCTACAAGGTACATTCTTACAGTAAAATTCATTGGTTTTTCCACCTATATATTTCCACATTACTTTTTACTGACTGGCAACATTTCAGTAGTCTTTTTTTTTTTTTTTTTGCTGCATTACATAGTTCCCTTGATTGCTTGTGGGTTTTTTTGTTGTTCTTGGTTTTGTTTTGATGTGGTTGTTTGGTTTTTGTAATTAAGATTCTTGAGTCTTATAGTGTATTAAGGGTAGAAAGAGACAGGAATATATTTGATAAAAAAAATAAAATATCACATTTTCAGGAAAAGCTTTTTATCAAGTCACTTGATTAAAATTTCAAGCCATTTTCAAAATGGGTGGAGAGAAGGGTGACTATTAAATGGAGTAAGTGATGCAGAATACCACTGACTTAATTTACATATTGTTCATGTACATATACTCTTCACTTTAGGCATCCTGACTCACGCTGGTTAAAATTTTCTATTGACCACTTCTCAGAACTGAGCAACAGTTTCTGTAATTTTTTTTTTTATCTAGTTTGAATTGAAACTGATTAGCATGCTTTGAGAGTCTGTGAGAAATTTTTGTGTCAATCAAAGACATCTAAACTGAACTATGCAAAATCTACAAGAAAAGACTTAAATGAATGCTTGGGCTTCAAATCTCATCAGCAGAAATTTTTTCCAAGTTGCATACAAAAATTAATAATTGTGTTAATAATTGCATAGGATAAGAAATCATATTAATATCTTTTTTTAAAAAACAATCATACATTCAAAAGAGTGGAAAAATATAGGAATATAGAGCCATCATCACATAGAGAAGCTGGACTTCAGCATAATGAGCAACTCGCATATGTAATTGTGGCAGATTAACCCCACACAATCTCTCACTCACTCCTCCGCAGGGGAATAGGGGAGAGAGCTGGAAAGGCTGGAGAAAAAACTTGTGGGTTGAGATAAAGGCAGTTACAGTGGAATAGGGGAGAGAACTGGAAAGGCTGGAGAAAAAACTTGTGAGTTGAGATAAAGGCGGTTAATAAGTGAAGTAAAGCTGCTTCTGCAAGCAAAACAAAATAAGGAATTCATTTACTACTTCCTACTGGCAAGCAGATGTTTAGCCACTTATTGGAAAACCAGGCTTCATCATGTGTAACAGTTGCATGAGGAGACAAACACCACAATCCCAAACATCCCACCTTCCTCCTCCTTTTCCCTCGCCTTTATTGTTGAGCGTGACATCATATGACATGGTTGGAGTCAGCTGTCCTGATTGTGTCCCATCCCAAATTTTTGATGCCATGTAATGAGTGTTCAGAACACCTAAACCAGTGCTGTGTTATCAACACTGATTTGCTCACAAATCCAGAACACAGGACCATACGGGCTACTAAAAATAAGATTAACTCCATCCCAGACCCAGTACACCAGTTGAGGGAGAAGAGGCAACGGACACTAACTGAAATACAGGAAACACAAGGAAAATTGTTGCAGAGATTGTGGAGTCTCCATACATTGAGACATTCAAACCCAACTGGGCAATATCCAGAGCATCCTATTCTAAGTGACCTCTAAGTGTGCTTGGTATGTGACATACCTGCTAATGACTACAAGTAGCTTAATTATGTATAGGTTTTACTTCAAAGTATCATTTATTTTTAAAGTTAAGCTGCTTGACTTGTGAAAGTAGAAAGTATTTGTCCTTAGGTTTCAGAAGGTTTTTTTAAGTTTTTTTGTAATTAGTCTATGAAGCCACTGATTAGAAACAAATTATTCATACCTTAGGTAGGAAGGTATATTTAAGTGTGTAAATATATAAAATATATAGGTAAGTCATTGTATTTTGTGAAAATTGTAAATTTTTTTCCTAAATATTAAGCTATTTTTTCAGTTTCAACTGACCATAAAATGTTTCTTCTTTGAAAACATCATTTATACACTGCAATAAATAGAAAAATCATAGCTGAAACTGGCATTTTTTTCTTTTTATTATCCCTTTTCAAGGTACAATGATGTATTTTGTGCGTGATATCAATTGATTTGCACCTGCTTAATTAAATATCAGTCAGTCAATCCTTCGAAATTCTAAGGTAAAAAACCCTACCAAACAACCCCAAATCCAACAAAACCAGCTAATAGCAGTAGTTAATACAACTAACAAGAAAGTTAATTGTTGAGTATTGAATAAATCAATACTCATGACTGAATCTCAGTCCACTCTTCCTCTGTATTAGTGCTTAAGGTTTGTTTCCTGTTTTTTATCTCTCAGAGCAATTTATTCATATTTTTTTAAATTTTTTGTTAGCTTCCAAATTTCAGCATAGAACAAGGAAAACCTATTCAGGGAAAAATTATTCATCTCTTTAAGAAATTGATAGAATACCCAGGGAGAAAGAAAGACATTTTATTTTCTCTTTAACCTCTGCTGGAGAAATAATAGCAACACCCAAAAGACAAATCCCTGAACGTTGACTATGAAGCCAACTCTAACTAAACTGTGACTTGGAAGGTTGAACTAGTTGCAGCTTAAAGCTCAAAATTTAGTTTCTAACTATATTCAAATTTAAAGAAGATTAATTTTGAGGAAAAAGGACAATGTGAATACTGCAGACTGCTAGTTTGTAGAGATTTATGGAATCATTTCATAAGAGTAAAGGTGCAGAGGATGCAGATGCCCAGTTGCCCGGGAGCCCTACATTATCAGATGATCCAAGTGACGGTAGAGGTTTATGGAATCAGTTCATAAGAGTAAAGGTGCAGAGGAAATTCTACTGGCATGCAGATGCCCAGTTGCCCAGGAGCCCTACATTATCAGATGATCCAAGTGAAAAAATGCCTTTAGTTGTGTTTAAAGACAGCTATTCATCTATATTTGAAAAATATTAGGTCCTGCAGGTAGTAAAAAATAGATTAATCATTAATGACAGTTATTAATGGTGACACTCAGAAAATGGTCCTCAAGTGTTTTAATGAATTTACAGAAATGATCCAGGCTGTGCAAAAAAGACCCAGAAAGCTCTCGTCCCTGCATCTGTGAAACCATTAGGCACTTACCTTAATTTGATGCTCATACATTAATATTTAGAGACCATGGGTGCCCACTCATGCATGAAAGCACCAAAATGTGAACAACTAAGTTTTATAACAATTCAAAAGAAAGGCTGAACAGTATAAATCTTCTTATTGTACGTGGGAAAAAAGTCCTTGCTGATTTATTGAAGTGAAACTAGTAGCAGCTGTTTCATAAAATGTTCACATTAAAATAGAAAAAATAAAAATGTTAGGTCACATTAAGACAGAAACAAGGTGTCCTTTGAAATAGAGAAGACTCAGATGTCAGGTAACACAAGTTAAAATAAGGGGCTTGTAAACTAATCTTTCTCTTATCCAATGTTTCCTTAGGGAGTGGGTTGTTTACCATCAAACAACTTTCAATCACTTCTGGGTTAGAAGTAACTTCACACAATTCTCACCAGGTCCCAGGAGAAATCTTCACAATAAGTGTAAAGACCAGACTAATGAAATACCGTGTGCTCCATTCGCGTCCCCGACGTGGCTGTCTGTAACAATTTCTGTGAATTATCAGTGTGAACTTGCTTCGGCGCGAGTTAAAATGACCACCGTGCTGAAAGAAAACATCTCCTGGTTAGGCCGAAGCCTGCCCTTAGTGTTTGCTACGTTCACGGTTGCCAAGTTCAGTTCTTTCCATCGAAATGCATCAGTGGAGCATTTCGGTTTCTGCCCGTGTTGCAGTTTCGCTGCCTGCTGTGTCTTTTATCTGACTGCCCCGGCTTCTCACACTCTGGAAGATTTCACTAGCTGAACACACTCCGTTATTTTCAGGGAAAAAAATCTTTTCCTCCCGTGTTAGGATTCTTATTATACAGCTGCTAAGACGAGACAAAGTCAGCCTTCATTTCTCTTGTCGAGAAACTCTTTTTAAGCAAACTACGCAGCGTCCGTGCAGCAAACTACTGGCAAACAAAACAGATAACATCTGTCACAGCGCGCTGGAGCGTGCTCAACACACATCAGCATCCCTGATACAATATAAATCACAGCAGCCATAGCCATTCTCCCTCAGAAAATGTAGCCGAAGGAATGGTAAACATTCCTCTCATATAGAATCTGATTATTAGTCTACATACTTCAGTAGTGAGTAGGTACCCTACATTCCAGGCTCCTGCAAGCTAAGATTAACAAGGGGGGGTTTGACTTGTAGCACAGTGATAAGGCTGTGAAGGTATCAGAACTGGATTCTAACAAAGTAAACATTGCAGGAGAGATTATGTCTGATTTGAACTGATGAGCCAATTTTGGAACATTAAGGGATCAAATGCCTAGAATCGAGCACATGGCACAGAGCAGAAAAAACTCAGGGAGAGATCACAGAAATTGACCTGTGATGAAGCACTTAGAATTTTCTAAGCAGAGGTCATCAGGTCCAAACAGAATCTGATGGAAAAAGAAAAAAATAGTCTGACACAGAGAACAGGACTGAGAATAGACAACTGAGGGATAAAAGCAACTAAAAATCACTCAGACGAGATGCAAAAAGCTTCACATGTTGTGTTGGCTAGTAGATTATATACCATACATTTGAAAAAAAAAAAAAATGCCATGAGAATATACTTAATTAAATAATGCTGTAAGAAGCTCCAAAAAGCAACAGAATGTGATGGTGTTCTTTCCAGTAATTTTGTAAATGATAGTCTCTGTTTGCTGTTAAACTTGTTTGGTGCTTAGATGGCTCCCACATGATAAGAACCTTTAATCTCATGGTCTGCAGCCACCTTGTCCCTCTGTCTTGAATGTAGTACTGCTCAAGGGATGCTATTTAAAAAAGGCTTGTTGTTATTATCATCTTTCAATCTTGCTTACTTAAAGGTAGGACATAAAAGCTTTGGCACTAACCCAAGTGTGATCAGAAGTATCCTCAAAGCGTCTTTATGGGCAGATGTGCAGTGTTTTTTTCTATACCCTATTTCACCGTCTAAGAATTACTTAGGTGTTTATCTATCACTTATGTTGACCATGTACCGAGCCCATCACAGCAAGGCATTCATTATTAATGTCTTAATAGACATGCAGTCATCAGATCTTAAGAACTGGTTAGCTTGACACTTCATCTCCCACAGAGAAGAGCCCAGCAGAATGCATCTAAAGTTTACAAAGGTGAATTATTTGTTGGAGAAATAGACAATGCTGGAACAGGAGATGAATATAGTACCTTCATAAAAGCAAATGGAGCAAAAGCAATTACTTTTAACTTGGACTCCTGTGCACAAACCGAGGTATTTCCAGAAATACTGAAAAGCCACAGATTAGAGAAGGTAAATGGGCAAATCTTGGGGATTATAGTGATTAGCTTTTCTTCTCGCTAAAGGAATATGCAGAATTGATGGGCTGAGAACACGATTTGTCTTAGGTGCTTGAGAAAAGAATCTGAGAGTATTACCATGCAAAATTGCACAATGGATAAGAGGGCAGGTTTAAGAAAATGGAATTGAAGAGCCCAGTCCTGAGACCATAGAGGCAACACAAAGGCAATTTGCTCTTAATGCCCTCAATCGCAGAATTCTTGCTGAGAAATGACCAAACCTTTGGACCAATAGCATGGGCTGTCAGAAACAATGAATGTGTGTGTGTGTGTGCTTTTATATAAATATTGAAAAAGAAATGAATTGCCATTTTTATGAAACTGACCACAAACGTCTGTCATCAAGGGGCAGGTAGAAATCATAATTTCCTGAAAGTAGATTTATTACTTTTAGCTAGTTGTTTGATCATTTGAAATGATATATTGTGTGTATTGTGGCAAGTGGTTTTATGGCCTGTTTTGAAATGAAAATTTGGATAAATGCTTAATTTTACATTTCCTGTACACAACAGAAACTATTGTTATGAAGACATGATCTGAGGCAAATCTCTGGCCAGCTCCTTATTCTAGAATAATTAGTGAAGTGCTTTTTTGCACCATTTAAAATAAGCGGTGACATTTGCATTAATTTAAACTACAGAAGGCAGAATAGAGTTTACTTAGCATATTTAAAGCATGCCATATTACTTCAAAAACATAATTTTATTGGCCATGTTCTCCTAATTTTCAGTGCCTATTTGCTTCACTTTCTTTTTTGTAGACATTTATTATTAACAAATTTAGGTTAAAAAATGTATCCAAGTCTTTTTTTTTTTTTTTTTATCTGATCTGAATTAATATTTATTTTAATAAGATGAACAAAATCGATGGTGTCTAGAGAGATGTTGCAAAATATTCCCCCCAAAGACATACAATAAATTTACTCCTGTCCTAATAAAAGCCTTTCTTCCAGTGCTCACCCCAAGCTCAATGATACTTTTAAAGTATATATCATTATAACTAACCGTCATTTATTTAGTTTTAAATTGACTTGCATCTTGTATTGTAATTACTGTTATTCTACTACTTTATTATATTGCATACAATTTAACAAGACGTTAAATTATCAAGGCAGAATTATATGAAAATGTATTCATATGAAATTAATGATTTTTTCATAATTAAAACCTCTTGCTTCAAATATATCTTACTGTTTCCTGACTCTAGGTTGCTTATGAAAATTATTTTGGAGAGCTACATTTACACCTTCAAAATCCAGATATGATAAAAAGAACTTCAAAATATGGATTAAAATGGAGTAGAACTTATATTTAAAAGATACAGTCTTGTATGGGAAAGCGAAAACAATGCTCTTGCATTAGTGTTCTTTTGCTGGATTGTTTCTGCACAAATAGAAAAATAAGTATTATTGAAGCTGCAGGAGGCCAGGGTTTGTGAAGGGAGGCCTGGGTTCATGGAAGGTCTTTCAGTTTCTGAATCCCATCCAATTACCATGTTAGTAGCTCCATTCAAAGTTTATAGACACTCTTGGGGACAGTAAAGGTCAATAGACACTTAAATTTTTCATTAGTCATCCTTTACTTGTAGGTACTGTCAGGTAGAAGCAAGGGCTGGATGCTCCTTGAAGAATGACAAGCCATCAGCCCAGAGTCACAGGAAGGCAGCAGACTCACCTGCAAGGAGCCAGGATGTTCAACCAGCAAGTCAAGGTCAGGATGAGTTCCTGAAAAAAGAAATCACAGTCAGCTCCAGTCCAGTGGCCATCCTGCCAGTCTTTGGTTATGAGCGGGCTCAAGGTCAAGCTAGAAGTCACATCAGATCAGGGTCAGTCATATACGAGGTCACATGTGGGCACAGCTGCAGGCGTGGTCATAAGACACGGTCAAGGTCAGTTGAAATATGTCAGTGGGTCATATGAAAGGCTGGGATTTCGAAAATTGTCTTTCTTTTACAAGTTACTTAATATTTTCACTGCTAATGTAAAAAGAGTGTAAAAGTTGAACACACTGATGAGAGAAAAGAAAAATTTTATTAATGCAGAAAAGGGTTATTAGTGTACTACTTTAAGAACTGAATGACCACAAAGATGAAGTAGTAGAAATGGCAATAATTTTGACACTGGCAAGTTAAAGAAACTGAGGAAAAGGCAACAACAAAATAAATTCTAAGTACATGTTTGAAAACTAATTAGGGGCAAGAGGACGGAATGAGAGGAGAGGTATTTGTTTTGAAGGATAATGTGGGTACAAAAGCAAATGACTGAAATGATCTTCAGTGAAATTTATCTTGGAAAGAAAAGTTATGTTTCTAAATGTCAAAGGATGAAGGTCCAATAACAGTAACAAATGAGAAAGACTAATTATCTTAAAATATATTTTAAACATTAACATTTGAGAATCTGCAAAAGCAAGGGGCTCACAAAATCATTTCTATTCCTACGTCACTATATTATTTTTATATATGTATAAATAAGTAATACATAAACCACAGATGCACATATATTAGAACTTTTGTTTGTAACTCATACTATATATCTCTTAGATGGCAATTTGTCATTTAACTGCTTATCACATCTTAATTATTTCATAGCTCTTGTTATTCACCTTAAAATAAAAATCTGAGTGTTTTCATAGCTTGCAAACTGAGTATTTGCATTTTTCATATGCAAGCTAGAACTTTTCTATTGACTTAAGTGAGGTTTGGATCTTACAGTAACGTTGATTTCTGTCATTCGTAATTGGATAACTTGTGGAATGAGTTACTGTGAATGCAGATATCCAGTCCAACATGAGAATTCTGATCTCTAAATGTGCTATTCATGGTATAAAATAATGTTTTTGATGAATTATACAATGCAAACAATTCTTGACTGTCGTTTCATCAGTCCAAAGAAAAGAAAAAGTACTTTTCATGATTCTATCTAGTCATTGTTTTTATATTTCCACAGAGTCCAATGATTTTTTTTATTTTTTATTTTTTTTTTTAATACTAAAGCCAAATTTGGTCTTAGCTTCCCCACAGAAATGAAATCATAGCATTTAATCAATTTTGGCACTTAGCCAGGGCAGACTATTGGAATTTTCTGCTATTAATTCATAAACTTGAGTGACTCCAAAACCCATTTTTCCATTTGAATTGAAATTAATTGTGTAAAAGGTGTACCAATTTTCAGAAACAAAACACCCTTTGGAACAGAAGAAAAATTCATTCAGTATGTCTGAATGCTATTCAGTTGTGTGTGGTCACGTAGCGAGACTCTTTTTTTCTTTAGTAAATGGTTATTCTGTAAGACATGGACGAAATTAAAAAGGTTCAAGGATCTTTGTCATTTCTCTTGTGCATCAATATTGTTCTCTGTCTTGTATTATTTATCCACCCCTTAATTGGTTTCAGCTCCCTAGACAGCAAGGTCCTGTGATAAACTATGCAAAATGTCTGGCATATATCTTTCCTCCCCACCACCCTCTTCCTGCTTATTAGTAGTTTTGAAGATTTGTAGGTAGAGTATCTGTCAGAATGCAGTCAATGCTCGAATTCTTGCACTAGTCAAAATTTGCATTTCTTTCCATTGTGAGGTTGATACTGTACGACGGTATGACTTTAAAGACACTAAAATAAGGTAACTATTTATATAAATGAAGTGATGCAGTGTAATGCTTCTGCAAGATATTTTAACAGCTGGAAGCCTCATTTTTGAGCCACTGTTACTAAAGAGACAGACATCTTGTTTACTATTACTTGGTTTTTTTCATCTGAAAAAGCTTAGATTTTTCTTCATTTCTTAGCCATCCCCCAAAGTTTTCTAAATAAAAATATGTAATTCTATTGCCTGAACTTTAGGTAGACCGATATCTACAATATGAACAAAAAGAAAAGGTTTTGTATTATTTTACACCATGCTCAAGCGCAGATTATTCTGTAGCAGTATTATCCTGTTGAATTACATCGTGTCACCCTTTTTTCACTTAGTTTGCCCTGTCTTTAGCTTCTCTAATTCACTAATACTAGAACTTTTTGCTGGTATGCATAGTAGTTCTTAAAATTATGTGCCAAATTTCTAGTTGAATATGTAGATGAGCTGTATGTCTGCCATAGCATTTTCCTCTAGGGTACCTTCGAATAAAACAAGCCAAAAATTTCTTGTTCAATTTGGCTGGGAACAAATTGAAAAAAAAGGAAGAGTTAAAATGTGCAATTCCACCAACAATAATAAAAAAATGAGAGATCTGCAGCCCGACACTTACATTTGGGTATATGTTGGGAATATATTTTTAAAACACAGTGAAAGGCCTGCTATAGTTACTTTTCAATGCAGGGTTTAATTTGAAATAGGGCATGTATTCAGGCATACCATGATGCATGCCATTCTTACTGTAATAATGTTTAATTTAGTTACAAGTTGTAATCAGTCTTTGGTAAGTTATGATATCTCCTTCTAATACATTTTCTCTAGGGTTATGGTGTTCTGACAGAGTAATATTTGCCAATTCTTGACAAAACAAGTCATTAGAAATATTGAATTTGTGCCTCTCGTGTATCAAATTCCCAACTATATAAAACTAAACCAAGAAATGTATTCATTTAATATTATTATTGAGCGTACTGCCAACACACTAGCTCTAATACCCAATAGTATTTCTGTTTTCATGTTTTCTGTATTTATTCTCTTTAAGTATACCAGCACTCACTTATTAAACTGGACAGCGTGTTGCTCCCTCCATTTGTCCAGGACTGCCTAGAGGCCAACACAAAAAAGATACACAGGAACTGTAGTAAGAGAGAGGCTGTGAGACACCAGAAGCGTAAGAATCCAGCTGACTGGGGGAGAGGAGGTAAAAGAATTAATACAAAAAAAAAAATAGACTATTTTTAAAAGATTAGTAAACAAAGAATCTGTATAGGAAGCAAATGAAGTCATATCCTCTAAGGACAAAGAAATACCAAAAAAAATAGACTATTTTTAAAAGATTAGTAAACAAAGAATCTGTATAGGAAGCAAATGAAGTCATATCCTCTAAGGACAAAGTGCTATATTGTGACAGAGACAGTATAATAAAGTCCAGTAGAAAATAAATCACTTGGATATTTTTTATAGGCTTTTTCTTCATCAAGTGTTACTCAGTCTTTCAGCACAAACCAAACAAGCAGTCTGCATGACAAACAGAGGTAACTGTAAATTTTCCAAGCTTTTGATGATGGAGAAACAGAAAGCTCTAGTACTTTTTCCCCAGAAAAAACATTTTTTGTTGAACATTGTATATGAACAATGTTTATCTTCATGAAGAGTAGCCAGATTAAGAAGGTTGTGTAGGGACGTGTAGGCTCTGAGGAGCCCTGGCTGGCAAAGGATATGTGAGGCTGTAGACTAATTAACCTGTATTCCTTATTGTACACAGGAAGAAAATCATATTCACACTGAAGAGCTTAAAAAGATAAAACAGCTGGAAAGAGAATGACATGAATGACAAGATCAGCTGTTAATTGTCAACGTACCACAGAGCATTCAGAGCATTTAGATAGATCTAAAAAGGCTTTTGTACACAGGTATTAGTTCCCTCTGCCCACACTCCAGGTTGACCTGAGCTCCCAGCAGAACAGAGTGACTGCTAAGTTACCACAATACAGAGTGCAAGCTAATGTACTTGTCTCTCATCAGGGATTACCAGATCATGTATGATAACACGCTGAGGAGAGCTACATAGTTCTCCATCCAGCAAGAGCAAGGCAGAACAAGGTTTTATTTGCCTTTCAGAAAACTATGTGGACATACCCTTAACAGATTTCAAAAAAACATTAATAAATCCCAACAATTTCTGAAGGGGTCTGAGCACTGTTTGAAATTTCCAGGTTAAATGATCCACACAAATTTTCTTTTACCACAGTGACCTACTGTTAAGTTTTGGCAGTTAAGTATCACTGCTTTCATACAAGGTCCAAGCCTGACATCAAAAAAATCAGTTCATTGGCTTTAAAAGGAGCTGTATATATTAATAAAAAAGTACTTGAAGATTTACTAGGAGATTTTAGGACTTCCTGAGAGAGCTTTAAAACCATACCCTGCTCTGTTTCTCATCATTTGTGTTAGTATTATTAGTATTATTAGTATTAGTACTACATTCCTTATCTTATTAAAATTTTAGAATATAGTTAAAAATTTCTGGTTATCCATCAGTTTTGCTTTTTGCCTTTTTTTTTTTTTTAAGGTTAGGAATGCTGGATTACAGGCTTCAGTGATAATTGATTGGATTGTTCTTATTTCTTCCTTGATATTGTTGGGAAGATTTACTAGGAGATTTTAGGACTTCCTGAGAGAGCTTTAAAACCATACCCTGCTCTGTTTCTCATCATTTGTGTTAGTATTATTAGTATTATTAGTATTAGTACTACATTCCTTATCTTATTAAAATTTTAGAATATAGTTAAAAATTTCTGGTTATCCATCAGTTTTGCTTTTTGCCTTTTTTTTTTTTTTAAGGTTAGGAATGCTGGATTACAGGCTTCAGTGATAATTGATTGGATTGTTCTTATTTCTTCCTTGATATTGTTGGCAGAGTATAACAGGGAAGTGACTTTTTGATCCATTATTATTAAATAGGATTTGACCATTTACACCTTTATATTATTTAATTAAATAATGAAAGTAAAAGTTGAGAGTAGAGGATTTATAGTTTGCAGAAACTGAAGGTAAGTGAACAGACCCAGTAACAGACAGCAAACGGAAAAATGTTGCAGGGTGATTTTGTTAGTTAAAACAAGATTACATCTTGTCATCAGTTAATGAAAAATTATCAGATGGAGACAAAGAGAGAATAAGAAGTTCAAGAAATTTCCTAAAAAATTCTGAATTTAAAAGAAAGAGAAATGTTCAATCACTGTAAGGGGTATGCTCAAATCATCCTGGCCCCTTCCATATTTCCATGAAAGAGCTGAGCTACCACTGAAAAGGCTAATTCCCTTATATAGAAGACAATAAGGAAGGATAGCATTTGTTTAATGCCATCTTCATATGCATATCCACGTACATGACATGCACAGCTGAGCTGGACCACTCCCTTCATTCAAGAAGCTCATGATCTCATTCTTATCCAAAGCCTATAAAAATCCATGGACAGAACAGAGCTCTATGAGATGGCTGTGGTTGGCAGACATCCCCTAAATAGCTTTATGTGCTCAATCTCCAATGGCCTGAGGAATGCTCCTTGCGTGCACAGATCACCTCCTGCACGGGAAACTGGATTAATATGCAGAAACTGTGCCAGGGGGATGGCCCTTCTCCTTTATTAATTTAAACATTTTTAATATTCTCTATATGCAAAACATAATTAGAATTAATGGACTTTAGTGCTAATGCAGTGCCTGAAGCTAGCATAGTGCATCTATCTTCTGCATATGATAAACATGAATTTTGAATTCCTTACCACCAGCAAGGCTGGAAGCTCAGCTCAGTCTGCTGATGTAGTTTGTGTCCAGATAAAGATCATATCAGCTGACAGACAGAGGGAATTATCATTCTTTTGATGAGATAAGGAATTGGTCCTCCAGGGAGGGAGTAAAACATGACTGAGTTGCACTGATTTTTAAGCAAGATCTCATTATTAATCTATAAAGACATTGTAGCTGGGCTACAGTAACATATATCAGACAGAGAATTAATGTCACATTTTAGTCTGTTGAGTCCAAACCGTTGATAGTTTCCTCGTGAAGAATTGCATTCCAAATGTGACAGAGGAAGGAATAGAATTTGCATGGTGTCTGGTATTTCACATTCACCTGAGAAACAAAAAAGAAAGAAAATAAAGAAAATTTTAAAATATTTTATTTGAAAGTAACTGTGAAAAAATGTGGTAAACAGATGCAGAATTTCAGGATGCACTGGATACAAATTTTAAGAAATTACAGTGACTATTATTAAAAAGCTAGAACAATGCAAACACTGGTTTTACTGTTTTCTCAGAACTGGAAATAACTGTAAAATATAAGGTTTTGTGCTGTGCCAGTAGTACAACCTGAGAATGAATGAAGCAATCTTGAATTTCTTATGGTTACTTGCTTTCCCAAATGGGTTCTATAATGGGATTTGTGGGAAAAAAAACATCAAAGAAAAGGCCTGAATCCAAGATTTATTCCCAAATACTTTAATCTACTAGACTCTTCCTTTCCTGATGTTGTGGGTTAACCCCAGGAGGAAGCTCAGCCCCACACAGCCACACTCCCCCTCAGTGGGGTGGGGAAGAGAATTAGGAGTGCAAAAGTGTGAGAACTTGTGGGTTGAGATAAAGACAGTTTAATAGGTAAAGTAAAAGCTGTGTGTGCGTAAACCCAAAAAAAAAAAAAGGAGGGGGGGAGGAATTGAAGTGGGAATACCCACCGTAAACCCAAACAAAAAAAAAGGGGGGGGGAGGAATTGAAGTGGGAATACCCACTTCTTCCCATTGGCAGGCAGATATTTACTAATTTGCATGAGCACACTCATGAATTTATTTTAGGTCAACAACAAACACCTACATTGATATTTCCATAAATAAATCCAGGCTGGAAACATGCTCGGTGTAACAGTGATTTTAAGTAATAACACTGTTTTCCTCTAAAGTTACTGGGGTAGTGAAATTCAAATTCTCCCAGATTCTAGAAAACATGTTTTACTGATACCTTTTAAACAACTGTCAACAGGCCCAGTAAGATGTACAGAGCAGCACAAGTAAATAACACTGTTGAGCATCTGCTACTGCTAAGCCTTACACACTCCAGAGGTGATGATGTGACTGAAAAGGATTTATCAGCAAGATAGAAATCCCAGACTGGTCAGGGTTCGAGGCAGAAACTTGCTGTTTTGTCCACAACTCAGATTGTTAAATGAAGTATAATAACGGTCCTTGTAAAAAACAAGAAATGAGAACTTGAATAAGAAGTTAAGATTCCTGCAGTAAAAACTGCTTAATGTTGCTTGTCAAGAAAGAAAGCTATAGATCTACAGTAGTAAACTGTTGTCAGTTCTAGGATGACAGCTCTCTCACATATCCATCGCTGTTTGATATATGATAATCATGTAAATTTAACATATAGCAGAACAACCACTATACCTTTAAATCTAACACAAAGAAATAAAATAAGAACTGATAAAAAGTAATAAGAAACAATGTCTCAGAGATATGGGAAGGGTGTCAAGACCTTACACAAAGATCTGTGACTTTATCTGGTTGAGAATTATCTGTCAGTACCTCATATAGTACATTTTAGTATTAATTCCTCAGTTATGCAGTCCATCTGGGGAGGCTGTCCAGCACTTTTTTTCCTTCCTTTTCTCCCAAAGTCATTGCTACCATTACTTTGTCCAAATAGAGGAGGTAAAAGAGTTTATGTTCTTGCTAACCTGAAAGCTTTGAGCCCCTTCCTTATTTCTCAGCTTCTGTAGGTAATATTTTCAATGACAATTCAATTTTCAGTATTGTTCAGGCTTGCACTTGTTCTCACAGGATGAAATCTTTCATAAAACATCTGTTACCAGAAAGTACCATCTACAGTAAGCTTGGATACTTGCCAGCTTTCCAGAAAGTTATCTGTTGCAGTGTCTAAAATATTAAATTTCCCACTTGACTAAGTGAAAAAAACTCATTACTCAGTATAATAATTTTGTGGATAATTAGTAACTCTCTCATTCCCTATAATTCATTCTCCTCCTTGCATTGTTAATGTTGCCAGCTACAACATCTACTGCAATAGATTATAATCTCGAGGACAGGTTTTAGATCTGATTTAAATTTTCTACATCCTGATGATTAAGTGAACCCTTTTACAAGATTCTAAATATTTTTCAGGTAGAAATACAAATAATACAAGGATCTTTCCTTGTTTCACCTTCAATTCTTTTCATTAACCACACTCTGCTTTGAACCTTAAAAAGCGCTTTCCCAGTCCATCAATCCAGATCCAAATTTAGTTCTGATGACCCTTTTCCTTGCTTACATCCATGGCCAGTCAACACTGAGTTTCTCCATCTTCGAAATCAGTCTGATTTTGGTTTATCCTGTGGCCACAACATTCTTTAGGTATATCAGCAACTGTTACCTTTTCCTGTGCTACTGATGTTAGCGAAGGAAAGGCCATCAGTTCCCTTCCACAAAACAGGATTGTAACCCATCCTTCTAGCAGGAGCATTTGAATTTAGTCAAATGGCATTACCATCCCATCTTGAATGAATTCCCATTCTGAACATCAGAAATGCCTCAGAAATACAAGTCCTGTGACATTGCCATAGCTGGAAATGTCTTATTCTGATATAATTCCAAATATTGAATTTTTGGCTAGAAAAAAGAATACTGATAAATACAGACAAAGAATGTGACAGTATGTGGCTCTGTATTGTTTTGGCTGGAAAATGCTCTGTAATCCCATCTCTTTTTTATATCTGCTTTATTTTTTGCTCTAATTTTTTGTACTTTGCATTAGAGACCATTAAATTCCAGGTGCCCAAATAATTTCCTTCTAAAATTCTTATTGAACTGAATGGATCCTACCTTTTCAATAATAGTTATATCATAAAAGTTTCATTCCTGATCTCACCTATGATTGACTAACTTTCTTTGCGCATTCAGATATACTTCAATGCAGCAACTGTTTTGCATATCTCCTCTATGGCTCATCTTTATTTCTGCAAGTAGTAGCAGCCATGCAGACAGGAAAGATCGGCACAGCTTTATTCTTATGTCCTTTGATCCAGTAAGCCTGCATGATCCCCAGTGCATGTCTGTCAATCACCGTGTCTGAATCCAGCATCCCATCTTTTCCGTTGAGTGGAGGCTACAGGACTAACAGAAGATTTGCACAGTGCTCAGTATGACTTTTTTATTTTAATTAGACTTTGATAATAAATTGAGGAAGAGGGCAGCAGACTGATAGCTGCAAAATATCCACTCCGAGGGCACCATTCCAGCTATGAAATGGAAGATTTTTAAATTCATGAAAAGTAATAATTCCCCAGCTTTTCTTATGAGCTTCCTAATTGGTTCATAACCCTGCTGTAACAGTAACCCGCGATCTAATATCCTGTTTAGGCATTTCAGACATGCAAAAGAGGCCTCATAATTTTCATTAGTTTGTAGCACTTGTACCTTATCACCATATCAGCAACAGCGAGACCTATATCCTCCTGAATAAACATGTGCTGTGAATCAATTTGTATCCTGGTGTCCCACTGCCTGCAAAGACAATCTTAATAAAGGAGCTAATATCAACTAGGGTATACAGAATGCCAAAATGCACAGTAGATCACAGAATCACAGAATCACAGAATCTTAGTGGTTGGAAGGGACCTCTGAGATCATCGAGTCCAACCACAAAAAAAAAACCAACAAACAAACAAAAAAAAACACCACACCACACCAAACGCCCACCAAAAACACCACACCCACCAACTAAACCCCACACTCAACACCTCACCATAAACCAATAACCTTGGGCACTAGAGCATGCCCTGAAGAGCCATGTCTATACGTGTCTTAAATACCTCCAGGGATGGGGACTCCACCACCTCCCTGGGCAGGCTGTTCCAGTGCCTGACCACTCTCTCAGTAAAGTAGTTCTTTCTAATATCTAATCTAAATCTCCCCTGCCCCAACTTCAGACCATTTCCTCTGGTCTTGTCGTTCGTCCTTTGGGAGAAGAGGCCAACACCTGCCTCTCTACACCCTCCTTTCAGGTAGTTGTAGAGGCCAATGAGGTCTCCCCTCAGCCTCCTCTTCTCCAAACTAAACATGCCTAGTTCCCTCAGCCTCTCCTCATAGGACTTGTTCTCCAGGCCCCTCACCAGCTTGGTGGCTCTCCTCTGGACACGCTCCAGCACTTCAATGTCTTTCCTGTAGTGAGGGGCCCAAAACTGAACACAGTACTCGAGGTGAGGCCTCACCAGTGCCGAGTACAGAGGCACGATGACTTCCCTACTCCTGCTGGCCACGCTATTCTTGATACAAGCCAGGATGCCATTGGCCTTCTTGGCCACCTGGGCACACTGCTGGCTCAAGTTAAGCCTGCTGTCTACCAACACCCCCAGGTCCTTTTCTTCCGGGCAGCTTTCCAGCCACTCTTCCCCAAGTCTGTAGCGTTGCCTGGGGTTGTTAGATGGGATGTCTAACATTTTCTGATGTTGGCAGACAGAACTCTGCCCCTTAAGCTCAAAAGCAGTTCTTCCTTAAGCTATTCAGAACTCATTTTTGCAAGTAGTCTCTACCCGTCCATAGAATATCAAAGAAAATATGGTAGATTTTAAAGGAAGTGAGAAGCTGTGGCTGCCCCATCACTGGAGGTAATCAAGGCCAGGCTGGATGGAATTTTGAGCCTGATCTAGTGGGAGGTGTCCCTGCCCATGGCAGGGGGGTTGGAACTCGATGGTCTTTAAAGTCCTTTCCAACTCAAACCATTCTATGATTCTATAATAAGCAATTTAGATTCAAGATGCTATAGGATCTATTGTAAGCAGTAACTGGCCATGCCTGTACAGCCTTTAATGATGAGCTCCACATTTTTTTCCAGTGCTTTGACTCCTTCAAATGATTTATTTTAAACAGGGACAATGGGTCTTCCGAAAACTCATGTACTCCTGCTGATTTTGAAGGTCAAACCCCAGAATAATTAGTATTAATAATCAATTTAGATAATAAAATACAAGATATTTTTTTTCTCTTAGGAAACTGGCTATGAAAAGCACTAGCATTGTTCACATTGACCTGTTAAGCCTTACTCTGTAATGACCATGAATCATTATAATCAATACAAACTAAAAATAATAAATCACTTTAAACAACAAAATATAAATGGCTGTATGGTTTTAGATAGAGAGAGGCATGAAAACAATTCTGTTGAAACTAACTTTCATATGTTCAAAACAAATTGATTTCAGATTTCTTACCTTCATGGAACTATTCCTGAGTTCTCTGTGTGTACACTTCTACTTAAATAGCCTCCAAACACAATGTCTTTTCTAAAAGAGCAGCACAAAGTTAGTATTTTGCATTTTTGCCCATTCCTTCTGTTTGCCCTATCTATTGAACTCTTCACAAAAACTGCAGTGACTCTAGAACATATATTTTCACAGATCACTTATCCTTTGTTCACAGTTTTCACACACCCTTTTCTGGCTTTTTCTCAATGATATACAAGGTTTAGAGTCTTGTAACTGCAAGTATAATGCATCCTCTTAATTAGTCTGAAATTAATCATACATGTTGATTTTTCAAGGGAATATAAGAAAAACAAATTTATCCCAGTTCAACTAATTAAACAATAATAATGTTTAAGCTTCTTTTTTACATACCATAAATATATCAGTCTCTACATAAACTAGAACACACATGAATATATAATTAAAATATTAAATAAGTGTATGGGTTGTGGTTAGCTTAGGGAATTTGTTAAGAAACAATATTATTAAGTGGTACTCAGAGAAGGCTTCTTTATATATTCTAAAATCAAAGTATAAAATAAAAGTTTATACATGATTAAAAGTAAGTAATTTTATATATGGTAGAAAGTTAGCTGTCTTCAGGCTCAAAAGAGTGAAAATGAAAGAATAATGAAAATAATAGCTTAACTAGAGAACTTTTTCAGCTACAGAACTCGAGAAATATAATTAATATTGGTTAATAATCTTCACAGAAATCTTCTTTTTGATTTTACATATTTCTTCCACAACAATTTTAAAGAACATCCCACTTTGAGTCTGCAATTATGGAAAAGGTCACTGAGAGCAAATGTCTTTTCAAGGACTTCCTACAAGCACAGATTATAAAGTGTTGGTTTTCTTTAAGGGTGATAAAAAAACTAAAAAAAAAACAAACCCAAACCAACCAATATCAAAGATAATTGATGGGCAAAATTGCCTTTAATGATGTTTCTGCAGAGATTTGTTACTAGAGGTACAAGAAGAATGAGGTAGAAAAATAGTTGTAAGAAACTTTAGTATGTCATTTAAAGCAAAAAAAAAGAAAACCAACCATTTATTTTATAGCATAATTTATCATTGAGGAATCAACTGCTTTTCCACAGTTTGTGTGTATTTGATTGGTTTTTGTTTGTTTTGTTTTGTGGGGACAATCATTAAGTGATAATCAGTGTCAGAAAATATTGCATAATAAATAATACATAATAAATTTCTTTTAAACATCTATTTGAAACATTTGGAAGGAACTTTAGTTCTTTTTTTAACATCCATGTAAACGATGTTATAAAAAAGAATTGTGATGGAGTTGCAGAACATCTGGAGATTTTTTGAGTGACAGATGATACACTTCCAATGGTTGTTTATAATATTGTCAAATGTCAACACCAACATCTAAAACAATATTTTAAGGAAGTTTAATTTTCTTATATGTTAATTTCTAACAGCTTTACATAGTCAGTATAATGTAAAATTTTTTTGAAATTATTTTTCAAACCATTTTCATTTTTCATACAGTTTTGCTACCTGCAAACTTTTTAGAAGGAATAACTTCTTGTTTTTATTTGGAGTCTTCTCATAAGATTTTTGATATAACCTACATATGAATTGCCATAGACCTACATTTCAATTTGGTAAGGGCCAGAGTATATCTCATTTGCTTGTTTGAAACAAATAAGTGATTTCCTAAATCACCAGAAACATATATGAATAAATGTTAATATTATAGATCTAAATCATTTAAAAATCAGATATTCAGGCTGTGGTTTATTACGCATGGGTAACAATACATCAAGCCGATTATCTCATTTCTTCACTTGTTAGTTAAATGTGATTCATAAATGGCAATGGAAATCAAGTATTCTACAAATGAGCCCATTGTTCCATCCTTCCCCCTCATCACTTCAAACGCTGTTGATTAAATACGTTGTTTTAGAAATCATAAGCAATGTTAGTAAAATTTAGACACATAATTGCAAACCATTAGAATAAACGGAGGAGCTAAGTAAGTTCTAAGCAAACACAGTCCTACTCTAATTACAAAGCACAGGGAAAGCTATATCACAGGTATCATTAGATGAGTAGAACTGTGTGCATGTACCTACACACAAAACAATCTGTAAAGGGGTCTATCTTACCTTATAGGGATATAGCAATAGCTATAGGATACAGCTAGCAGTTGTTTAAAATCCTGCATCATCTATTGCGGGAATCACCTATAATTCTTCAGCACTATTTCAGCACTTTAATCATCTGCAGGTATTTGGGATGTTATTATTAAAGAGCACGCTGGAATTTTCTTTCAGATTCTTAAGAAGGTAAATTATTGGGTGACTTTTTTTACTCTGAAGTAGAATGCTACAGATTTTACAGATGATCTATGGATGTTAATCTAAGAAAGTCTGAACGTTTTAGGTTATTACATCTCCAGTAGTCAAAATAACTCCTTAACAGCTACATTCTTTTTCTCATAAGAAACTTTTTCATCCATCCAGAAATTGGATACAGTTCTTTTTCTCTTCCTTCCTGACTAAGCCATCTTAATAGCTGAAGAAAATGTGTTTAAGTCATTGGCTGTAAACTTGCCTGGTATAAATTCCTAAGTATTTACAATGGGTCTTGCTAGATAATGTAATTTCTTTTTGCTTTTTCAACTGATTCTAGCCTTTGTACTTCAAAATTCCTCAATAACCAGATCAAAATAACGTGTCAATAAACCACTATTAAAAGTTCACATCCATCAGAGGGGAGATGAAAAAATATGCTAACAGGATGCTATACTTTTCCATACCAAACTTCCATGCATATTCCTTCATCCATTCATTCTCCTGCATCCTATAGAAGCAATAACAAATTAAGGGCATTTTTTACTTCAGCCAATTATTGCTTCTATTTGCATAGATTTTTATGATGTTTCTCCTGTAAAAGAGTGTTGATAATTACAAATTTGCTTTTATTGTTGATTTTCACCTATTAAATAATTAGTTGAAACAGCTGATATACTGTCAGCAAGTAATAGCTGGTTTATGTTCCATGTACAAACATTCTGTTTTTACAAAAATAAGTTAACCTAATGTAGATATAGAAAACAAAAAAAAACAACTCAGGATCCTAATGACATTTCAATGGCACATCCTAAGATGGAAGAAATAATACCTTTTGAAAGGAGCCAAATTTAGGTGACTTTGCCAATGGTAAATCAGAAGAATTTCTGAAGACAATTACATCTAATATAGTAGAATCCTTTGAAGTGTGAAGTTGTTCTTTTTAATATATTGCTTCAGTATATTGGTTTTGACTGTGGCACAGCATTCAAAAATAATTTTAAAGAAACCAGGTGGGGGGATAAGCAGGGAACTCTATATCTGACTAAATAGGTCAAACGACAAAAGGAAGAGATGATGGAGTTTGAAATAATTTCTAAAATGGGTTCTGTAGCTGTTTGAAATATCAGGATTTCTTTTTACATTTAAGGACACACTGACAAATACTGCTCTGACTTCTATCTCATTCAATGCAAAGACATGAATAAAATTACAGAGTATAAAAAATGAGGTGGAATTTGTCCCTGTTGCTGTTTGCATTCTGACACCTTTTTTTTTTTTCCCTTTACCAAAAAACCTCAATAGCTACATTTGAACGTAATAACATTTCAATAACAGTGAAAGTGTGTACTTTAAACTAAGGTGTAATTTATGGTACATTTCAGAGAACAGCTACTGAGACCTGGGCGCAGTTCCAGTGCTGACATTGCAGTGCAATTGAAAGACATTGAACTATCACAGATGTCGTTTCTTTGCTACAAGTAACCAGTAGAAGATCTTTTAACTTCCAAGAAACTTCTCAAAGTGGTTAAGAGGGGTGTTCTAATATGATTCCGTTTCTTAATAAAGCAGATTGTACTGTTTTGAGGCATGTGACGGACTACTGTTGAGCATTTAATGACTGTAGCACTTGGCAATACAATTACTTGCAATACTGTACTAAATCCATTGCCTCATGCATCATGTGCATAACTTTCAGTAATAAATCAGTCTATCAAAGCTAGGCATTCTTGTTATGGCCATATGAATCATAAAATCATAAAATCATAGAATGGTTTGCATTGGAAGGGACCTTAAAGAGCATCTTTAAGTTTAAATCCCCCTGCCCTGGGCAGGGACACCTCCCACCAGACCAGATTGCTCAAAGCCCCATCCAGCCTGGCCTTGAACCCCTCCAGGGATGGGGCAGCCACAGCTTCTCTGGGCAACCTGTTCCAGTGTCTCACCACCCTCACAGGAAAGAATTTCTTCCTTATGTCTTATCTAAATATCCCTTCTTCCAGTTTAAAACCATTGCTCATTGTCCTGTCACAGATTGTGGTAAAGCATTTCTGTCTTTTTATAAGCCCCAATTATGTATTGAAAGGATGCAATAAGATCTCTCCAGAGCCTTCACTTCTCCAACAACCCCAACTATCTCAGCCTGTTTTCATAGGAGAGGTTCTCCAACCCTCTGGTCATTCTTGTGGCCCTCCTCTGGAACTTCTGTAACAGATCCACATCTTTCTTCTGCTGGGGCTCCAGAGCTGGACACAGTACTCCAGGTGGGGTCTCATCAGAGTGGAGTAGAAGCACAGAATCATCTCCCTCAACCTGCTGGCCACTTTTGATGCAGCTCAAGATACGATTGGCCTTGTGGGCTGAAAAAATATCCAATTTTTTTGTCCACCAGTATCCCCAAGTCCTTCTCAGTGGGAATGCTCTCAATCGATTCATCACCCAATATGTATTCATACTGGTGATTTTCTCAACAGGTGCAAGATCTTGCACTGCCTTTGTTGACCTTCATGAAGGTAAAGGAAATTTAGAAAGAAATGGCAACATGGAATTACTTTTTAAATTTGTTTTACCTCTATTTTTGATTTTTCATTTTAAAACTTACCCTATGTAGATTATAGGCGTTGCTGATACTTGCACACTTTAAGACTTTAATAATACCTTGCAATCACTTAAATCCACGTGGTTATGATGCACAACTCCTTAATACAAAGCTCTAGAGAGATGATTGAATTGCATCTTACTTCAAGGCCAATACATAGTTGCAGGCTAAAAGCTCCATCGTTACTGCTCTGATCTGGCGATATTGTCACCAGAAAGCAAGAATAAAACTGTTGCAAACATTCCAACAAAATAATGTTGGAAGGTTTCCAGAAAGCATCTTCCAAAAGACAATTACTCCATCTCCTTCTGGACTGGTGGTCACCCAGAGAATGCCCTATACTCTGTCTGACGTTAGCCAGTGATTCACTGGGTATTATCTATGCCCAGCGCATCACGGATTGTCGTCGGTATCTGATAGCAAACAACTAGAAATAACATAATGATTTTGTTACAGATTCCCGTGCCATTTTTCTCTGCCTTCAGCTATGTTGAGAGGCTTGGCATGAGACTATATTTCTCTCCCATGTAGATTTGGAGTGGGTTTGCACGGCTCCCAGTGTTTTCTGCAGATCCTGCCTGGGGTAATGAAAGAGTTGTCACAGGATTTAAAATGATAACACACCAATCACTGACTGAGTAATAAGAAATAAAACAAAAAGATTTAAAGAGATGAGGTGGAGGTAAATGGGAAGAAGACTAAAATAATGTCAGTTATATTCCTGAAATGAGTTAGAGCCTGATCGACTGTTTGCAAGAAAGTACTGGAATCCTGAACCCACTCTCATTTTAAGAGGCACTGGATTTTATGAGTTGACAATTGCAAGGTAGATCTTCAAATAATTGCTGTCTTCATTTTGGGCATCTTTGTGATAGTGAGTGAGTATTTTTACCCAAATGATGAGTCAGGAATAAAAGTTGCATATTTAAACTGATGAACTTTATGGCAATCAACATAATAGCTTTTTACTGGAACTGTATCAGAAGTAAATTGCTCTCATGATTCTCTCTGAACTAAATCCAAGAACAAATTCATTTTCTGTTGTGTTCCAAAAAATCCAGCCCTCTGCAGGGTACAGTACAGTGTGTAAAATTGCATAGTGGGTTTTGCACAGTTTCCTTTTTCAGACAGTGATTTAGAAAATTGATTTTTTTCTTCATTCTCTCTCCTTATCTCTTATGTTGTCTTTTAATTTCTCAAGTTGTACTTCCTCTGCTTTTTTTTCGTGTTACAGACCAAAGGATTCTGTGATCATTGAAAAAAGCAGCATATTTCACAGGCTTCTCTAATTTTCTTACTTTTATAAGTTATATAATTTTTTTTAACAGCAACATTTTCACCACTAATCCTGAAGTTATTTTAAAGAACAAGAGTTAGTGTATAGATATTAATTAACAATTTTTGCTTAATTAAAAGCATACAAAAGAAAAAAATGCATATTATAAATATATAGAGTGCTTTTGATGACAGCCAAGGTAAAATTATTACCATCAATCAGAGTGTAAGAATTCAAATTCAGGTAAAACAAACTCACCGACCAGTTTAGAATATAAAATCAAGAAATAAAAAAGACAAGAAATCAACTCATGTTCTAGATGACAAGGAAACAAATGCCTTTCTTTGAAGTATATTATATCAACTGACTATGATTTCAAAAAATATGTAATTTTTCTCATATGTATTTGTCTAACATGGCAAATGTGCAAATGAGAGCTGCAGAGGTACCTTCAAGTTTGTTCCCTTCTTGCTCCCAATAACTTCTTTTTTTTTTTTTCCCGTATGGACACTTTTCATCCACATCTTCTACTCTTCTCCCCAAAAGATTTTATGCAAAAGATTTTAGAGCTCTATGCTTTGTTAATCAATCTGACCCTATAAACAAGGCATAGTTCATTATGTCTTAGCGTAATTAATTTGTTGGACTAAAATAACTTAATACATAGGTGAGATGTACCTAAAACTAGGAAAGTCATGTCTGCTAAGGTTTTTTTTTTTTACATTTGTTAAAAATGGATATTTTAATCTTTGAGTAAAATACAGCCTGTATTAGCAGCAGAGGCACACTGCAAGCTCAGGTCAGGGCTTCTCTTGATGGAATCTGGAATGGTTCTCAATAATAAAAATAGATAAGAACTGAGACCAAAACACTTTGGGGTTGATTTTGCATAGAAAAAACTAAAGTGGTGGCAAAATTCATGGCCAAAACCGCTCTTTTTTTTTTTTTTTTTTTTTTTTTAAATGGAAGACCCTTGTGCATGTTCATAGAATATAAAAATTAAATCATTATTTTACACCTTTCCGAGCTTCCTTTGCTTATATGGAACACGAAACATAACATGCAACCATGTTTGTAGCACAAAACCCTTGTGCATGTTCACAGAATATAAAAATTAAATCATTGTTTCACACCTTTCCGAGTTTCCTTTGCTTATATAGAACACGGAAACATAACATGCAACCATGTTTGTAGCACAAATCCTTTAACTTACATTTTTTGAACCTATATGGTGCAGATAAAGTGGAAATAACACCAAGACATAGTTTGATCAAGATCCTAGTTTTACAAAACCACTGATCGTTAATTATCCATTAAAAATAAAATTAAAATAACATAAATGGAGCAGTGCAATTCTAAAGCTGTTTAAAAGGAGAATAAAAAGAAAAGAAATAGAAAAGTGGAAAAGAGGTTAAATCCTTATTTTCTTTGCCCAAACTTACATTCATGTATACTATGAGAACCCTGAAAGAAGCCACTGGTAGCAAAAGTAATTATTAAATATTTCAGTAAGAGGTCATTATTATTGCCTTTAAATATGCAAAAGTTTCTTCCTGAAATATATCCTTCAACAATGTTGTTGCTAATTGAATTCTTTCATCAGCTGATTCGAATCCCAAAGAGGTAGTAAATCTGAGTGGAAAACTGGGGTAGGTTGGACACCCACATAAAACTTATGAAACTGCAGAAGAATAAAAACATGAACTTTTTAATAATCCATTGCATTCAGTGTCAGATAATACATAGGTAGAAAATTCTGCAACTCTAAGATGGCAAATAGCTAGGCGATTTCCCTCTAAATTCATTTATTGCTCAGAGGAAAAGCTTTCAGGGTATGTCAAGAGTTTCTTTCCACTATTTTTTTCTGTCTAACACGATTTAACCAATTTTCATCAGTTGCCAAATGTAAGTGTAGCATATGCATAATTTCTATGGTCACGTGCGCAGTGTTCATACCAAGTCATGGCTGCTGCAAATATATAATGAACACGGTTGCAGTTATACAGTTTTAGTCGGAATTTTTTCTTAATATTTAATTGGCTGTGAAAGCAGAATTCTCCCCTGGAGATTCTGCTGTTTTCCTAGAAAGAACAACTTACTACTTGCCCTGGATATTGAGCACTGTTCTTACTTTCCCTGGCTCAAGCAACTGTGGCTCTTCATTTACACACTTGCTGTTTGCCCATTCAACTGTCCACTTTGCAGTTTTTTAGAGACATTTGCACAAAGCTCGTTTCAGTCCCTTGAAAAATTACAGAAGATCTTAGCATTATATGAAAGACCAGAAAGTGATTGGAAAAAATCAACGTGGTAAGTTGGGCTTGACCAAATGGATTCCCTTCTCTGGTTAACAACTTGCTCCATGTATAACAGTATATGTGGATGACACCTGCCTTGATTTTGGCAAGGTGCTTGACACAGTCTGCTGCAAAATCCTTCTGATAAACTGATAAGGACCGACAATAGGTGAAAAATTGACTCAACTGCCAAGCTCAAAGTTAAACTGGTGATCAGTCCCAAATGGAGCTTCTCACAGGTCAATATAGGGCTTGATACTGTTCAGTGCCTGTGTAAAGAATCTGGATGACAAGATTGAATGTACTCTGATAAAATTTGTGACTGACACCAAACTGAGAGGAGAAGTAGATGTGCCAGAATGAACAGCCACTATACAGTGAAGGTTTGGCAAGCTGAAAGACTGGGCTGCCAAAAATTTCATGAGGCTTAACAAAGATGAAAGTGAATCCCTGTACCTGGGTCTTAATAAATAATTCCAAGCAAAATTACAGGCTGCACTGTGACTGTCTAGGATGTGTTTCTGCTGAAAATGACCTTGGGATCCTGGTGGACAGCCAATGAAACATGAGTCAGCATGGTTTTTTACAGCAATAAAGTCAATTCATGTCCTGAGCTGCATCAGCAAGAGTATAGTCAGCAGTTCAAGGGGTGTAATTATTCCCAACTCTACTCAGGATCTCCTGGACCACCTCTGATATTGTGTCCAGTTTGTGCCCTGCAAGTTCAAGAGAGACACTGAATATTGGGAAAGAGTCTAACAGAGGGTCATTAAGTTGTTTAAAAGGTTTGAGAATTTGACACATGAAGAAAAGTGGAAGAATTGGATTTGTTCACCCAAGGGAACAATGGGAACCACTCTGTCTTCAGGTGTTTAAAAGCCATTTATAGAAATAGAGGTACTCTCTTCACAAGATTCCAGGTGATGAGAATCAACATGCACAAGCTGCTTCAGTGGAAATTCTGCCTGAATATCAATTCTTCATTGTAGGAACAACCAAACATTGTAAAAGACTGTCCAAAAATGCAAGACTCAGCATGACAGAGCCCTGTATAACATGACTTAGGGCTATGCTTTCAACAAATGGTTCGACGAAATGATGCCTAGAAGTCCCTTCCAGCCTAAACTTTTCTACTATTCTATGATTTCTATTAAATAAAAGCAAGACAAAATAGAGAGCTATTGTGTTTTGGTGACAGTATTCTTACAGTATGCTAAAATTTTTAAAAACCCAAACATTTCAGTTTTAAGGCTTAATGTAGAATTGTACTATTTATCTATATATAGAAAAAAATATATTTAGTCTCTCTTGAGCTTTTACAGGCTCTATTTCTGATACAAAGCTTTAATTTTCTCAGCTCATTAACCAGTCATTCCTATGAGCACCCTTTGGTACCACTCTTATTATTGTTAGTTCTATAAGGCTATATGTTGAAGGCCCTAAGAAACATAGTTCCTTGCAATTCTCAAATATAGTAGAATGCCCATTTCTATCCCCATGTTCCTTACATGCAATTTAATTTCTAATCATAAGCATCTCTTATTTCCCTTTTTTTAAAATATATAAGTATATGTAAATATTTACCATATTTAAAACCAGGTTTAAAATCATACCAGTTTACCTGAGTATAAGTATTCAAACAATTTAAACTTTCTTCATAAACTCCATCTTCTCAATCAAATTTGTGATTCTTTTCTGCATGTGTTTCTGTTTCTTTACATCATTCTCATGTTGGTACTACAGTCACTTTTAATAGTACTGTAGAAAAAATATGTGATCACTTCAGCTGGTGAAGATCAGCATAATGTAACTCTCTTCAAAACACCTCTGCTAGTTTACATTAGCTAATGATGTCTTCTATTGTTTAATTAGATCATCCCTGCTTCACCTTTGTATGGAATATTATTCAACCAGGATTTTCGGGAAAAACAAATAAAAACCAACCAACCAACCAAACAAAAAAGGAGTGAGGTAAAAGGAAATATAGAATGATACTTGTCCCAACTGATATAAATTGGTGCAGCTTCATGAGCAAAAATTAAGCAGGTATGTCATATTAGTTATACCCAAATAATATTTTCCTTGGACCCCCTATGTTTGCTTACTGCACTACCTGCAAAATTAATTGGTAATTTCACTATTACCACATATTTTACTACAGTTATTTGTTTTAGACCACTCTACTACCTTACCTTGAATAATGAATGAAATATATTTGGATTTGTGCTTTAGAGAACCATTGCCTTTTAAATCACTCTTTCTATGTCATGTTTTGTCTGTGGATCTTTTCTGTATCTGGATCCATTATATGTAATTAATATCTAAGATGTTAATTTAAATCAAATTGACACGAGTTCATAATCAGAAAATGTAAAATATTTCATTTTTCATAGAATATACTCTGGTACATTGAATAGCCTTTTTTTGTAATAAAAAATAATTTGCAAATATTCTCATGTTTTGAAACATAATTGAAGGAGCAACTGTCCACCCAATGGCAACATGGACAATCAAAACACTTCAGAAAAAGTCACTTTTGAAATAAACATATTATCCAGAAAGTAATCTCAAACCCTTATTTAAGACTTGGCCTGAAGGCATAGCCGTTACCTCTTTGGGTGGTTATTAATCATCTATATATCCTTGTCAGGGGATTAACTGCTATTTTATTTAGTAGTTAAATGTAACATACTCTTAATCAGTAAATGATAATTTTACTGTCTCCTGTAAATCTTACAGTCCATTTGGAAATATATGGCTCCATTTGCAACTTTATTAAATATGGAAGACTTGTAATTAGTGACGCTGCGCTGGCCCATTTCATTGTCTCAGCACTGGTAGCCCAATAAAAAGGCTACCCAAGACATTGTACCTAAACAGAGGGCAATGAAAAAGACACAAAGTTATTTTTGGAATATTTTTCAAACAAGTAGAAGAAAGATTTTAAATTGAGTGGTTTAAAACTTTAAACTGAGTAATTTTTAAACTCTAACTTTATTTTAATATGCTTGAGAACGTCCTTCATGCTGCCGTGAACATTTTAGTTTCTTGGTTTTTCAGGTCAAATTTTCTGAGACTGTTGAAATATTGCTTCTAAGGTTTTAAAAGAATGCTATCTTTAAATTAAAATCTGGATAACATATAAAGCTGTCCTTCTGCTTCTTTTGATTGATAGAAATATCAGTGTTTATAATGACTGAATATTAAAATATGCACTATTCATATTTAAAAAAATCATATTTATGCCTTTTTAAAAGCTAAAATCCTAGAAAATGGCATCCCTGCAGTAATGAAAGCATTTTAATTTAATTCATGAAGTACACCATAAAAATTTCAACATTCTACTTTACAAAAGCAGTGAATGTTAACATACTAACATTGTTGTGGTGAATACACTATAGTCTTATGAGATGGTAATTAGTGCTGTGGTCACAGTACCTGGCAGTTGAAGACAATTACTGTGGCAAATTCATTGTTATGAACAAATAGTAACATGCCTGGAAGGCCAATGTGAAATATTCTTTGAATTTTTCTTGAAGAGAATGTGCTAATATTTTCATCATTCATCCTGTGATGTGAAATATAACAGCCCACAATTAAACTGAATACAAATGTAAAGAAAATTACCCATTTTAGCCTCGAGGTGTTTTTTTTTTTCCTTGAAATCTGTAAAATTATTTGTGCATAACTGTTGTTCTAAAGTAGGGTACATTTGGATTAACCAAAGCACCAGCCTCTCCTACATGTGAAAATACCCTTTTAGTAAAAAAAAATAGTGCAGAAGTTAGATGTTAAATAAAGAAGCTAAAAAATGAAAGCAGGTTACTGAACTTTTAAACAGTACTGACCATAGTCACGTATTAATTTAGTCCTTTGTGTCTTTTACAGCCTCTCTCTTCCCAGACCAAAGATTACAAATAATACTGTTTGAAGGAAAATGGATTTGAAATGACACGCGTATCAGCTGTAAATTTGCTTGAATAATTATTTTTTTTCTTGAATCAAAAAGAAAGCTAAAAGTCTTTTTGAAGTCCGTCCTGAACCAAAATCAGAAATCAACACAACACACTTGTCCGGTTACTGATTCAACTAAAAACTGACATCTCCTGGCAGGATCTGAATCAGCAGGAAGCCTCTGTGTTTATGAAAGCCTGCAGAGCAGCCTCATGTTACACCATCCTTTTCTTCCAAACATTATTGTCTCCGTTTCACTGTCAGATTTGCCATTATGTGCAGTGTGAACCTTCTTTTTCTTTACCTTAGCCTGGTATTGGGTAGGTTTTAATCCTGAGACTTTTAGGTAAAATATCCCAAGTGAGTTCTTACTCTTCTGCAGTGGACAGCTACCTTTGTTTCTGCCAGAAGATCCTGCAAAGGTCTGGTCAATCCAAACCATGCATTTTGATGGAGTAAAGCCTCAGAATGGGTTTATCATTTGCACTGTAACAGGTCACCCAGGGAAGTTGTGGATGCCCCGTGCCTAGAAGCGTGGAAGACCACAGTGGATAGGCCTTTGAGCAACTTGGTCTAGTGGGAGGTGTCCCTGCCCATGGCAGGGGAGTTGGAACTCAGTGGTCTTTAAAGTCCTTTCCAACTCAAACCATTCTATGATTCTATGATCAAAGCAATTAAAAGAAATGGTACTGATGTGAAATAGAACTCAGCCAGGCCAGCTTCAGTCAGATCCAACTTAAAACAGTACTGAAATGAAAAACTAGATGGGTTCAACTTTTTGAAATAAATACCTAAAACTCTCAAAAAGGTGGGAGGAAATCTGTTGGAGAAAATCACTTTGAATGCAAGTCTCTTGTTAGTATTAGTAAGACAGTAGTGTATTTTTTATCAAATGCTTAGGGCATAGTAGAAAATTAGACAGCAGTGTATTTGTTATCAAATGCTTAGGGCATAGTAGAAAATTTAGGCGGGATGTAGTTTACCTGATGGGAATAAAGGCATCTAAACCTAATTTAAAGCCCAAAGAAAGATCTCAGTTTTATTTTACAGAATTCCCTGCTTCTGAATCCATTAGGCAATCCTCTCAGATTCCTAGTTTCCAAGGTTCTGAGGTGCTATGTGTCTTGAGAAGTTTGTTCTCCAGACTAGATTTTCATTAACTTAACTATCTCTTGGAGTTGTGCCTATGACCTATGATATTGTACTGACCTATGACTGATGCTGTGCCATTGACCTGGTGGATATAGACTGAGAAAGCTACTTTGCATGTTTATTTTTTATATTATCTATTCCATTTATGACGCTTCCTTTTCCTCCTTTAGGTTCCATTGTTCTGTTTCAGTTCTGGAATTTAATTTGCTAATTTTTTAATGCATATTGTACTAAATAATTTTATTGCGGGTACACATAAAAAGTGAATGCAATTTTGACAGTGAATTTGTGCGTGATTTTGTGGGTGGTTCACTATACACATAAGAAGAGAAAAGAGCACAAGAAGCTTACTTTTTAGCTATTTTTAGAAATAGAAATATTTAGAATAGAAATATTCCAGAAAGAAACTGGAAAGTTTCTTTTTGCATAATTATTTTCTTTTAAGATGTTATATTTTTCTTTTATAGCTTCCAAATACAAATCAAGGACACTTTATTTTGAATGAAACAGTCTAATAGGGTGATGTCAAGGATAATATAAGTCAGGATACCACCAGGATTAAACTTGATATGGAAGAGCCTATTACTATGTCATTTTCTCATATATAACTCAGTCTTTACCAAGTAAAACCTAAGACTGAAAGTTGCTATAAAAGTCAAATAGCTGCCAATAATGATTTTCACTGAAATCATTAAAACACAATCAGAAATTAATAATTTTCTTCAGAACATGAGGCTTTGTTGAAAACCAAATAAGAACAACACATGTAGTTCCTTTATGAAATGTGTGGCCTTTATTAATCAATGGCAAAAACTTCAAACGTATAATCACTGAACTAAATTAGGAAGTTTGAGAACTCAGAAGATAATCCCTATGGTGTGACATCTGTGTGAAGGGAAAGGTAGGAAATAAAAGAACAGCAGAAAAGATGAACATTTCTTAGACTCCCACATATCTTTTGCCATCTCCGATCTCCTGCTCACGCTACTGTGTAATAACAGTAAAGATTTGTGTATACTCTTAAGCAAACGCGCTGACAGATTCTACAGAAAATGCCTTTTGACCAAGCTTTTTTCTAATCAGGAAATTAAATACGTTTTGCAAGAGTTTGATGATAGTTATTGCAATCACCAATCTAACAACAACAACGAAAACGAAAAAAAAAATGAACAAACCCCACAACAATGAAAATGCAACCAATAAAAACCAACCAAACAAAAAAGAATAATAAAAAAAGAAAATTTCAGAGCCAGATTGTTAGAGCCTAGAGCTAGGAATAGAATTTCAAAAGCACTCAGCGGGAACCAACAGTATATAACTTGTTGCTGTAAACAGTGTTGAAAATCCGCCTGGAAGAATTTGCAATCACAGATCCCTAAAGACCAATTCAAACACAGGTGAAGTGTCATGTATTTATTCAAGTAAAGCCAATAACACAGTGATACTAAGTGTGATGCAGGCGAAGTTCCAGAAATTCCGAAATATGTTCAATGCCATCAAAAAGCAATCAGTAAAAGTTGATCATCATAATCTTCTTAATTCATTAAAAAAAAAAAAAAAAAAAGAAAAATAGGATTTAAGAATGGAAAGTTAGTGATAAATACTATTGACAGTTCCCTCATGGTATAGTTTTTAATGACTATGATTGTATTTCAATTATTTTCTTTCTTGTAACACCTCTTGATATTTTCCCTTCTCTCTAACTCAGTATGATGTAAATTAAGGACCACTCCTTTTCTTTCCACTACTCTTGTAGTAATTGTTCTGCTTATAGACACAAAAGTGTAAAAGTGGATATCTGATTTAGGACCACTGTCTGATGGACAAGAGCCATTGAGAGACCATCCAGCCTATTACTCCTGTTCTTTCAATAATTATTATATGTATTCCCTATTCTTATTATGCTCATTGAAGTCCAGTGACATGAAAAGTCTTCTTAATTCCAATGTTTTATAATCCTTTGTGGATTCCACACCATTCTTGTTCTTATTTAATCATCTCCTTCCACACATTTATTGACACTTTGCTGTATGTGACCTATGTCAGTGAAATTTTCATTCACTGTAGAATACTTGTGAAATTTTTTTATTTTTTTTTTTACTATATAAACTGAACTATGATTCCAGAAATGAGCTGTTGAAACAGTTTGATATTAAACCAAGATTATACTTCTCTGCTGAAGAGTGTCAAATGTGCTGTTGTACTGGTAAAATTATGGTTCTGTGCTTATGGGATACTGGTTTATCCATTTTTTTCTGTGTTGGCAATGCCTAATTAAATCAAACATCAGCTGAGTAATATCAATTCATGTTCAAATGGACATGATGACTGACATTACCATGACAAAAGCAGGCAAAAATGCTTCTTTTCTAGGAAAATAGGGAAGCAGGTGCTCATCAAGTAAATGAATGGTAAATGCAGGATTTCGTTTAATTTAGTGTCTGAAAGAAGTAGTAAATGTCCATTTCTGGCTCTCATCATCTGAGCATTTAACCAGTTCCAATACAATGGTACTGGGTTCTGAAAAAAACATTACCAATTCAGTTGGTGGTTGATTCTTGTCAGCTTATGTCGCTCAATTGGTGTGACTTATTTTCTGTTGGGGTTTAGAGCAATTCCTATATATATAAATTGTTCCTTTCCTTCCCAATGTCTATAGTCTCCTACTAATTCAATCCTTTTTAAGCTCTGTAGAATTTTTTCCAATAGCAAATAAACTGTTTTGTGTTCAAGTTTTCTGAACACCCAAATATTACTAGTGATTAGTTTTCTTTTTGACAGGGGTTTGAATTAAACTTTTGGATGGCTCATTAACTTAAGAAGCTTATTAAAATATTTCAGATAAACAAAGGGAACATTAGATAATGACACAGTCTCCCTGTTCTAGTAAAAAATATCTTTCTACTAAATGTTACCTTTTAGAGATGTAAATAAACAGGACTTTGTGAATTTAATTTTCTATTTCTCTCACAGAATTACGAAAATTAGTTACTTCCATGGTGTTTATAATTCTTTCTTTAGACTATGTCCAGATGGATCCTCTGAGGACAATAAATATCTGGGGATGGGCAAGAAAAGGGCCAGAAGCCAGAATTACGAAACATTATGATTTCAACTTTTCCATTGTACCCAGTTGAAACATAATTAAAAGTTATCACCAGCAGAGAATCTTTGTTATCAGGCTCTTGGCAGCTTTTAGAAGTGAGGGCACCCGCATATTGCATTAGAGGCACTGGTTGTTTACCACCTGGTCAGAGACAGATGATCTGGCTTTCAAATCATGCAGTATGTTGTTGGTCTGTGGAGGTTTTCTTTAGTAAACCATAAAAAAAGAAATTTTATTTATTTTTTTAGCACTAGCATTATTAGTGGTTAGACTGTATTGAATATTTACATCATAATTCAAAGCATTGAGGATGAAAAATTGCCAAAATATCCGTAATGGTTAGTATATGCTCCTGCAGCAGTCCAATGACATTTTGAAGTATTAAAAAAGGAAAACTTTTTCAATAAACATGAAAGTACTTGGTCTCTACATCTACCCAAAAGGAGGTTGTAGCAAGTTGGAGGGTGCTTTCTTCTCCCAAGGACCGGGTGATAAAACAAGAGGACACGGTCTCAAGTTGCAGCAGGGGAGGTTTAGAATGGATATTGGGCAAAATTTCTTCAGCAAAAGGGTCATCAAGCATTGAAATGGGCTGCGCAGGGAAGTGGTGGAGTCACTATCCCTGGAGGTATTTTACAGCTGGGCAGATGTGGTGCTGAAGGACATGGTTTAGTGGTGGATTCAGAAGTGTTAGGTTAACGGTTGGACTTAGATGTTCTTTGAGGTCCCTTCCAAATATTTGGAAGTGTCAGGTTAACGGTTAGACTTAGATGTTCTTTGAGGTCCCTTCCAAAATAGACGATTTTATGATTCGATTTTTATCAGTATATTCCAAAAATCATTGGCAGCATACTGTGGTGATCTCTCTCTACCTTTAAGTCACCATATTTTACCAGAAGTTACTGCAATATAAAATGCATTATTGTTTTTATCCTTTTTTTCCCCTCCTCAAAACAACTTCTAAGAAAAACTGTGACACAGAACATGTTAATGAATTAGCTGGGTGATAATTTATTTTATCAAGTGGAATCTGATCTGCATGAGAAGCATTTTCTTTTTCTTATCTCTAAAATTTCCTACGTTTACATGTTTTCAGTGGAGAGTAAACCAGTATAACTTCACTGGAGTTGCACATATTATATAGTAAGACATAATAAAGCTCTAAGCAGTTTAGGTAGATTGAATAAATACTAAAACATGACTTCTTTTCCCAATCGAAAGACAAGATCTACCAGGAGAGTGACTTTTGCTCTTTGTCATAGTGCTGTGAAGGATCCACTTAAACTCCGTGATAAAAAGAAAAGCTCATATTAACTAATCTAGTCTACAAGAAAAACACATCTACCTAACTGATGGGTATTGAGATATATAATAAATAAATAAAATTATTGTTGTTTTCTATTTGCTTTTTGCTTTATTTAGAAGACAAATAAACCTGTTCTCATTCAATCTGATTTTTTATCTTTCCTAAAACAGAAGAATTTTGCAGGTTAGAGACAGAGATTTGAATTATGAATCATTTTCAGTTAGCTCCTGCTGAGTACCATTTCCTGTGTTACCTACGCTTCTGAATATCTGAGATATACCCTTCTACTATGCAGGAAATGTGTTATCACAAATATTTTGGACTTAGTTTCAGCAATTGGCCTCTAATTTTGTTAAAATTACCAATGTAATTGTTAATTCCTTGGCATCTCCTCAGATGATCCGTGTTGTTTTGTCCAGGAAACCACTCTATTTAGGGTTGTTACATTGTTCAGCTGATTCAGTATAATGATTCTTCTTGATATTATTTAATGAGTTATAAATGTTTTGTCAGGGAAGGACTAGGAACATAGTATGCTAGCATTATAATTCCTGACAGAATATTAAGAATTAAAATAAAAAAATTCTCATACTGCTGTGTTTGCAATAAATATTGCATGAATACTCAATATAGGACAACCACCCATTCAAACTTAATATGCTTCTGGCATAGTGTAAAATGAAGTTGCTCCCAGAGAAAGTTGTAAGAGTTTACTCTGTGGATAAATTAATAGGGGGAAAAAAAAAAAAAAACAAACCACGACAAAAAAACCCCAAGCCCCAACCCAACATACTTCCTTGGGAATTAGTGAGCAGCTTTGCCTCAAGCAAACTAACTCTCCAAAATGGTGATTAGTTCATTAATCCCCAGGAAATGCCCTGGGCAGGGTTTCTTAACTGTGTAAGTATTTCTAACTGACATCAGGAGCAAAAATAGTTTCACTTCATAGGGTTAACATAATTCCAAGCATTGTTAATCTATAGTTGCTTAAAATAAGTGTGTATGTGTATATAATCCTAATAATAGACTATGTTATAATATTTCCACACAGAAATAAAAAAAAGAACTACCCATAAAAACAATTTTCTTTATTATATAAAAAATAGAAAATAATGAAAATTAATAATGGTGCTATTAACCCTTATTTTATATCTTCAGAGTACTTTGCAGACAATTAATTACTATGAGTAAGGTCCTGGTGATAGTGGTGATAAAAGTGAAGTGGTTTATTCAAAGGCAAATATCAACTTGAAAAATTCATCTTGGTACTAACAAAAAAGTGATTCCCTCATCAAAGAGATACTGGGCTTGTCTCCAGAATTAACATTATTAATTTTTTCAGAAGACAAGGGCAATTTCAAAGATATACTGCACTTCAAAGCTGTTTCTATTCTCATTCCTGCTTCTTGGCATTGTAGGTCCAACATAATTCCATTTTTTAGAAAATTCCAGTGAAAAGTGAGATCTATCAGTTTCCTGTTCAGAGTTTCTAAGCTTGGAGAGGGACTGGTAAACAGTTAATACAATCTTAATATCCACTTTATATAGAGAAATTTAACCTTCAACACATGTATTGAATATGTCTTCCTCCAACATTTTTCCACTGGAAGTCCTGGGGCTTTCTCCGACAGATAGTTTCAATATTTTATATCCTAAAACTCCTTTTGTCTAGTTTTCTACAGGGGTTTTGAGTTTAAACACGTTCAGCTAAAGAACTTTCTTTGTTTCTCATTCTAAGGAGAATGCATTTAGTCCTAGCGATTTCTTGTTCAAATTCATTGTGTTAGGCAAGGGACAGCAATAATACGTGAGCTTCCAGTTTGCCTTTTTGACCAGACTCAGAGTAAAAAACATCTCAGACAATATTGGGTTTGAGGCATGGCAGTAATTATACTAGTGGGATTTTGGTCATGCAGTTTGAAGAAATGAACTGATAGAAAATATTCACCGAGTCTCATCTGAGGGTCTCCCAAAATGTCGAATTTATTCTAATCTTATTTCTGTGCAATTATTGCATATGCTTCAAATCAGCAACAGATCTTTGTTTCTACCCCATGCTGACTGTTCATTTCTGCATTTGTTTCCTCATTGGACTGTAAGACTTGTTTGATTGTTGGCCTATTAATCCAAGCATTTCTAAAGCCTGAAACTTTTGAATGCCTGCCAAATTGAAGCTCTATTCTCTTGATGCCTTTCACTAGCAGAAGAAAAGACCTAATCTCCTTTCTCAAAGCTGGATTGAGAATGTAGACTCAAAAATTAAAGATGACAAACCAGAAGGGGGTTTACTCTGGACAGCGCTGATGAGACTCATGGTACAGGACTCAGAAGGTGAATCGTCCTGTATCCTCATTTAATAAAACAAGTCAATTCATAATACAAATTGTATGATATACGATATAAACTGGGGGCACCTTGGATTTGGTACTATATTTTTCTCATCTCATCTAAACTCACTAATCAGCAACACATACTTGTGCACATATGTTTTACCTATGCATGCATATCTTTCCTAGATGACTAGAACTAATAAAAAATCCAATTAAAACCACTGCTGAACTGAAAGCACCATTCTGAAAAGGGTATAAAACCATAGTATCGGCAGAAAACACAAGTTGGTTGAAACCAGTCTTTTTTTAACATTGTACTTGTTGAATAAATATTATTTAATAGTAAATTGCTATGAATCACAAAGTTGCTGAGTCTCGTGAGAATTTTATGCATTTTTGTTTCTTTTTTTTTTTTTTTTTTTTTTTTTTTTTTTTTAAGAGACAATGGACAATTTTTTCTGTGTGTTGAGTTAGCTGTTTCCTCTAAAGCATTACAAGAAATTCTCAGGATCCAGGTTTTACAATGTAGAGGCTGAAAAGAGCCAATTACGCCTGTCAATTATTCTAGAATATATCCAGATTAATTACAGTATAACTTAGAGTAGAATTTACTCTTAAAATCCCATGGATATGAGTAACATGTTCTTATTTTTCATGCATTTGAACAGATTTTAGAAATATCCCTGAATTTTCCGAAAGCAGTACTTTTTAAAATAGATGACAAATGACCATTAGAAGTCCATACCAACAAAATCAGTATGAACTATGATGAATAACAATGTATTACTTAATGATAAATGGTCCCATAAATGAAACCACATGCTCTAAGGTATTAGAATAGAATAAATGAAACCAGAGTGCTCATAGGGGTTCACCTTTTTTCCCCTGAACCATTAACCAAGCATTGTTGTGCTCTTCCCTGACAGAAACTGTTGATGACGAGAGGTTTGCATATTCTGCTTCTGAGCTACACAGTCAAATTTGAATGCCAACAAATTCCTTCTCAGAGGGATAGAGCATTATTTTACTTTGCCCATGACTGTCTCACAGCTCTGATTACAGTCAAACTATATCTCCCATTGGAAGACTCAAAGGCATATATTCCAAAATCAAACCTCAGGACAACCAGAAACCTTTCACTGTCAAAAAAGTAACAGTCACTTTCTCAAAAGAGAAAAAGAAAAATGTTAAAAATGGGGAAAAAGAAAATAATATTTCCCTATATGCATAAGTAAACAAGGAGATATATAATTGTAACAGTTCTAGGAAAAACCCTCTTGCATCCTTCATTTATTCGTGAATATCACTTTAAATGCTGCAGAATGTGAACAACTGTACAATAACAAAAGGTTGCTACTGGAAACTTTTTATATTCACTTTACTTCTTTCTAGAGTCAGAACAGATCTCCTATCTGAATTCTCTATTTTTAGATGTTCACAGAAGAAGCATGCAGCAATAAATTCTTAGAGAGTGTAGGTTTAGCTTTGTGGGGAAAAAAAAAAATCAATGATCATAAAAGACATACTGTGATCCACTTTAGGAAGGCTCTTACTTCTGGCATGGTACTGACTGTGCTTTTTATACATGTTTTGATATTTCAAGATGAATTATGTTAAATTATCTACACCACTTAAATCTATAGTTTATTACACAAAATTAAGGAACACCAGTTCTCAAAAAAAGTAACTGTAAAATAAGAAAGAAAAAAGTATGTTTCATATCAATTAGAACTGTGTGAATATTAAAATGTTTCTAATCCTGTTCTTTTGCCAGTCACTGAAGGCATTCTCTAATTGAGACCTTCAAAGAGATGATCCCACAGCTTCTAACCTTAATCCTGTTCTTTTGCCAGTCACTGAAAGCATTCTCAAATTGAGACCTTCAAAGAGATGATCCCACAGAATTTAACTACTTGATACAGTAATTCCCCAAGGGGCAAGAAGGGGTGGTGTGGACTTCCCTAGGGTGTGCAGGGGTGGTTGGGGTCAGGATCAGTCCCAGCGAGGGGAACTGGGGTCAGACACAGCCCTGCCATGGCCAGGCTGGGTTGTGGAGACAAGGCTGGGCTGGGATGTCAGTCCACAGGTTGCCTAACTCCCCCTTAATCACCTGTGAAACACATCCTTCCCTTGTGCTACTCTCCGAAATTTTTGTCAGATCTCATTGTCTTATTTTTTATGTTTAGAAGTTTCTCATGTCATCTGCCAAAGTTTCTCACAGTCTCTTCGGTTAGCTAAACCTCAGGCCAGGATATAAAAATGATAACACCATTTTAGCATGGTATCTATGTCTAATAAATATTGTAGCAAAATACAGATGCCAAAAACTGCTTTCTCAAGCAGTGCTAGAGCTACCTTTATCTTAATTTTTTTTCATATGGAATTTCTACTTGGAAATTCTGAAAACGTTGTTTTCTCATACCCACATCAAATCCTAACATTTTATAAAACTCAAATTATGCCATTTGAAACACAACAATTATAGGGATAACGCACCATGAGCAAAGCCACATTTATGTTTAGCCAAATGGGGATCTCACCAGGTGACAAAGTACCAACCATTCTAATTATTTCAGTAAAGATGCCCGTGTTATGATTCTGCAGGGCAAGGTTTTTTCTGCTTCCACTATCACAGAAATGAAATAGCTTGGAAGCTATGGAGCAGCTCCTCCCAGCTGCTGCCCACATCCTTTGCAATAGAAGGAACTACAGTGTCAGAAACCTCCTCTGGCTGCAAGCATTTCTGCGCCCCCCCCGCCTTGTATTTCTTCACAAGCTCAACATAAAAAGTTGTTCTGATATTACTGCAAAACTGAGTTGCTCCATTCCAACAATGAGGACAATGAAAGTCCTTTAAGGTGACAAAATGGAATTATTTTGCAGTATTTAGAATCCTTGAGTTGGCTCAGCCTGTCAAGATGTGTTGCTTTTGTTTTTCGTTTGATTGCTAAGTGCAAAGAGACATTAAACCCCTAGATCCGAATAGAGGAAAACTCTCTGGTGAAGGGAAGAAAACAACCATTTTTATGAGGATTATTTCACAAAATGGGGACAGGTCTCAAGGTGCAGAGGACGCTTAAAGTAGAAGTCCTCAGCAGGAAAATTCTGGAGTTTCTGGTAAGTATGAATAATAAAAGTAAGATGTAAACAGGCTGCTTAAATTTAGACAGCTTCTGCTGGAATGTTGAAAGTAGTACAGAATGATATAGGTGCAAAAGTAACTTTGACCCTTAACTGTCCCTTCAACACTCTCCACTGTTCTTCTCAGAAGGATGGAATAGACTTCTTGTTTAGATACTCACAGATGAATAGTAATAAGGTAATATTTTTCTGTTGAAGCAGTACTGCAGAATGATAAATGTTCCACAATTTTGACCTCTGGGATGGTTTACACTCCTGAGGAATCTCAGGAATCGAATGATTCCTTAGCTCTATGCTAATAACTCTATGGAGTTATTAGTGCTTCTAAGAACATGGAACTAACACTATGGAGTTATTAGTGCTTCTAAGAACATGGAATAGTAATAAGGTAATATTTTTCTGTTGAAGCAGTACTGCAGGATGATAAATGTTCCACAGTTTTGACCTCTGGGATGGTTTACACTCCTGAGGAATCTCAGGAATCGAATGATTCCTTAGCTCTAGAACTAACACTATGGAGTTATTAGTGCTTCTAAGAACATGTAAACATGGGTTTTAACATTTTCAACTATAGTGAAATAAGAATGACAGCAATTTAAATTGTTATCAATAAAATATTTTGGTTAATAGTTTAGCGTTGGCATTGGTACTGATAGAAACCCTACCCGTATATGACTCCAAACAATCTCTTACCCTTTCATTTCATTTTCAGTTAGGAACTGGATTGTATGACTTGGTTTTCTATCTTGGAACAGGTCCACAAATAGTCTCTGGTGCCTAAAAGGGCGGGAATTTCAACCTATGATCAAATGTATGGTTAAAGAACAGAATACACAACACTCAGCATCTTGGACAAAGATGAATGAGCTGATGAGTATCTTCTTGCCATGAATAGTCTGAACCAGTTACTACCAATTTTTTGCCTTGACCTGAAAAAGGGTCAATGTGTATCACCTCCTACTTCCATCTCATTATTCCCCTTGCTATGTACGTTGAGGCAGGTACTGCTGACCTGAGAGTAGACAGTAGTTCAGAATTACATCAATCCTGGTTTAAAATGCAACTGTCTATATGCACAGAATAGAGGACGTTTAAAGTCCTCTTCGATACTAGTTTGATAACAGGTGGGGTTTGTGGAAATTACTTTACTGTTTCTTTATATGTAATTTATCCAAAGTCCATAAAAGATTACAAGACATGCAAAGGTAGCAAGACTATTAAGAGGTTCTGGCCCAGTTGTTGTTTAATGTTGTTTCAAGCAGTATTCCATAAAGAAACTTGGTGTCTGGCTATCTTGTCTCATTGGTAGATTCTAGTATTCGACAGTTCAACCCTACTCCAGCAGCAAATAAAGTTTCCTTGTTGTCTTTCTGTTGAACCATGGTCTTCGCTCCCTTTACTTGCAAATCCTTTTTGACTTGGAATCAAAACAGTGACAGCCCTCTCATCAGAGAGAACATTTATTTTCCTCAAGGACCTCTCAAGCATGCCCAGTTATTTCACTTGTACCATTTCTGCACATGCAACATCTGATATGAAGAATAATTTTATCACTGAAAATTAACATCTTGAGGGTTTTTTGTTGAGTTTGGGTTGCTTTTTTTTTGCAAACCTTCACCTTCAAGCCCACACACCACACATCCAAAGGATCTAAGGTAAGGCCTGCAGAATCATAAATCTCAAAAATGCCCTAAACATCAGGTTCTTTTTTCTCAATCCATGTTAGAAATATATATTGGAAGAAAATGCTCTCTAGCAATCTACAACTATGGGTTGTTGCAAATCCTGCCAAACAATTTGGTAAGAAATAGGCAAGAAAGTTTCATAAGAGATTGTTTCATGGGAAAAAGCAGCCCAACTCAAGCTGTCATTGTAACACCCAAAATTAACAAGTCCAAACTAACTGTAAATTGTTAACAATAGGATCTTGGAAGGAGTTAAATTTCTGTAAGCCTATTTGGTCATATAACATATAATATTGTTATATGTTAACATATAATGTATAACAAAGTTCTACATAAAAAAGTGTGTAAATTAAAGCCTATTTGGTCATATAACATATAACACAGTTATATGTTAACATATAGGGTATAACAAAGTTCTACATAAAAAAGTGTGTGTTACTACACAAAGATATGCACACCCTTATACATACACAACAGAAAACCTGCTAAATTTGAGCCAAATTTTATAAACAATTTCTACATAGAAACTATGATTCTATCATCTTTTCATATATTTTTTTCTATGGTTACCATGTTTATAGATTTCTAGAATGGAAAAAGAAGTGAAAATTTAAACCGGTTCTGTTTCTCAAAAGACAAAATAAGAGGAAAAAAAAATCCCAATTTTTCAATCAGTACAAAAATAGGGAGGTTAAAACTAAAAGTCCCTTTTATTCACCTCTTTTCCACTAACATGAACAGGATTTGTCTTTATCATCCCCAGTTCTGGAACAAAGCATGAGCTCATATATTAACCACAGCAGCTTTTGCACTCTGTCCTTATGCTGACTTTAAATTCCAGCCTATGATTAGACCTCTGGAACACACTAACACTGTAGTCACTGAAAGAGAGATTAAGTAATTCATTAACTGTGTTTTCAAAGAGTGGGTGTCTAATTTTTGTAAACTTTTTAAGTATACAGAGACAGAAGTCCAGTTTCAGAAATGTTGCTTTTCTTTGGCAAATAGGCATTCTGTCTTACAAGGTCTTGATGTACATCCATTTAACAAACAAGGCAGAACTCATCACCACAAAACAACCAAGAAAACATTCAGACAGTTGAAATCTTTGCTTTATTTACTATTTCTTTTGCAAAGTGCAGTTCCAAATATTATGCTGACTGGGATCTATTAACCTTTTCCAGAAAGAAATTCATATAATATAGAGAACAAAGGACTTTATATCAGTAAGATTTTTCGTTCAAGAAAATATTCAACCAAATATCTCAATATTTCTTATTTTTAAAATTATACTAATAATTTAAATATGTAAATAACTAATTCTGTTATAACTTTCCCAAGATTTTCTGTTTGCTAAAACACTAAAAAAGCAATGAGAAAGCTCTCACTTTGTAAACTCTAGAGAATACACAGTCGAAGTACAGGTGCTACGTCTACGCCAGATGTAAAGTAGCATAGAAATAACATACATATTAAATGTGTTAAAATGCAAAATTCCATACCCATTTGTCCTATCACCAACATTTCTTACTTGCTATGCTGTGGAAAAGTCATACATTCAAGTGTTCAAGTGGCTTTTTAAGCGCCATTTTCCCACATTCTCACATAGGTGAGCTTTTATGTGAGAGGTATTATACTTCATGTTTGACATACAAGGGGTTTTGTTGTTATTGATCAGACCACACAAGGTGCAAGAAAATGGAGTCTTCAAAGCTCTATCAGCACATAATTGCGATAACGGTTATCTATACTGTAAGCAATTCCTGTAGTTTGGTATTTCAGCCTTCACCCACATGAGTCACCTGGCATACTGCGAAGACAATTAAAAAGTGCTGATTTGCATACTGCGAAGACAATTAAAAAGTGCTGAAAATCCTCTGGTTTTCATAACAATAAACAAAGAATAACACTTCCTTTTTGCCAGTGTTATCATATAATGAAAGCGCTACACGCTAAACTTGTCCAGAAAGCACTACACGTGCAATTTTTATGATTTATTTATTTAAAAAGTTAAAGCCATATTTTCATCCCAGGACAGGGAAACACAATTTTTTATATGTGAGTTTAAGGAAAACAATTATTAGCGTATCTAATTGAATAATTAATTAACATTTGAATTGGAATATCTTTACAATATACAGGCGTCAGAAGGCTCTGCTTTGACCACTTTCTGCAAGTGGGAAATCACATTTAGTGGCTTCTAAAAAAAGGATATTTTACAGTAATGTTAGAAGTCATCTGAAATATACTTATTAACACTAGCAAATCAGTCTTTTGGTTTCATTATGTCCCAGCACAGACCTACAGTAGATTATCCAATGTCCTGCTGGGTTAACAGAATTCTTTGTCCATTGTGGGACTGTAGGTTTCGTGCTCCAGTTTCTATCACTAAGGGTTCTGTGTGACGCCTTGATCCAAAAGCACACATAATTAAAAGAAGTCACCCACCCCTGTCACATATGCCATGTTGAATTTCATAATTCTCCAGTGCCCTTGGGCACACAGCAGGGATTACTCTTCAGAACCCCATGTCCTCTATGTTATTGCTTATCTAATAAGTAACATCGGTGCTGAATTCTGCTCCAGGCTGCTTTACATCAGAGAGCTAACATTTTACCACAAAGGCAAAGGGGCATATCCTGAGTTAACAATAGTCATTCCTGAGTAAGGTAGCTATTTCCTTCATCCATTATCATGCAAACAACAGTAGGCATGTTGTTATTACTGGTCTTTGTGGTGCTGTGAAAATCTGTAGCTGCTAAGGCAAAATTTATTGAAATATAAATAGTAATAAAATAGTGAATTTTTCTATTTATCAAAACAGAACCTGAAGCCCTGAACCATATGTCTCCCTCAACACCATCACATCTACTTAGTTTGCCAAAACCCTTTGGATAAAACTGGAAAGAAAATATGTTTTTGTAATTGTGATATAGGAAAAGATGTTTTAATACTGAACACAAATATATGGTAATGATTGCAAAATTTTGTTCTGGAAAGTTCATTGTGTACTTCTCAGAATGAAAAATCGGACTAAATTCTGAAAGATATTAAAGAGTTAGAAAAACAAAATTAACAATTCCCTTGTGTATCACAGCTCTCCTTTAACCATACATCAGTCTATGACTTTAAAAGTTTTTAGGGACCCAAAGAGTTTTCCCCCACACCTGCCTCACAATAGCAGACCATTCTTGTGCCCTGAAGAAGTTGTCCTAAAAGATCAACCAGCATTTGCATTTGGCAACAATTCATCGAAAAACTGCATGATGTTTGGCTCAGAATAGTGACTTTAATGTATTTTTTCTGTGGCGCTAGTCTGATTTTTTGCTGGAAGCTTGATACCTAGCCATCTAATTTAATTTTCCAGGATGCCAGTAGATATCTAAATGCTTGTAGATCTGAAATCTTGCCCTCAGCCTTGTGTTCCATATTTCTGCTTTCCCAGTATGGGAAGGAAAGATTTTAAGATGATTTTTTTTTGTTTTGTTTCAGTAATGGAATACATGTAAATACTAGGAATGACAGATAGAGGCCCTTACATGTAGTTTCAGTCTCACGCTCTGAAATCCAGTTATTAATTATAAACTGTACCCACAGCTAATCCACAAATGTAACGCCATGTATTGCACCTCTCTGAAAACTTGTAACATTTAAATTTTAAAATATTCCTGCATCCCAAATGCATATATAAATAGTTCCTATTAGAAAACCAAACTTCAAAAATCTATCCTTATAAAGGAGAAACAACAAAAAAAACCCCAAAGAAGTAAAAATCTGAAAAACTTTTCTAGGATTAAAAGCCAATTACAACTTCTTGTTCTTCTAATGTTATGAGAAAGTTATGGAGAGTTCTGGAATCACAGCAGCAAGCTGTGAATGATACATGAAATGAAACGGTCCTGCTGAGTGTACTGCTGTGCTGTTTGCCATGTCCTATAGACATTCAGGCACACGATATTCATACTGTGGACAGAATACCATGGCAATGCAAAATTTCAAAAGCAAAATACACCGTATGAGGGTGTGAGGGAAGCTTGATCTTGTAATGTGTAGTTTATTTTCCTTTTAACAATTTTTCCCTTAGAGCATTACCCAGTTTCCAAACTAGAGCCCATGAAGCAAAGAGAAGAGAAATATTCTCCAAAATAGACTTTTTGTCATGTTAAAGGTGCCCTTTGCAGGTTAAAGACACAAAATTCTGTTTCATACATGAAGATGAACGGAAGCAACTAGGAAAAGAAAAGAAAATACCTTACAAGTGGATTTATTTGCTTAAGTTTGAAGGGCTTTTATAACAAAGTTCCTATGGATACTGTCAAATACTCAACAGGCTTGTCTTGCTTTAGACATTGTGCTGGACTTTGGTGCTGTGCTATGTGAAGCACGGGAGACAATGCAGTACCAATTAAAGAAGAATAAAGTCTATAGATATACAATGTTTATCAGTAAATAGGCAATATCTCACACAGAAAAGAAGTGCTAGTAAAAATACTAAATATTTGCTAACTTCACTTACAACACATATTTATTAATAATTGGGTGTGAGTTTTCTTCTTTGTGTTTGATGAATAATTTCTTTCTAAATTCTTTTAAAACCTCATCTCATCAGGTAAGGCTTTCCAGATAGTTCAGGAATATCTTTTGGTAGTAAAGGTATATCTTTCCTTAATCTCTGGATCCACTTAATTACTGTATTGTAACAGCAAGATTCTTTTTAGCGAAAAATTAATGTTGATTTTGTGGCTTTTTTAATGACTTACTAGAGTTCATTAAGAAATCAAAAGTAGGTGTCCCAGCTTGTTAAGACCTTTTCTTCTGTTGCCAGAACACACATGGGTTCTGACAGCAGTGTCATGGCACAATCATGGTGACAGAGCACAAAGTGCAAGGTGGACAGTAATGAGTCACTGCAACTGAAGTGATTAGGCAGGCAGTCAATAGGGTTTACTGATGTAATTTCTAATTTGTGGACATTTGCGAAAATTTGTAGATTTTCAGTCAGGATAAACTTTTAAAGTGTAAGTGGGTAATAAAAAAAAAAAAGCAAGAGGATTCAGAAACAAGAAGTTTTATAAGATGTAATAGGTTTTAAAATTGTACTTTAATACAAGCTTTTTAATCTTTTCTTTGGTAAAAGCTAGCGTTATGCATAATTCATCTGCTGCTTGGTAATGTCTTCATGGAGATGTTGATTAGAAGAAAGTTCTTCCGTCCCAGAGATTTCTGCAGTAGATTATGTAGTAATCTTTCTGACGGGTAATACAAGTAGTAAGAGCTACAAGAAGATTAGAGAGGCTTTACGGCTGGGGAAGCCTATGGTTGAGTTTACACTTGTCCATTAGGCATTCCCAAATCCTCCATAATCATTGTAGAGAATCCGACCTCACTTTTAACCAAAAATTACAGAACAGGTCTCTATACTTACTCTTTTTTTTTGAGAAAAAGGGCATTCTTTGAAGCACAGAAATCATAGAAGCACAATGGCATATCAGTTTCAGCTTGGGGACAGGGTGGGGCTGGTGGCTCAAGGGGGCCAGATGTGGGCAGTGGGTGGTGGTCCCCTAGGGCAGACAGGGCAGGACCTCACAGTCAGGGCCTATCCCTCCATTGGAGCCAGAGAGCACCTGAGGATGGGTTGAAGGTGGGCCAGGACACCAGTCTGTGAGTAGGGGTCAGGATCAGGCCCGGTGAGAGGAAATAGGGCCAAACACAGTTTTGGGATCATAGTATCATAGAATCATAGAATTTCTGAGAATGGAAGGGACCTTTCACCTTTCAGATCATTGAGTCCAACCACCAATGCCGCACTCACAAAAATCATCACCAAACCATATCTCTAAGCACCACGTCTGCCCATTGTTTAAATACCTCCAGGATATATTAAATACTTCTCTGGGTAGCCTTTTCCAATGCTTAATAACCATTTCATTGTAAATATTTTTCCTAATATCCAATCTAACATCCAATCTAAACCTCCCCTGGAGCAACTTGAAGCTATTTCCACTTGTCCTAAGGGATGTTAGAAATCAGGATATTTCTGTGCCTGGATAAATGGGTTAGGCACAGATACAGCTGCAACACTCTTGAAACTAGAGGTCAGGCAAGGGCTCAGGATGAGAAGCACAGCCTAATAAAACCTAAAATGGAATGAGGGGGCAGCCTTCCCTGAGGCTTTCCAGCAGAGCTATTGGGCAACCTCTCCCCAAGGTCACCAGGAGTACTGCCTTGGCCGTGAGCCCAGTACACTAAACCCCCAGGAGGTGGGGCTAATAGACTTAGGCCCTTGATTGCAATTTTCAAGGAAAACATTTCCTTTAATTATTATATTGCTGCAATGCATATAAAAAGTATGCATATGAAGATATGCAAGAGATGTACTGACCAAGTCTGCTGTTTACTGCCATTTTTGTTCATTTGCCATTTTTAGTGGGGATGGGTGATTTTCTTCAGATGTCCTTCTAAATTTGCATTAAAAAGTTGCACTAAGGATCTCAGAATCTGAAACTTCTAGTCAAAATTCTCAAGTACTACCAGTGGAAACTTTTTCTGTGGAAGAAGGGTGGTTGAATTTGGATAGTTCCTTTTTGTCTAATACTCAGTGGCTAGTGCTCCCAATTAAATATTGGAAAAACTTGCATTTTTTTTTTCCCTGTGACTTATCGACACACACAAAAACTTTACGTTTGTTAAGTATTACATAGTTTTTTGTCTCAAAACAATGCTGAAAAGGAAACTGAAACAAATTTGTGTTTTGTTCTCACCTGATCACAGCTCTCTCTGCTCATGCTCCAGCATGGAAAGATACAAATCCACTTCACCAAGGAGAAATGTATGGCTTCTGTTCAAAGACAGTCTGTGTCTTTGCCTCAGAGCACAGCAGGTTTGTGTCTGCTCACAGTCAAACTTGTGGAACATCACTGACACAGCTGAGAGCTTATGAAGGAGTCTGTGATGTTACACAGGGAGCACTGAAGACTCTTTAAAGGTTTGCCTCCGAAGGGATGCTGTGTCTCCTGGAGAACTCAAGGTGCCTCTGTATTAGTGTTTTAGTTTTGTTGAAAAGTGGGCTTTTGAAGTTACTTTTCTGATTGTTTCTCCTTTGATTCACATTATGGTTTCAAATCACTCTTACTGGGTTTCTTTTGAAAGAAACTGAACACAAAGATGCTCTCCAGGAGCACCCTGAATGTGCTCTGACTGCACATGATCAAGTTATCATGTTCAAGTGACCAAAGCAGAATTAGTTCAAAGTAAAATTTCCCAGGTTCTCAATGCTAACTGTTTCACTGTATGAAAACTTACATTTCTTTTGCTATTTATTACTTGTAACATGTACATAGACTTGAACCATTCTTGAGTCCTGGGAATATGGCTTTCCTCCAACTAGTGTAGAGTATATGCAGCAATCTGAGTCAAACTTATTTTAATATGACTAGTTTTGTTATTAAATTCCTTCCTTTGGAATTATTGATGGGAAAGCAAACAGAGCTAGGTGATTTTTTGCTTTAATAATGTACGGTTAGTAGTTTTAGGATTACTTGCAAATTGTGGCCTGTTTCTAGTACTTTCAGATAATTCCTTTTTGGGGGGACCAAAGGGAAATAATCAATTACTGTGAGAGTTCTCATCTGTCTAGTAATTTAATAGCCCATACTTCCAATCACGCATAAAAGATCTAAAGTTCTCATGCCTCTTTTACCTGAAACCTTACCCCATTTCTTTCAAATCAGTTTTTCATTGCATAGACTACAGATTTAACTCTGACCCCTACTTTTCACAGAAATATTTCAGCTGTTATGAAGTAAACAGTACATTCAAGTAGTATAGTGTGATGTCATGCTTGAGATTACAAATCCTGCCTTGCTTCGTTGATACAGCTATACTACTTTCTGTTACATAGTTGGCTCAGGCATAGCTTCTATTTTCTTTGTGGGTCTTATTTGTGTGCTACATTTATACTCGTGGATAACAGAGAACTTGAGCACACTAATACCATCTTTCAATGTGTTATTGTCATCATAATAGTGTGACAGTTAAGATTATGGCTTATCTGAAGGATAAAACACCACCAGTTATGTCTTCTGCAACAATACTTAATGTCCATCCCACCGAGCATTGGCTTCTGTGGTGATGTATAGTATAGAAGTATCCTGACTACTTGTCTAAAAATCATAATGAATAAAATATATTTTTGCTGATTATGGGCTATATACTTAAAGAAACACCAACTTACATGAAGAGACCATGATCAAAGTTTGCCTGTTCATTCACGCAACTGTATTTTATCTGCATAGCTATGTAAAAATAATTTTCAAAGTCCTTAAGAAAAGCTAGATTTAATATACTCACCTGATTTTCAACTTTTTAAAATATACCACTGATTTAAGGACCCAATGCCCTAAACTCTTTGCTGGTAAACCTAAAATTAATACAGCAGTGAAATAACACCAGTGGACCTATTTCTGATCAAGTTTACACAAGATGCACTGACAGAAGTAGAAATTCCTGTTCTTCAGTTAAGATGACAGATTTGGCTATTGTTTTTTCCATTATTATATTGCTTGCAGAACTGTACATGGAACCTTCATTCTCATTATAGAAAATGAATGGCATTGCCAATTATTTAAGTGTGAATGACTTAGAACCTGGCACAGGTAAAGCTAATATGAACGGAGCCAGAAAACATTACTTAAGTAACAAATACAGGGTCTTTGGCAGAGATTTTCATTGTCTTATTATGAGTGCCAGAACCTTTCAAAGAGGGAAGACACCTGATACCCTGAAATACACTGAAAAAAATCCAAACCTCAATGTAATTAGACATCAGTTATACTGGACGTGAATACTCTTGTCAGGTAAAAGGGTAAGCACAGGAAGTGACATATTTTTTAAAAGATACAATTTTTCTTTTTAATTTGTGAACAAGACTGGACTTAATGACAAAGCATGTAAGAAGCTTAGCATTAGCTGGTACAGTGTATTCCTGGTGTGACATTTAACCTTGACTACCACAGTTAGCTTAGAAGCATGATTGTCCTCTTTTGTGTTTTACTTTAGCTTCCACAAATTTTTAATGTTCACAGTAGTGTAGACCATTATTTTGATAAATCAATACAAACAGAGAAATCGCTATTTCCAGTGATGACCCCAAAATATTTTTGTTATCTATACACTGTTTTCCTATTCTTTTTGCTAGTTTGAAACAAGCCATTATTAGAGGGACTGGCTGTGTTGCTATTAATGATTAGTTATGCAAAATTCTGCTTATAAAGATAGCTTGGTTAAAAACTGAAAGGCCAAACGAGGACTTCTGATTTTGTCTTGCTTTTTTCTTAGCAAAAATTATTCAAGTAGAATTTTTTGGTAAGAACTGATTATTGATATTGTAGTAATGCTAGTGTTATCAAGTTGTGTGAAGTGTCCTTCTTAAAGATCTAATTCTAGGAATGCATATGGAAGTAGCTGAGAATACTTACACTTTTTGCAGATGTCCTCTCAAAAATTCCTCCCCCAGTGATTGCAAGGTATTATAGCTCAGATAGATCTTCCAAGATTTTCCACCAGGCCTGGAAAATCACTACAAGAATACAAATGGTATTTAATTTTTATTCCTCAAATCTTATATTTAAACTCTATTAATATGAGATACGTACAAAAAAATGAACAATGGAAAAGTGCAGGTATGATGACACCACTATGTAGAGTGGTGACTGATATTGCCTTGTGTTTTGACATCCATATATATATATATATATATTCATCTTCTTATTCTTTTCTTATATTTTAGTGACAGACGTTCCTTCATTTTTGCAGTTTATATGCAGGCATCCAGCACTACAGAAACCTAGTTCATAACTGGAGGTCATAGTTTAAAAGACAAAAATAAGAAAAATCATTCAAGATCTTGGGTACTGTAATCTTTTTCACTTATTCAGTTCATTGAGAATATGATTATGCATGTAAAAAACCTGCATATCATCATCATATTTATTTTTCCTTCAGAAGTTGATTGAAAGCATGAGATTAGCAAAAGATATATCTATTCTCATTTTTAGGACTCTTAGCCAACTGGTTTTTTACTGGTATCATCTTTTAGTGCTTAAATTACACTTACTGTTAAGGAATACGATTATGTTCAGGTGGAATTTGAATAGGTTCAAATTCCAGTCTCCACATGTTATCATATCTCTGTATTCAAGACAGAAAAGCCTCCTAAGGACATATAAGTTTTAAGGACAAATATTAATATCAAACGATCAAGTATTCTGTCAAAGTTCTCTTCAATAAACTGATAAGACTGAGTTTGTTAAGTCTCCTGGTGTGAAACTTCTTTTCTATGCGTTGGATCACTTAAGTGTCCTTCCTCCAATGCTCCACAATCTTACCCAATTCTTAATGCAAAGCTACCCCCTTGATATGGTGATGTAATATAAAGTGATAAAATCATATTCATTCATACAGTCAGTATTTTCCTTCTGAGCCCATATTTTCCTGGTTGGTCTCAACAGTGTGTTCTGACCTTATGGTAAGTCTTCAGTGGTGAGGCAGTTTATTTTCCTTAAAGAAGTTTTCCTAACTCAAACTCAAACAATCTGTATAAGACTGCATATTTTAGCTCTAGACAGCCTATTTTTCACTTCTGCTGAGGTCACTGAGGTCAGTCAATTTTCATGAGATAACTTTCAAAGTTGTAACTCTTTTTTCCAGTAATTTATTTTCAGTAGTGGTCTGATAGGTGTGTTTGATGTGAAATTCAGAGTTTATCAGGACTACCATATGCTAAACATAAGCCTAAAATTGATGGTTGATTAGTTTGGCCATTTCTGATATTAAACACGCATTTGTCTTTGAGATATAGTTCTTTTTGCTGGTGCTCACGGCCAATGAAATCTCTGTTAAAGAAGCTTGTGTTCAACAGTGCTCAACAGAAATAAATATTAAAAAAAAGATTGGATGTTGGAGTGGCAAGTAGGGTAGCTAACCTCACTCATATATGACATTTATGTCATGTACCATTACATAGCTCTAGCATGTCTGTAAACATGCAGCAATGTTCAGTTTTTCAATAAGCAATGTCTCTCTTTTACTGCTCATCTAATAAGTGCTACAATTCTGCTTTGGGTTTATTTGCATGACAGTTGACATTTCAAAACACTGACAAAGTGACATATCTTGAATAAACACTTTGAAATAAGCTGGCTATTTCCAACATTCTTTTTTTTTTCCCCGCGAATATTGCACTAGGAATGCAGGTACACTGCTGTCATTACTGGCATTTGCAGAAAATGTTTTAAAGTGGAAATTGGAACAAGATTACATGAAGTGTTACATCAATGTGTTTTGTATTTGCCAACACAAAACGTGACATTTACACCAGTTAGGTTTGATACGAAGAACAGACAGAACTAAACGCCAAAAATCATCAGGTTTTACATTATTACAGGCCAATACATATAACAAAGCAAGATTTTGCTTGTTTGTTTCTTTTTATATGCTTTACAGAGTCTAGGAGAAAATAGGGATGAAATTTTCTCAACTACTTGACAATTCCTTTGCAAACCGAATTTTTAAGATGAATAATCATTTTACAAGGGAATACTATATAACAGAGATAAGTGAGCTCACAACCTAGATAAAGCCCAGTTTAAGAGATAAGAGATTTGTTGCAGACTTGAACTTACTAAAACATTTTTGTAAAGGATATAGTTGACAAAATATCTTACTTTTCTGCAGCTGCTGTAGTTTTTCTAACATACTTTAAGTTTGTTAATAATTCCTTAATGTTTGCCTAAATCGCATTCCATATATCAGTAAGATGCAAAAGACAATTAAAAAAATTATCGGTACTTTTAGAATCAAGAAAACTCTGCTGGAGTCTAGGCAAAGTAAATAGCTGATGTCTAGGAGAATTTGGTAAATCTGGTTTGGCTCACAGCTCACATTCCTGAGCTTAGACCCAGGTAAGAAAGTTAGCTCATCTTGCAGACATGTCAGGAGTTCCTGTTCTGAATGGACATAAAACCAGCACATTGAAAAGTTCACAAAAACACATACACAGACACAATAATCTCATAGTGCCTTATTTGTCTTTTAGCAATCTGGGTTCAAGACCATGGCCTAAATTAGGATATTTTAATTTTTTTTAACTTTGCATATCCCTCCATTCCTCTAGTACATTCTCTATGGCTCTTCTTCTGTGCTTCACTAGAAACTGTATTTTCAGTATTATAAATATTTTCATGTTCAAATGTTCAGGAAGAGAAGTATCTATCTGGATTTAGTAATGATACGCGACTTCATCAGAACATTCTTGAATGGTTTATCCTGGCTTATTTCCCATGACAATAGTGCTTGCGGATAATGATAATACAGTTTTTTTTAAAAAAAATTGCTTTCATATGATTATTATTAATTATTTGCTTTTAAATGGAGAATCATTTTAGTCATAAAGAGTGACACCCTTCACTAATGATAAGGTTCAAGGTTTAACACCTTAAGGAGCATGTTTCAGAATATGCCTCTTCAGACACAAAAGGGAAAAGAAGTATCATTTATTCTGATTTTTTTATTATTTCCAAATAACATTTTTTTCACTTCTTATTTTATATTTGTGCTATATTTCAGGATTTCAGGGTTTAGTTTCTGATTTTCTGAAGACTTCTTTTTTGCTGTTTCCTTGCACACTTGTGTATCAGTATCTGTATTTCTTTTGAACCAGCTATAGGTGTGTTTTTCTGAAACAGATTTCTTTTTTGTACTGTCTCACTCAAATAATAGGAGAGTAAAAGGAACTTAAAACCAAGGTTCGTACATTATTTTATTTCTATTTTTTATTTTGCCTGAACTGAAAAAATTTAGCTTTCAGATAAACTAAAAAATTTATTTCCCGTGAACATACTAGAGCATTTGCTCACTGTTGTTCATTATCAGTTACAAAAAACACCTAACACTCCCAGCTCTCACAGAATTTCTCATGCCTCTGAACACCTATGGACACCTTAGCTACATTGGTAGTCCTGGCCCACATTTCAACATTTAGATGTCAGCAGTTGGGGCAGTCGGTCTGGAATCCGTGAAATGGTTCCCTTAAAATGTAGTGGCCATGGAATGCAAAATTTCATTTCAATAAACATTTTTCATGTACGCTTTTTTGTTATTACAATTTCAGTAAGTGCTACAGAGAATCAGATTAAAATATAGTGGACACGGATTGCAAAATTTCATTTCAATAAACATTTTTCATGTACGCTTTTTTGTTATTACAATTTCAGTAAGTGCTACAGAGAATCAGAAGACATTAGCTCAGGATGAGTACTGAAGCAGCTGTATAGTTTGCAGATTTGTGTACAAATCACTTGGAATATGCAATAAGACAACTGAGATATCTTAATAAGGATCTTTATGAATACAGTGCTAATGATGTTGTAATGTAGCATGACTATAAACTCAGTCATACCTCTGCAGGTAATTCCTGTTTCTGCTATTGAAAAAAAAATTAGTTTTTACCAAATTTTTATGGGGCACATATGAGTAGATTTTACCCATAAAGCATATGCTTGAACGTATATATGTGATTATGGGATGACTTATTCAGGAGGTCATCCATCACTTACTACTGAAGATTAGGAAAATAATTCCTAATATCTCAACAAATTGTTTTATAGCTAGCTAATGCCAAGCTACTTAAGGTTACTGTTCTTAATTTCAGATGCTTTCTTCTTTTCTCATAGATATTTTTCTTCCCATTCCAAGGTCTAGTTTTGAATATAATTTTTTGTCTTTCAATTCTAAAGAATGCAGAAATTTGAAGATCTCTGTGGAAATCAAAATGACTGAAGGCATATGCTAGTCTTTAAAATTGCCTAACACTGTTTTTCTTTCCTTATACTATACACTAATCACAAGCAGGAATGTTTAGGGTTGGGTTTTTTTTGGTTTTTCCTACTGATTAGGGCCTTTCAGCGTCAGACTTCCTCCCACTGCAGTGAATTAACATCACTGTATGTGATACCATCTTGTGTAACGGGACTGCAAGGTCAAATTCCTTTTGAAAATGAACTTTCTGTGAAAGAAATATGTTACTACAGTACCACACAGTACAACCATTATGATGGTTTTCACTCTTTTCTTAATCAAGCCCTTTTCAGAAATGTATGATTGAGCTTAAAAGTCTACTATGTGACGAAATTGCTTAGAAATGTATTAAAATTATTAAATGTGTGTGTAAATTTGCAGTACTTACTGTGTTTATTCAAGATATGCTTGTTATATCTAAAACACAATTGTCATTTAATTTCCATATATTGGAGATAGAAATAAAAAATATAGAATTCTAAATATATATAGACAGTTGGTTTATTTATATGTAAATGGCCTAATTACACTTGACATACAGAATTTCAAAATAACCGTGTCATGGTAGAATCCTGGCATTGAATAACACCTTTTGGCAACCTTTTGGTTTAAAACATTGAAATTAAGAGCTTTGCAGTATTCAGAAAAAAAAATAATGATTGAATGTTCATATGCAAACAAAAGTACTTCTGTTAAAATAGTTCTTAAACTTGCATACTCAATGGGTAAAACAATCTTTAGGAGTTTGCCTGGGGACAGAAAAGTCACCTTTCAGTTTCTTTGTGTACCTTTTGGAGCACAATTTAGCTGTTTCAAACCATTAATTAATTTAAAAACAACAACAGCAACAAAAAATTTCTACAGAACTTCAAAAAACTTTAAAACTAAAATGTTAACGAACAAATCCTTCTAAGTCTCAGGAGCCATTAGTAGTTGTATGCTTGTCAGCATACAGGAAATCTTCAGAATTTAGATCAGATTTTATTATACAAAACAATGAAAAGATAATTAAATATTGATTAAAAAATAATACAACCAGGATTAAACTTGCTATTTTGTCTCTGGGAACTGCTCAGTTGAAATCGGTACTGGTTTACTTGAGAAAGGCAAGATGAGGTATGGTTCTTCATGGTTAAACTATGCATTCTTTTGATTCTTCACCTGAAAATACAATTATAGCTTAACAAAAATATAGTTGCATACCTGCCTGAAAAAAAATCTTTTTAGTTTCTTTGGGGAATAATTTTTATGTATTTCATCCATCCAGGAAATCATTAACCTTTGAATCAACTCCTGTGAGAACCTATTAAGATTTCCATGAAATGTTCTTAAAATTTCCTCAAAAAATGAAACAAATTTCTTTTTAGAAATCTGATTTCTCCCATTTGCCTTCAATTATTCTTTTTATCTCTTGTCTATTTTCCAACTTCTTCCATATTATTTAAATCATCATTTAGGCCTAATTACAGAATCACGGAGGTGTGAAATGAAAATTCTACTTGATTCCTCAGTTTATTTTCCCAGGTGGACAACGTAAAACTCTCTATTCTATATTAATCTTTAAAAAACCAAATAATGTATATGCACTCTGAAGAGGATTTGTCACTGTATGGAAATGTCCTATATAATCAAATAAAAGAACTGTACTGGATTTCATCAACAAATTAGCACATCATCAGGATACTGATTCTTGAAACGTTTAACAAAAGATCATTTCTTTATCCTATCAGATAAACAATTTAAAAGAAAATAAAAACCCAAACTCTATAACTTTGTAAGGATTGGGTTTCTTGTTTGTGGAATGGTAAAATTCTGAAATTATCTAGTATTTGGTAAATCTAGAAAAAAAATTTAAAACATTTTTTTTAGTTGATTAAAATGAAAGCAGTGATAAAAAGTCTTGGTACTAAAATGATTTTGTACACAAGCAACTAAGAACAAAGAAGGAGACAAAAAGAAACAAAAGACAGAGACTCCCTGTATTTAATTTCTGTCCCAAAATGCACATAATTCTTAATGAACATTTTTCATATGGCTTACATGCCTTGTTAGTTTTTCATTTAAATATAAATATGATAGTTTGAATGACACCACTTATTAAACTGACTATTGTTTAGCCAGCTTGATAATCACAGACTACAGTCTTTTGATGCATTGTATTCAGGATTTAAAAAAAAAAAAAAGAAAAAAAGAAAGCCACTTTCTATATTTCTTTTAGGTAAGATAAAAGAACATACTCAAACAGTTATTACAGAGCAATCAGCTCTTTGCTAATCACCATACTTACCTTGGGATGTGAAGAAACCTAGAATTAGTTTTCACTTACCAATTTCTGGGAGGAGTCAAGGCAATAACATGAGAAGCTGAAAAAGATAACAATGTAATCTGAAATACTAAGAACAAATTTATTATTTAGTTAAAACTTCACCATGTCTTCTTCTTGTTTTATGGAATTCAGCTGTTGTAACTGAAATAAAAATGACAGGTATATGGAATATTTTTCTTTCCTTTAAGGTTCCTCTCTGATTCTCTAGAATAATGTTATGAATTGGACCTATCTTGGCAAATCCTATGCTATTAATCAGGTCTTTCAATACCTGGCACAACTTTTTTTTTACCCTATAAAACCCCTATGCTTTGCTCCATGTGCCATTTTTTGAGGAACAAGTCATTTTATTTTCTAATCTATTCATTTTCAAATGTTTTCAAGTTTATTGAAAGAATAAAAGAACAGGCATCTATTATTTATCTACTTTTTAAAATTTAGATGAACTCTTAATTACTTATGTTTCAAAGACATAAAAGTTGTTATATGTTTCTCTTTTGTGATCCTACTCTATGTGATTATCTTGCAGGTTAATTCCTGTATTTTTATTGATAGGTATAAAACATGAAGGCAAAGATGAATCATTAAGGAAAAAAGAACAATACATTTCACCTTGACTGTAGCAAACTTTAGAATATAACATACCCTTTTCAAAATAAAGTTAAAATAAAGAAAAATATAAAATTTTGGCTGGATGAATAACCACAATGCAAACCCCGGAAATAATTAAAAAGAAAAAAAAAAGCTGAAGACTTTCAAAGTCCTCTTCTGGTCCTTTCTTGTATTGTATTTCAGAACATAGATGACCACACACAATGGTTTTATCTTGGCTGAAAAGATAAATGCTTGTATCCCCTCTAGCTAAAGCTATACTTCTTTCCTCTTCAAACACCTGAATCTTTTATTCTGCATAGACAAGATGAATGAGAAACACTAATTTAAATAAGACTCCATTATTGAAGCACTTAAATGGGTAGGTATTATTCCCTGGACAGGATGGGGGAGTCTAAGCAGAGAGGGCTCTCATTTTGAACTTTTTCTAACCTTTTTCTAACTTTCTCCAGTTGCTCTGTGTGTTTGGTGGTTCTGCAGATTATGGAATACATTACATGTTTTAGAGGAAAACTCCCTGGTGATATTGGTAGCTTAAAAGAAACGACACCAAACAACTTATTAAGGATACAATTAACTGCAAATTCCTTTCTTTGTCCTCATTTTTATCATTTACAAAAAAGTATCAAACATAGTATGTATTACCTGAGATTTTTAGGTATCTCTGCTTTGGAGAGATCATATTAATTTTTTTAATATGAAAGAAGTTTCTGAAAATAATTTACAATAGCAGGAAAAATACTGAAGACTAAGTGCAGAAAGAATTCCTTATATTGCTGCTTTTTTTTATTTCCCAGAATTTTTACTGTATTCCCCATTTAGGATTGCTATCATCACTCAATCCTATACTACATTTTTTACTGTTATAAGCATTTTATAGATGTGTATGATCCAGTATGTCTATTCGTAAAGCTACTTTTTTGGCCACAAATAGAAAATCATTAATTGTATTCAGTGTCATAATTATCTGCCTCACAAGCCAGTAAAAGTTCGTATAGAATATCATTATCTAAATGATATCTAAATCTAAAGACAAAATGATTGCAAAAAAGACAGTCTTTTCTAATCTCATAGAATCCATCCCTCCAAATCAGGATTGTATATGAGGGAAACAGCTTTTCATGTTTTTACTTCATGTGTTACAACAAGGGGTTTCATAATATGTTGCCTTTCAGTAGCTGTAGAAATAGTTAGTATGAGGGTTAAAGGATTTTCAGGTCCACCTTCCCTCCAAGATAGTAACATAAAAAAAAAAAAAAAGGTTATGAAATACTGTCAAAATTATTAGTTAATTACTATAGAAAAGCAATTTATTTACTGTTTGATCTTAATATTGAGAAATAGAGCAAAAGAGAGCTTAACAACTGAGCTTAAATTTCATAGCACCTTATGAAAAGCTACATTTCATGGCTATTCCCCCTGAAAAGTATCCCTACCTCAAGAGCAATTTCCTATGGATTCCTTTAAGTAGCAGCTCAGTGCAGATTGAAGCAAGTACCCTGAAAGAATAGTGGATGACAGGAATCATGGTTCTGATATCAACAGTGAGAAACAAATAGAAGCAGCGTAGCAGGTTTATTCTTAAAATCTTTTCAGATTGCTTTTTGCATTCATCCGTGCTATCAGCTACACTTCTTTTTTTTTTTAGTTTTTTTTTTCCCCAGTTAAAACTATACAAATCACAAATGCCCTAAGGCCTGTCTGGTGATGCAAACATGCTGCTCGAGAATACTTAAATAGGTCTCTATGAAAATTGGTTCTTGTGGCTTAATGTCAGCACTTTGTTTGAGTGTTCAGTCTCAGAAGTGAGGGATATTTTGGTTGGAAAGAATCCTTAAGGAAATAATAAGCTACAGAATTCACACACGAACCCTAAAGATTGAAGAAAATGTACACAATAAATGAATGAAAAAAACCCTATTTTTAATTCTACTGTGTATATGCAATGTGTAACTATTTTAAAAAGTGTGAATCTTTTCTTTTGTCACCCAATATATGCTGTTTTATATCCAATTCTTCTAGAAGAATGATTCTTAGATCTTGTCTCTTTGAAGACAGAAAGGGAGAAGATTCCAGCGAGTGAAGAGACATCTTAGACCGATGTCATCGTAGTTCAGCTGACAGGCTTAAATGACTTTCATGGCATGTGGTAATTCTGGAGTCAAGATTTCCTGTGTCCTGGGAATGGTCTCACAAATAATTTCACGATGCCATTGCTCTCCTTAAGTGTTGAGAAAAGTCAACATTCAGAAAAAATCAGTACTTAGAATTCTGTGTCATGCATAAAGGAGTTCTGTTGCAGAGTGCTCTATGGAAATTCTACAGAGGGATACTTTTACTTATCTATCTATCTATCTATCTATCTGTCATCAATCATTGATCTTATCTACGTGCTGCACATTTCATCTCAGCTGCTTGGCTTGAAATAAAATCTAATGTATATGTAGCAAGGAGATGCTGTTTATAGACATCCCATTAGTGTCAAAAGGGACCTCTTGATATGAATCAGAAAACTCATTCACATAGGTCACTTTAAAATTTCACTTAGGATATGTTAATCAATGTTTTGAATCTAAAGTGAAGTAGCATCGGCTGTTATTAATTCCTAGGGAAATACCTGGATGATATTTTAAGGCTATGTTATAAATGTATGAAAAAGATAAAAACTCCAGAATCAGTATGTATACAGGATGATATCCAATATTACAGGTATCTTTGCAATCCTATCCCAGGAATGTATAAATGGAAAGAAAAAAAATATCATCAGTTTTGTTACAGTTTTTATCTGTGTAAACTATTAAACTTATTCTGATCACTATTTCCTGAGGATAAGGAGAAGCTACCTCCATTTTTAAATAGTGGACTGAGCTACATAAGAAAAATGATTAGGTTAACGGAGCGAGAACATAACCTGGAGGGTGTGACCTTGGGGTCTTCAGAATTTTGCCCCAAATATTGTGCGGGTATTTTATACAAGTTGTGATGTCAAGATATATAGAAAAGTTCTGTAAAGCTTGTGACTATTGTCTCTGAGTACCTTTGGGTGAATGTCAAACTGTGAATTTCAAATGGACAAAGGTTTTTTTCAGTAACTTTCAGCAAGAAATCAGATTTCATGCACATCCACAGCACTTCAAACTTATTTACGTTAGGATGAACAAGGATAGATTATTTTCTCTAGGCTAGACTGCTTTCAAGGCAAATTTTGAACTGCTCAGCTGCATGGCTCTGTACTACTCTGTGTTTTGTGCTCACTGTGTCCTTTCTAGCTCTAGCACTCCTAGAACTATCAGTCCATATTCCACCCTAAAAGATCATTAAGAATTTTTCAAACAAACAAACAAACAAACAAAAAAACCAGCCCAAAAAAGCTACTGCAGTCAGTCCTGTAGTTCTTGAAATCGAAGGCAACACTGTGCTGGAACAACATATGTCTGTGGCAGAAATACACTGCTTTATGCTACAGAAACTCCCTCATTATTCCTTTATATTCTGCATCAAAATTACAGAAGGTGCTAAACCCTCATTTTTATTTCTCTAGCCCATTTTCAACAAATTTTCATTTTTAAATTACTTTTCATAGAAGCTATAAAGAAAGGGCATTCAGGTATGTGTTATTGGATAATGTATCTAAGCAGGGGAAAAATAAAACAGCAAATTGAAGAAGCAAAAATTGGGTACCATGTGACTGTACAATACATGCAATAGATAGATAAAACCATTCTAATTACCAACACAGCACAATTTTCTCCAATAAAAGTACAAAAGTGTTTGGTTGAGAGCTATAGATTTGTTTCTTTAATCTCCTTTCCCTGGAGAGTTACCAGAGGTTGCTGGAGTTGTAGTTCCCTTCTCTTGATGTCTGAATTTCACAATTGGAGTGAAAAGCTCCTTTTTCCCTGCTTACTGAAGTTGTAGTCCCTTCTCTTGATGTCTGAATTTCACGATTGGAGTGAAAAGCTCCTTTTTCCCTGCTTCTTGGTAGATGCTGGAGGAGTTGCTCTCTGCTGATTCACCAGTGTCCACCTCAGCACTTCCAACCTCCAGGGCAAGCTGTTGGTCTTAATCATAAATTGAATACATGAGGAAGAATAATTAAGGAGCAAACTGTAATTATGAGTAACAACCAAAGGGAACAAAACTAACATTGAATGTAGGCCTTAGGTTTCCTATTAGTGCATTTAGGATTAACTATAAACATCCTTGTTAAACTCAATTAAATAGTTCATTAGATGGATTTTTCCTATTAGAACAGGATAAAAGGCTTGACTTCTAGAACTATACTGTTTATTGAGGTTTTCCTTTTTTCTTAACCATTACTGGGTATGCTTCAATGGATTTCCTTTTCCTGGGAGACGTATTTTAAAATAAGACAAAGAATCCTTAGCACATCTTTAGGGGGCTGTATTTTTTTGGTTTCTTTTTATCATCATTCCTCCTACACCCCGAAAGGAATTAGTGATGTGTCAAATGCTGTGTGATTATACATACCTGAGAAACAGTGATAGTCCCTTATGGGTGGAGTTCCTAGCAATTAGGATCCTTTTTCCTCCCCCCTACAGTTGTCTGTTTTACTAAACCTGGATCACATATTCACTGTTTCAATTTATAGTGGGTATCAGTCTAGAAATAATTGGTTTCTTTGTAATATCTGATGAGTCAGGTTGAGATATATTCTGGTGTGTTTCCTCATGCTATGTCCCATCCTAGTCTTGTCAGCTGTGGCTGATGTGTGACAGCAAAATTAGGCAGAATGAAGCAATGTGCGTTTACTGCAGTATAAATATCATCACCTGTTAATACTTGACTGAACTTCCTAAGGCTATTTTTGAGGACTACAGGGGTATCAGTGCAAGTACACTGAGAAAAAGAACCTGTCACAAATATTTTAGTGGTCTATCCTGCAGAGTTCTATGCTCTCTGGTTTTTAGCAGTTGTTTAACTCCATATTAAAATTTAACTTAGAATCCACTGTGATTTTTAGTTGGACCTCAGCTATGTTTAGCTGAGTGCTACACTGTGTTATGGATAAATAGTTCAAGTAAAACCTGTTTCTAAGTATAGTGAGAGCTTACTGGACACCCATCCTAGAGGACTTAGAATGGCATTTAGAGAAAATATCAAAATGTTATTTAGATGTCTAAGTTTCTAGTGTCTATTCAAATAAGCAAATGTGAGAAGTCTTTGAAACCTTATTCAACCTAGCTTGAAATCCAAACTCACAGCACACAGCATCCCAACAACAACATATTATCACACTTAATTTGGGTAAAATTTTAGGTTATATTTAGGTGAGGAGATGAGGATAGAAGTTCTTATTAACCTAGCTTGAAATCCAAACTCACAGCATACAGCATCCTAACAACAACATACTATCACACTTAATTTGGCTAAAATTTTAGGTTATACTTAGGTGAGGAGATGAGGATAGAAGTTCTTAAAAGTACTTTTTGGTTGTAAATAATTAAAAAAAAATATATGAAAATATACCTCTAGATGAAACTTAATTAACATCTCTGAATTCATAAACTTGCCCTTTCATTGCATCTCCTTTGATAATGCAGTGCTGGCATAGCAATTGTTAAAGCCCAAGTCCATTACAATTTCCCTTATTGATTCTGTTTCACAAATAATTAAAAAATTAAAATATGAAAATATACCTCTAGATGAAACTTAACTCCTCCTTGTTACTGTTCAAAAAAGTTGTTCCTGTTTATCTTCAGATGTCATGCCTTTTTTATTATAGATTATTTTAAGCATGAGGTTTTACAGGTAGGTGATCTCTTAATTTGTACACTCTGAAAGCAGATTATTTTGGCAGCATTAAATACCTTCATTGATCCCATGCAATGTTCTCCACCCTAGAATATCCTTTTAAAAAAAAGTTAATTGTTATTTATAGAGTAGATGAACAACAACTAATGCCCTGGCCTAGCTGCAGAGACTTAGAACAAATATGAGATGGAGAACTTAATTTCAAAGGCCAGGTGCAACCTGATTCCTTTTTTTTCTATAAAACCTATTGTGTACAATTATTATGAGAACTTTATTCAGTTCCAAGTACTAAGAAACCAATCTCTGTTGTGATCCTCCTGAAAAAAAAAAAAAGTAAGTTCATTTTTAGTATATTTTGATACTTTGGCATGTTTAAATTGATGGGAATATTTTAGAAGTACATACTCTGATTAATGGGGACAGAGCTTTTTTAAATGTCTGCTTTTCCCACTATGCATTAAAATGTAATCATTGCTATTAGGGTTCATTATACAATTCCATCAATCTATACCTCATTTAAATAAAAGCATGTCAAATGCACATATAATCCAAGAATAAAAAAAATAAGGGGTTTATCTGTGTCTGATGTTACTATTTGAAAAGCATATAGTCTGCTCCTAAAGGTACATGGTGCCAGCTTCAAACTCCATCTGACTTGTCAGAAACTGCTCTACATTGCAAAGTACATTGTGTCTAGATTCCCATGTGATGTGTCTTGTACAAGTGTGTAGATCGCTTTATAGTCTTATTATGAGAATGAAATGTTTTAAAGAGCTTTTGAAGTCCTAAGCAATTTATGGTTCAGAAGTCAGAAGGGAAATGAACATATGTCATTGCTACATCGGGAAGGCCTAAGTCCCATGGACACTGAGCAGCTCTGCAGATAGGATTCTATCACCTAATTAAATAGAAACATTGTCGACTTTCTAATTCTACAGACAGTTGAGGAAAAAAAGAACGTGGAAGAAGGACAATAATGAAGAAATTAGTTTTGACCTCCAGCAGGCAGAATGACATTATGGCTTTTTTTCTTAAATTACAGCGGCCATAGACAGATTGTTTTCTACTCTTTCTACTTATCCAGAATTTCAAAAGTCATTCCCTCTGTTATGATATTTCTGCATTAATTTTGCCATAATTATGTGTTTTATATTGTGAGTGAGCTACCGTAGAAGTCTCAAGGATGGCCTAGTCTGTACCAGTATGAGTTATCTCTCTAATTTTAATAAATGTTACTTTCTTCTTGTACATTCTTTTCCTGACAGCTAATCGTAACTCCAGAAGATTTAAGAACCAAGAAACACTGCACGCTTTTTCTTGGCCATTTTCAATTGTTTGCCTCACACGGGGGTAATATAATTTGAACTGGATTTATCTTTTCTTTTCTCTCCTCAAACGTCCTGTAAGGTCACAGTACATTTAAAAAGACTGTTGCTTTCCAAGTGAGAAGTAGCTGACTTTTAGTGATAAATGAGCTGATTCTTCTGACAAAAATCTGTAACACACTTACATACTTTACAAAGTGCTTTGGTTTCTTTAGCTGAAGGTTAAACAGTGTCAGTTGTTATTATTATCTTATTATTATCAATAATTTATACTCCTTTTCATATGTGTGCACCAATGGGAATATATACTCTGAAGTGTTGGATGTTGATCTCTTACTGCCTTTTACTACAATGGGAGCAGAAGGTTTTGAAGAGTACCAAATTGACAAGTAGTTGTAGATAAAATGCGAGCAGTAAGAGTTGAGATAGCTTATTTTGAGAAAAATAATATTCATGTTAACATGCTGTCTGATTTAAAATAACAAGACCTCTTTTTTTTCTTTAGGATAAATACAATTCTAATTTGAAACCAAAACCTAGGAATCAGTCACTGTCAAGAGGGTATTTCCCTTTCTATTGTTGCAATTGAAAAGAAATATATATGAATATATATTCACAAAGCTATTTTTTGACATATATATTTATGCACACACATATCAGGGAGCTAGACATCACTTTGATAGAGTGTTTAGAAGAAGGGTCAGACCAGTTTTAAACTTTAAAACTGAACTTTATGGATATCACTCATCGAACATGTGTTTATTGCCGATGGTAATTTCTTACACGGTATTAATCATCTTCAATAGAAATACAAAACTCTTAGTCTTTATCACTTCTAAACTGGATGTGAATATAATTCCACGGAGGTGAGGTGGGTAGTGGGCTCAGGTGTCTGTGGTTCTTGGTAGCTCTTAGTGGTCAAGGTAAGGATCTGACTGGAAAGTCCCCAATCAGAGAGATAAATCAATGGGCTTGCTGTATTTCTTTCCTGTTTTAACTTATTTATACCTGATGTTTTTATGCCCTTGCCTCCCTCCCCTACTTCTGATACTGTTTTTCTTGTTTTCTTGCTAGTCTGTTCCTATTGTCTCGCTCTTGTATCCTTGAGGAGTTGTACTGCCTGTTTGCAATGTCATGTTTCCTCTCCCTTGTTCTCTGGCAACAAGAACAAGAGGACTTTGAACTAATGTTCCTGTGGGAGGGGAACCTCAATCCATCCCACTCCTTCCAGTTTGATGCCAGTGCCAGCAATAGATGCCCAGAGCCTGCAGAAGGATCACAGGTCAGCAGGAGAGCACCTGGAGTGCAGCACAAATGAATTTCAGCCACTCCTCCAGAAGAGGAGGCTCTGGAGAGATCTTATTGCAGTTTTCCAGTACTTATAGTGCCTACAGGAAAGATCAGGGGGGACTCTTTACCAGGGAATGTAGTGATTGGAGGAGACATAACAGATTTATACTGACAGAGGGGAGATGTAGGTTATATATTAGGAAGAAATTCTTTGCTGTGAGGGTGGTGAGACACTGGAACAGGTTGCCCAGAGAAACTGTGGAAGCCTCATCCCTGGAAATGTTCAAGTGCAGGTTGGATGGTGCTTTGAGCAACCTGGTCTAGTGGGAGGTGTCCCATCTAGGGTAAGGCAGTTGGAGCTGGATGATCTTAAAGGTCCCTTCCAACCCAAACCATTCTGTGATTCTATGACTCTATGAACTTGTGAAGTACTGGCACGCACCTGCATCCCCTACACATTTACACAAGATTTTATTATAGATTATTTTAAGCATGAGGTTTTACAGGTAGGTGATCTCTTAATTTGTACACTCTGAAAGCAGATTATTTTGGCAGCATTAAATACCTTCATTGATCCCATGCAATGTTCTCCACCCTAGAATATCCTTTTAAAAAAAAGTTAATTGTTATTTATAGAGTAGATGAACAACAACTAATGCCCTGGCCTAGCTGCAGAGACTTAGAACAAATGCGAGATGGAGAACTTAATTTCAAAGGCCAGGTGCAACCTGATTCCTTTTTTTTCTATAAAACCTATTGTGTACAATTATTATGAGAACTTTAATCAGTTCCAAGTACTAAGAAACCAATCTCTGTTGTGATCCTCCTGAAAAAAAAAAAAGTAAGTTCATTTTTAGTATATTTTGATACTTTGGCATGTTTAAATTGATGGGAATATTTTAGAAGTACATACTCTGATTAATGGGGACAGAGCTTTTTTAAATGTCTGCTTTTCCCACTATGCATTAAAATGTAATCATTGCTATTAGGGTTCATTATACAATTCCATCAATCTATACCTCATTTAAATAAAAGCATGTCAAATGCACATATAATCCAAGAATAAAAAAAAATAAGGGGTTTATCTGTGTCTGATGTTACTATTTGAAAAGCATATAGTCTGCTCCTAAAGGTACATGGTGCCAGCTTCAAACTCCATCTGACTTGTCAGAAACTGCTCTACATTGCAAAGTACATTGTGTCTAGATTCCCATGTGATGTGTCTTGTACAAGTGTGTAGATCGCTTTATAGTCTTATTATGAGAATGAAATGTTTTAAAGAGCTTTTGAAGTCCTAAGCAATTTATGGTTCAGAAGTCAGAAGGGAAATGAACATATGTCATTGCTACATCGGGAAGGCCTAAGTCCCATGGACACTGAGCAGCTCTGCAGATAGGATTCTATCACCTAATTAAATAGAAACATTGTCGACTTTCTAATTCTACAGACAGTTGAGGAAAAAAAGAACGTGGAAGAAGGACAATAATGAAGAAATTAGTTTTGACCTCCAGCAGGCAGAATGACATTATGGCTTTTTTTCTTAAATTACAGCGGCCATAGACAGATTGTTTTCTACTCTTTCTACTTATCCAGAATTTCAAAAGTCATTCCCTCTGTTATGATATTTCTGCATTAATTTTGCCATAATTATGTGTTTTATATTGTGAGTGAGCTACCGTAGAAGTCTCAAGGATGGCCTAGTCTGTACCAGTATGAGTTATCTCTCTAATTTTAATAAATGTTACTTTCTTCTTGTACATTCTTTTCCTGACAGCTAATCGTAACTCCAGAAGATTTAAGAACCAAGAAACACTGCACGCTTTTTCTTGGCCATTTTCAATTGTTTGCCTCACACGGGGGTAATATAATTTGAACTGGATTTATCTTTTCTTTTCTCTCCTCAAACGTCCTGTAAGGTCACAGTACATTTAAAAAGACTGTTGCTTTCCAAGTGAGAAGTAGCTGACTTTTAGTGATAAATGAGCTGATTCTTCTGACAAAAATCTGTAACACACTTACATACTTTACAAAGTGCTTTGGTTTCTTTAGCTGAAGGTTAAACAGTGTCAGTTGTTATTATTATCTTATTATTATCAATAATTTATACTCCTTTTCATATGTGTGCACCAATGGGAATATATACTCTGAAGTGTTGGATGTTGATCTCTTACTGCCTTTTACTACAATGGGAGCAGAAGGTTTTGAAGAGTACCAAATTGACAAGTAGTTGTAGATAAAATGCGAGCAGTAAGAGTTGAGATAGCTTATTTTGAGAAAAATAATATTCATGTTAACATGCTGTCTGATTTAAAATAACAAGACCTCTTTTTTTTCTTTAGGATAAATACAATTCTAATTTGAAACCAAAACCTAGGAATCAGTCACTGTCAAGAGGGTATTTCCCTTTCTATTGTTGCAATTGAAAAGAAATATATATGAATATATATTCACAAAGCTATTTTTTGACATATATATTTATGCACACACATATCAGGGAGCTAGACATCACTTTGATAGAGTGTTTAGAAGAAGGGTCAGACCAGTTTTAAACTTTAAAACTGAACTTTATGGATATCACTCATCGAACATGTGTTTATTGCCGATGGTAATTTCTTACACGGTATTAATCATCTTCAATAGAAATACAAAACTCTTAGTCTTTATCACTTCTAAACTGGATGTGAATATAATTCCACGGAGGTGAGGTGGGTAGTGGGCTCAGGTGTCTGTGGTTCTTGGTAGCTCTTAGTGGTCAAGGTAAGGATCTGACTGGAAAGTCCCCAATCAGAGAGATAAATCAATGGGCTTGCTGTATTTCTTTCCTGTTTTAACTTATTTATACCTGATGTTTTTATGCCCTTGCCTCCCTCCCCTACTTCTGATACTGTTTTTCTTGTTTTCTTGCTAGTCTGTTCCTATTGTCTCGCTCTTGTATCCTTGAGGAGTTGTACTGCCTGTTTGCAATGTCATGTTTCCTCTCCCTTGTTCTCTGGCAACAAGAACAAGAGGACTTTGAACTAATGTTCCTGTGGGAGGGGAACCTCAATCCATCCCACTCCTTCCAGTTTGATGCCAGTGCCAGCAATAGATGCCCAGAGCCTGCAGAAGGATCACAGGTCAGCAGGAGAGCACCTGGAGTGCAGCACAAATGAATTTCAGCCACTCCTCCAGAAGAGGAGGCTCTGGAGAGATCTTATTGCAGTTTTCCAGTACTTATAGTGCCTACAGGAAAGATCAGGGGGGACTCTTTACCAGGGAATGTAGTGATTGGAGGAGACATAACAGATTTATACTGACAGAGGGGAGATGTAGGTTATATATTAGGAAGAAATTCTTTGCTGTGAGGGTGGTGAGACACTGGAACAGGTTGCCCAGAGAAACTGTGGAAGCCTCATCCCTGGAAATGTTCAAGTGCAGGTTGGATGGTGCTTTGAGCAACCTGGTCTAGTGGGAGGTGTCCCATCTAGGGTAAGGCAGTTGGAGCTGGATGATCTTAAAGGTCCCTTCCAACCCAAACCATTCTGTGATTCTATGACTCTATGAACTTGTGAAGTACTGGCACGCACCTGCATCCCCTACACATTTACACAAGATAACAGATTCTGGGGTAATAGATATGATATAAGAATCAAAACTGGAATAGGGTGTGTGTATTATTTTCAGAATTTATGTATTATTTTTAAATATACAAGAAAAATGCAAGGAATGCAGGCCTTGAGAGCAAAGTCCTAGATATTTCTGGTTTTAAAAATCAAACCCATTAATTAATTGATAGCATTGATAATATCTCTAACACGTCACAATGCTTTCTTGCACAGAAATGGTAAAAATACTTGAAACACCAATGTAGTCATAATAATTTATTGTAATTTGGTGATGCCCAGTCTAGCTCTTTTGTTATACTGTCACATTATTCTTTGTAAAAATCCACTCTGTAAAGTGATTTTTTCTAATTGTAGGAGAAAACATGCATTTAAGGCAGGAAGATATTTGGATCCTTCTCAGTCTTCCTTATGTCCAGAGCACTATGTCTCTCCCTTTAAACTTTTATATGTGTTAGCTGTAAATTGAAGTATGCGGAATTTCTCCAAGAAGCGTGAAATCAAGTTCCAGTTTTGCAAGTGAACATTTTTCCCCTTGAGCAGAAAATACAGTGTAAAGGATGCATGGTCAGCACACCAATAAAATCTTACATTTTTTTACAAGCAAGGAAGTTAAAACAAAAAGAAAAGACTACATAAAAAATATGACAGTTCAAGGCCAGATAAGAAATCTACATTCTGTCATTAAAAGAAAAGCTTCTAGTTCATGAATCCCTTAAGATGATATTTTTCAGAATTCAGAAGAATATATCATTTTTTGTCTGCAAATTGTTGAGGAAATGGTAGAGAGCTGTCTGCTCTTGTCAGAAACTGCAGTTGGAGCCTAGCCTGAGGTTTGGAGGGGAGTAAGTCTGATGAACTCAGCATAAGCTTTATTGGCTTGTTGTAGATATCTCTAGACCAAAACACTTGGGGCATATTTTCCCCTAACTAACAGTCTGGCTAAAGTGAAGTATTTGCTATGAAAGATTGGATTTCTTCCCATATTGCAATATAAAGGTGAAAAATGATCCACCAGGGCTAAATTTGTATCACACAGGTTACCTCCTGTAACTTGTCTGTAATTTCAATTGTAGATACAAATTACATTTGTGTCTTTAGTTGGTTAAATACTTCCATCCATTTTTAACAATTATTTGTTTCAATAAAATTATAATATTGATTTAACCACTGAACAAACACAATAATAAAAGAGTCTCCGGGTCTTGGAACTTCTGTCTAAATGAGAAAGACAAAATGAACGTTGTTATCTCCTATTTACAGATAGGGAACTGAAGCAGAGAACAATTACTCAGTTTGCAAATGCTTTTCATTGGGAATGTGTACATAATGCAGTGATGCACAAAGCACAGATACTGTAGTGAGCTCCGAGCAAGATGTCTCTAGAATCAGAACTGGCATAGATTTCTCCTGAACAAGATGGCTCTAGAATTAAAAGCATTATAGCAATATAATGCTTTTCTCAGCTGATAAATAAAGAGCAAAACCACACAGTAGCAGAGGTTATAGATATCCTGAGATAAGAACTAACATCTCTGCCATTGTGGACTTCATGCTGGGTAATCATCCTTAGTGAGCAGCAAGCACCAATAAACAAACCTAAATCTTAGATATCTGTTTCCATAACACCCTATTCTAAATGTTACTTCTTAGTCCTCAGATTGACTGTATTTTGTTTTAAAAAAATAAAAGAAAAATATCTTCTTTCAAGTTCTAATAAGAAAAAGTTCTGTTTGCAACTTCAGAAGACAAAGCTATGAGTTTAACAAACACAGACACATACATTATTCTTTTAGTACATAGTCAGGATCTAACACATGGCTTTGGCCTTAGTATTTTTGGTTTTAGACACCTCCGTCAACAAGCACAGACACATACATTATTCTTATAGTACATAGTCAGGATCTAACACATGGTTTTGGCCATAGTATTTTTGGTTTTAGACACCTCCGTTCCGAGAAATAACAATTCTCAGTTAAATGATTTCCTTCACTGTGCCTTGCTTTGGACCGTGAACATATTGGGAAGATGAGAATTTTTTTTTATGGAAACAATTCTCAGTTAACGGATTTCCTTCACTGTGCCTTGCTTTGGACCGTGAACATATTGGGAAGAAACAGATAAATTCCTAAGTATGTTTCAGGTACTATGTGATTAAAGCATCCTTAGTGAGCAGCAAGCACCAATAAACAAACCTAAATCTTAGATATCTGTTTCCATAACACCCTATTCTAAATGTTACTTCTTAGTCCTCAGATTGACTGTATTTTGTTTTAAAAAAATAAAAGAAAAATATCTTCTTTCAAGTTCTAATAAGAAAAAGTTCTGTTTGCAACTTCAGAAGACAAAGCTATGAGTTTAACAAACACAGACACATACATTATTCTTTTAGTACATAGTCAGGATCTAACACATGGCTTTGGCCTTAGTATTTTTGGTTTTAGACACCTCCGTTCTGAGAATTTTTTTTTATGGAAACAATTCTCAGTTAACGGATTTCCTTCACTGTGCCTTGCTTTGGACCGTGAACATATTGGGAAGAAACAGATAAATTCCTAAGTATGTTTCAGGTACTATGTGATTAAAGAACACCAGAGTTCTTACATTTCATAGTGAAAATAAAAATATTTTTCTCAAAATGAAGGCTGAAACAGAGGAGATTTCTCTTTTGTTCTTTCTGAGCTGATGGACTGTGGGAAGGCGAATGGAAGACTGTTTCCATAACACCCTATTCTAATGTTACTTCTTAGTCCTCAGATTGCCTGTATTTTGTTTTAAAAAAATGAAAGAAAATATCTTCTTTCAAGTTCTAATAAGAAAAAGTTCTGTTTGCAACTTCAGAAGACAAAGCTATGAGTTCAACAAGCACAGACACATACATTATTCTTATAGTACATAGTCAGGATCTAACACATGGTTTTGGCCATAGTATTTTTGGTTTTAGACACCTCCGTTCCGAGAAATAACAATTCTCAGTTAAATGATTTCCTTCACTGTGCCTTGCTTTGGACCGTGAACATATTGGGAAGAAACAGATAAATTCCTAAGTATGTTTCAGGTACTATGTGATTAAAGAACACCAGAGTTCTTACATTTCATAGTGAAAATAAAAATATTTTTCTCAAAATGAAGGCTGAAACAGAGGAGATTTCTCTTTTGTTCTTTCTGAGCTGATGGACTGTGGGAAGGCGAATGGAAGTTAATTCATAAATATGTGAAACTCAGGTTTGTCCTCGAGTGGTAACTGTGGTGTAACTGAGTATCAGAGCAGTGTCTGTCTATACACCCATGAACCATTAGTTCCTTGGGTGGGACCCTGTCTCACCATCTGCACAGGTGAATTAATGGTCACTGATCTGAAACAGTGGAAAGACTTGAAACAATGTCAGTGAAATCATAGTCACCTTCACAATTAAGTATTTGACTAATTCATTCAGGAGCTCTTTGAGGGGGCATTTTGGACTGTCCCGATGGCTTGCTCCAGGAACCTGCTTCTGTGCCTACACAGATATCATAGAATCATGGAATGGTTTGGGTTGGAAGGGACCTTAAAGATCATCAAATTCCAAAACACCTGCCATGGGCCAGACACCTCCCACTAGACCAGGTTGCTCAAAGCCCCATCCAGGTAGGTCTTGAACACCTCCAGGGATGGGGCATCCACAACTTCCCTGGGCAATTTGTTTTGTTTCAGTGAGTTAATCACCTTGAGGGGGAGAATCTGGTCCTTTCAGCAACTTCTCAGATGGTTCCTGCTGCATAATTGATCAAAATCTGTGTAGATAGGGAGCTTGCAAGTAGTAGAACCTGTTCCTGTAAATGCAGACGTTGTCATGTAGCAGAGTGCTTTATACATAATTTACATTGCGAGGTGATGTTTTGTACGTGTTTTCAGACAACCCATAGGGATAGATAATGCATATGCAGGAGTGGTCATGAGTCAGCTGGATTCAGTGTAATGGCTGGGGGAGAGTTTCACCTCATCCAACTTAAATTACCATTCCAATGACCCATGCAACACACTTTCCTTACACATTTAGAGAGCAACCAACTGTCCTCTTTGAGATACTTCATTCCACAAACTTGTTACCTCTTCCAAGATCCCTCTTTTTTAACAGTCTGTATCTGTGCAATAGAGCAACAAGGATTATGGAGACGAATGATGTGTTTTGGCTCTTTGCTTCTTCTAAGTATTCAAAATTAAAATTCCTCATCAGTTGTTCCAATAAGCCAGCAAAGTAAGTACCAGAATCACAAATATGAGGAATGCATGACTAGCTTTATCAAATGATATAGAATTATTATTTAAACAGTTAGGTTTATTTCCTTGTGAGAGTTCATTGCACTCTGGCAATCTGAGAATCAGAGCACATCTTTATTTTCTTTTCAGATCTTTTTTTTTTTTCCTTGAATTCTAATTCTATTTCTTTGATTTATACTACTTTTATTCATTTTTTTTCTCTTCTGGTACTACTGTTCTTATGTCTAGAAAAGTGCCAGAAAAATTCTTCTAGTTTGTTTTTGGTTGCGTTTTGTTTATTTTATTTTATTTTATTTTACTCCTTATTCATACCATCCATTATCTGTTAACTCTTAGAATGTTGCTGCATTAAAACCTATAACTTATCCTGCCTAAATCTATATGTCTTCAGTTGCACAGTTTTTCCCAATGAAGAGTTAACTACATAGTCTCTCCCAAGCTGATTCAAACTTTTCAACATCTAATCCAGTATTATTCTTTTAAGTAGAAAAGAATAACGTTGAAAGTCACAGTTTTAGGACTTTAAATGACAACCAGAGTATTGGGAATGGAGTCCTTTAAAATATTCTGTATCTTTTCAAAATATGTCACTTAATTAGCAGCATACAGCAGTTTTCCATCAGCTACTAAATTTTTATCAATATTCAAAAATATTGCTAATATGTTGCTTTTATAACTCACTTCCACTGACAGGCCTCAAACACTGGAGAAGCAATAGCTAACAATTGTTTTTCTGTTACTATATTGAAAAAAATGGAGGTGTAGGGAATAAATATAGACTGTTCAAACAATTATTTTTTTATTGAAGTTGCAAATGCAACTAAACAATCTTGCTCAAAGCCTTCTTTTGAACACCATATTTTCTGTTATTATTTTTGTCATCTCTATCACTGTCTTTGATGATATACTAGAATCTAAATTTAATCTAGACAGGATATGTCTCAGTAGATCTAATGAAAATTTAAAAATTATGTCAGTCCTTATTTTACAGAGTGTATAAAGAAATGAAACTTTATTGATGACTACGTCACATGGAAGTTTTAGTTTGCCTATAGACATACAAGAAGGGGACCATTCTCTATAAACTGATTTTTAATTTTTAAATGTAACAATATCATTCAAGGTCAGACTGTTATCCTCTTACTCGTAGTTGTGCATAGGAATCAATAGCACTGCTTAGGGGCGCAAATTCTCTCTAGTGTGATCACATACAGGGCTCACAGCCCTGATCTATGAATGTCAGCATCGTATTAATTAATCACTTCTGAAACACTGAAGAAGCTACATGACTGAGATTTTCTGTAATTTCCCATGGCATGAAAACTACACCAATCCTAAAAAATAAAACAAAGCAAATAAAGAAAAAAAAACCCACCAGAGAATCTAGAATAATACTGCATCAAAAGCAATATTCAGTGGTAATGAGGAGGTGACATCAACTGTGCAAAGGTTCAGTAAAAAATATGAGGAAAGAATGGAACACATAATATTTAGAGGAACAGAACAATTTTTCTTCTCATGGTGACATTTGTTATGAACACAAATAGCATTAAGTTTTGAGGGAGTAAATTGTACACAATTGTAGAAATTCTACTTGAACAAATGTGTGCTCTCTTTGTGTAATATTTAGGTCTCTGTAGTCGTGCTTATCAATATAATATTATAAATTCAGTTTTGCTCTTACTGAAATGAATAGGCAGTCAATATTTCTTAATGTAATCTGGACATTATAAATGTAGCCAAAAGCTTGATGGATGGTGGTTTTGGTCCAAATCTCTTCCCAGAGGCTAGTGCTGTATATCACTGTAAAAAAAATAAAATAGCTGAAACACAGTGAATATGGGAAGATTATCTTATTAAAACAAATCAACATTTTAAAAATATATGTTTCATATTAGGGTTAGTTGAATTCTTTTAAAGTTCTGTTGTTCCTTTTTGTGGCTTGGCTTTGTTCCCTCCCCTATCCACTGGTAAGTGAGGAAAAGGCCAAACACAGAAGGATCAATATCCTATTTGTTCCTGACACGAAAGACCCTGAATCCAGACCCTGGATAAGACAGTACAATGTGAACCAGGAAAGTAGGATGTGAACGAGGAATGAATTCTTACCATGTGCTTTAGGAAAATAGAGCTATTCATTGCACTCCGAATTCTACTCGTATTTAATGTATTTCTAAGGAATTCATTTCACTAAAACCACATGAAAACGTTTTTCTGGAAACTTCTCAGATGGTTATAAACTCATCAAAAAGCACAAATAGTTGATAGAATGTTTATTAAAAAAAAAAAAAAAAGTTCCTGCTTCAATTTCAAGTTAGAAATTTATCATTAATAACTACAGACTTAAACTGTACAGCCCAAATGTTGTGCTTTAAGTGCTCTATTGAAGTGGCTGCTTAGTATCCTCCACACTCAGCTTTCAATATGCTTCAGTCTATGACCCTGAAAGATGCGTGTGTCTGTTCCAAGTTGTATTAGTGTACAGCTACAGAAGTGTATTAGCTTCTACCAAAGCTTTTAACCTTCTGTGGGAGCTGATGTACTTATGATTTTTCCAGGTTACTATGAGCTAGGTTTCCAGTGGCAACTATCTCCCCAGAAGATTATAGTGCCATATATAAACAAGTTCTGAATTAACAAAAGAGCAGATAAAAACCACCCAAAATCCGGCATGGTAATAAAGTTCCGTGCTACCTTCTTGATGACCAAAATCAGTAGAAAGTGTTAAGTGTCTCCATGAAATAATGAATCAAAAGGGCATTTGATTTTAAGAGACCTGCTTTAAAATATAAAGTTTTAGGAATTTGTTTACAGTCATTTTCGAATGTCAACACATTGTTTATTGAAAATATTACATTAGATGAAAATATGGAAAATATTGCTAGAACTGAAATGGAATGTAAGTATCAGTATATTGTGCACAGTATAAGCGTTAAGAACAGTTGTCAGAATGAATTACCACATTTGCCATCTTAAAAAAAAATCAATAATAAAGAGAAAATAATACTGTTAGGATTAATACTAGTTTTATAATGTCTAAAGATATCACACTGGCAGCCCTGAGGTTCCTTATTTAGTCAAAATATGAGCAAATCATAGCAACTACTGGATTAAATTAAGGCAGTGTCCTAGGCATACAATAAAGTGGAATCAGCTCCATTGTCTCCATTCCAGCAATCTGGAATCACGCTGCAGCCAAACAGTCTTTGGGTAGCAACAGGGAAGAAAAAATAGAGACTTTTTACACACTAAGGAAATGCACAGAAATTCTGCTAGAGCAATTATGGAAATAAAAATAGAGATTTTTTAGTCACAGAGAAATGCACAGAAACCCTGCTAGAGCAATTGCTTCTAAAACAGCTAGAATCATAGATGTGCTAAAAATTCAGAAAGGTAGGGGGGTTTAAAATTATTTTATTTTTAGTAGACTTAACATTATCTTATAAACATGAAGGATCTGTGTATAGGACCATCAGAGGATGGGTGCTTGTCAAGACCTTATCTTCCTGCAGTGTTCCTAGATCAGGTTACTCTTCTCTCTTACTGACCAGCAGTTATGCTGTGATTGAATTTCTTCTTCTCTTTTTGGCCCTGTGACTCTGGCATCCTACAAGTTTAACAAAATCAGATATCAGATTATGTTATTATGGATTTCTTGAGCTGCTTGCCTGAAAGGCAGGGAATTATTTTCTCTCTTTCTTTCTCACCTTTTATATCTTTTTTCCAAGCTCAACAAATAATTTAACAAACCTTTCTCGATGGAAAGCAGACAAATAAACAACAAAAACCAGATTAACATACCAACCATTTCCCATCCAGAACAAAAGCCAGAGACTTTTTTCCCATGCTTTAAGGAAAGCGTGCACTGAAGTGCAGGAATCACTTTCAGATAACAATTTTAGCCTCAAAGAGGTAACTAATTAAGATTTCAGATAACCAACTGTGTTTAGGAAGACAATAACATTTCAGATATTCCATCTCTTACATCTTTTACTAACTGGTTTAAGCTCCTTTCTGTATTATATTCCGACTCCATTTCTTAGGTGTGAAACTACCTTCTCTTTTCAATATTTATCTAGATGTGTGTTGAATCTGTACTGTAAATTCAACTACTGATTTCAGCGTTATCATCTGCAGATGCTCTGTTTCTGGGGAAGCAGAATAAATATCAAGTAAGCAGTCAGGTATCTTTCTGCGTGTAGTTCTTCCCCAAAGGCCCATTAATCAAATTACAGACTTCTCTACCCCCATACCCCTGCACATATATACAAACACACACAAAATTGTGTATTTGGAGAAAAACCATAGAAAACAAAATATCTGGAGATATATGGAGAAATGTAGATAAGTATTATTAAATATAGTATGCAATGAACAGTAACATTTATATATATGTGTATATACCTCATAGCAAAATATTGCTATTTTTTTATCCTGTTTCCTTCTTTTCTGTTTTTTTCTTCTAAAGCACTGCTTAATGTTGGACACCCAACTGTCACACGACATTTTCTTTGCAGCTATTGCATTGTAAACAATTCCTCTTTGTTGGCATCATTTCTACATTAAGAATAAGTCAATAACAAACAGTAAAATGTTCAAGCAATTAATCTGTAAAATGAGTAGAACATAGGTACAGCTGCTAGATTTGGACACTAATGACCCCATTTATAGAATAATTTTTTTTTTTTCTAACGTCAAATCACATCAATTCTCTTTCAAGAAGAGTATCACAGCTTTCAGTCATTTTCCACTAATTTGATGCTTTGATGCACTTTTAGTTATATCTCTGTGTTTCAAAGTGGTGTTTAGGGTAAAACTATTCCTAAATGGGAAAAAACAGGGGAAAAAATATATACTTATTAGCCTTTTCATTTTTTACTTCCCTATTCTTGAGGCTTGTGCTGACACTATGTTAAATTTCTCATTTGTCTTTTATCAAAATTTGGCCATAGTGGTTAATTGTTTGCAGTTTTCCCTGGAAAATTATGATTAAGCCCTCTTATCTATAGTCATCTCCAAAGGGGCCAACATACAATTAATTGTGTTCAGTGATGGATAAATCCATTTTGTTTTCCTCTGAGTGCCATCACACTCAGAGGCTGAGAATAAAAGGAGGTTGAACTCTACTTTGTGAGTTAGAGTTGCTGTCTTCTTTTTTTAAACTTCTTGCAAAACCAGTGGAGAAATCCTGAAAAATAAAACAAAATAAAGGTCTTCTCACAAAATTTTAATGGAAAGGTGGTGACCTGAGCATTTTTGGAAGAAAGGTCACCGTCTTGCCCTTGAGGTTTTTTTTTGGCTAGAACAAGGTCCCTATGTAACTGGTGAAGGCTTTTCTGTATTGAACTCTTCCTGTTATATCACCAAACTTGGTCAGTTGTACAGTTTTCTAAACACATGATAAGTGCTACAGAATAGATATTGAAAGCTTGATACCTTTTGTCTGACAAAGCTTAAAAGGTTTCCAAGGTCATCAGTCTTGTCCAGCCAGCTAAATAGCAACAACCACCCGAATACACTTTGTGATGCACACTTTGAGGAAAAGTAGCAAACATTACACCCAACCAAATAACTTCCTATTCACTGTTTGCCTTCCAATAATTAATTTATTAAGGATTGTTAGGATTTTCCTGTTTCATTTTGGTGGGGAAAAAAAAAAAAAAAGAGAAAAAAGAATGATGAGTTCATCCCACAAAGTTGTTTGAGTTTGTACTGTGGCTCAAAAAATTATCAAACCTGAGGTAACATTTCATGACCTAATCTTCTCTTTCTTTTCCTACAGTCTCAAATCATGCATTTACAGAAAAAAAGAGGAGTAAGTGCCCCAGAAATTGTCTAGAATGTTTGGTCATTTATGTTTCAGTGTCATTTAAATTTAACTGTTTTTAAAGGTTTTTGTCTAACCTTGTTTTAGGAATCTTCAAAGGTAATTTATTCAACAGTTTAATTACTTTTACAGACTGAAAGATTTTACATGCTATTTACTTTAGTCTTCCCTCGCTGCAGTATAAGATGACTATTTTACATATTTGAAGAATTTTATCACGTCTGTTCTCAGCCTTCATTTGCCTAATCTAACAAAAATATTTAAGATTTACTTGCGGGTCATGTTTTCCAGACCTCATTCTTTTTGCATTTCTCTGTGACCTTTCTGGTTCACAAGCTTCTGCTTAATACACTTCAAGTACCGTGCCCAGAACTGACACAGCTCCAAGTTATCAAGCTCAAATAAAGCATATGGATTACTTCAAATATTTTACATATCCAACTGCTGTTTATATATTCAGCTACAATGATTATGAGCTTGAGCTTTTGCTACATTATGACATTATTTACTTTTAGTTTGTGATCGACTGTACTCCTCCCGTGTTCGTAAGATTCTGAAATGCTTTCTGGAAGGTGATTCCCTTTTTGACAGTTGACTCTTCAAATGTTTTTACTGCACTTACATACTTTCAGATAGCAAATTACTTCTGATAGGTAATGGTCTTACTTTTTCTCATGATAACTCATAATAGTGATGACTCATTTAAACTGTATTTCTAATCCTTGTTTTATAAGAAAGTCACATTAAACACACTCAACAACCCCCTTATGGGATTCCATATACAATCCCTACAAATCCCTACATATGTTCTTCCTAAATTATATTCAGCTATCATTATCATCAATCTACCTGAAAATTAATCAGAGAGGGTAAAAATATGACCTGAATGGGGAACATACACTTTAACAACCTACAGAGGAAGGAAAGAGAACGTAAAATATTTATGTTTTTCTGTCCCTGTTCATTAATAAAGTAACTCTTACCTCGTGGGGTCCTTTGAGCGTAGAGAGGCCTTAGAGCTAGTTTTTGATAGACTAGAGAGATGGGCAATGACCAGCTATACGAAATTTAACAGGAGTAAATGCCAGATTCTCCACTTGGGATGGGATAATCCTGGTTATATGTACAAAGTGGAGGATGAGAGGCTGAAGAGCAGTCCCATGGAAAGAGATCGGGGGGTTTGAGTTGAAGGTAAGTTGAATATGAATCAACAGTGTGTTGTTGTGGCCAAAAGGGCCAAACATGTCCTGGGGTGCATCAAGCAAAGCATAGTTAGCCTTTTGAAGGAGATGATTGTCCCACTCTACATTACACTGATGTGGCCCCACCTCGCATGCTGTGTGCAGTTTTGGGTGTCTCAATGTGAGAAGGACATCAAACTACTAGAGTTTGTCCACAGGAGGGTGACCAAGATGGTTAAAGGTTTCAAGGTCAAGACTTAGAATCTGAGGTCACTTGGTTTGTTCTGTTTAGGGAAGAGAATGCTGAGGGGTGACCTTATTGCAGTTTACAACTTCCTCAAGGACAGTAACATTGAGAGTTGCTAATCTCTCTCTGGTAACCAGCACATGAGGAAATGGAATGAAGCCATGTCTGAGGAAGTTCAGATTTGACACGAAGAAAAGGGGAGATGATTGTCCCACTCTACATTACACTGATGTGGCCCCACCTCGCATGCTGTGTGCAGTTTTGGGTGTCTCAATGTGAGAAGGACATCAAACTACTAGAGTTTGTCCACAGGAGGGTGACCAAGATGGTTAAAGGTTTCAAGGTCAAGACTTAGAATCTGAGGTCACTTGGTTTGTTCTGTTTAGGGAAGAGAATGCTGAGGGGTGACCTCATCGCAGTTTACAACTTCCTCAAGTACAGTAACATTGAGAGGTGCTGATCTCTCTCTGGTAACCAGCACACGAGGAAATGGAATGAAGCCATATCAGAGGAAGTTCAGATTTGACACGAAGAAAAGGTTCTTCACTGAGAGGGTGGTCAGTCACTGGAATGGGGTCTCCAGAGAAGTGGTGACAAACAGCCTAAGTCCATGGAGCATCTAGACAACACTCTTGGCCATATGGTTTAGTGTTAGGTGGTCCTACGAGGAGCAGAGAGTTGGACTCAATGATCTTAAAGGTCCCTTCCAACCTAGATGGTTCTATGATTCCATAACATGTAATATTCATTATCTTTTAGCATATCTACACAACTGTTTCTCATTTTTTCATTATCTCACATCTTCACAACTGCAACTTCTTTCTTTCTTGTTTCATATTGCCTACTAATACTGACTCAGAACACTGTTCTTAGATTGCCTATTTAATCTTTCTTTCATCCCTGCCACAAACAACTTCTTTACAGGGTGAAACCTCAATAGTTTTTGGTTTTATATTAACATATATCCATGATCTATTTGCCCTTTCAGCACTACCTTTATGTTATTGGTTCTAAACTCTGGTCTATGTGCTCTCATTGATTATTTGTTAAAGTTGTTTTTAAAGTTCCTTTGTACCTTTCCTCAAGATGTTCTTTCTGTATTGGAGAAGCTCTGTATGCATTTACAAAACCTCAATGATCCTCTTAAAAATTATCCTCTCTGAGGATGCGTGCAAAAATGATTAATACATCAGTAAACTGTGACTGCTTTTTCATGCTAGACAGTCCAATTTCCTTATCTGCTTATTTATTAATTATAGCCATATGCTGCTTTTGTACACTGAGCTTGTGAGTTGTATAGATTATCTTTTTCCTATGCATTTGCCTGGAGTTCAATCAAGACTTTAACTGGGATAACTTGGCTCAGTTGCAATAGAAATAAAAGATATTAACCATTGTCACCATCAATATCATCCTCCTATTTGAGAATAGCAGACACAGAGAGGTATGTGCTCCACCCTTTTTCATTTTTATGAATATATTCTGAGCAGCTGTGACCACTCATAGAAGTCAATGATCACACCCCTTTAATTTTGTAGAGCAGGGGAATTCAATTTCTAGACTTTAGTGGGAATTCAGTATAGTCAGCGTACCTGAGAATCACGTGCTGTATTTTGTATGTAAATGTTAAAGCAAGTACTTTTATATTAATATTTCTTGTTATTTTTATTTTCCTTTGGTTACATTTTCACAGTAAAATTATTGAACTCTGGTATTGAGTATCTCCTGATCACTTCAAAATATAGTTATGGTGAACATAAAAGCAGAGAGACCAAAAGTTATGAATATGTGTTATCTGACACAGATAATATACTTATTCATTTTAGCTTGTATGTTAGGATGATTCTGTTTCTGGTTTGAAAAGATTGCTTTTCTTCTATCCTTAAACTTCCCAAATATATTTTCATATGTAGTTATGTCTGAATCCAAAGAAATTATAGTCCTGTCTGCAATATAATACAGATTCCTAATGATATACATTCTCCTGTAAGTTCTCCAAAATTAAAAGGAAGAAACCTGAGAAACATTGAAAGATATTCTTCATTATAATTGTGATAGTTATAGTAAAGCTGACTATATAAATTATGTGCATTATTGTAGACTACATCTTGCATATTATTTGAAGTTATTCTCCAGCGTACTCTGCTTGCTTATATAGAGGACACAGGGAATGAGAAATGACTGTAAATTCAAAGTAAAGTAAAAGTTAAAATATTTAGAAGACTGGTAGATTCAATAGACCTTACAAATAACATTAAAACCACTTGCTCAACAGATCTTTGAACTCCTCTTCATTATACTTCAGTCAGTTACAATGAGCTTCAAACATGATTCTTCTAACTTGCATTAAAAGAAATTATGTCAGGCATTTTGCTGTCTTACTCCTGCTTTTGCTTTGACTTTTTTGGTTTTGGGGCTTTGTTTTTTTCCAAAGCAATAGAGTGATAAATTACATTTAATTTACGAACAACGAAAACAGATTATAATGTGCCTGACTCTCTATGGTGAAAGCAAAGAGTTTATGTATAAACTGTTTGGCTAAAGAGAAAGAAGAAACAATCTTGCAGAGGGCAAGAAGGCAGGTGTTACAAGAGAAGGAACTTAGAAGACAACTTTTTTCTGTACCAGAATTATTTAGTAATTATATTTATAAGGCCTCAGTGAGTTCCTGCCATTGACATCTGACCAAAATAATACATACGGAAACAAAAGAAAGGCTCAGGAAGAGGTTGGAAAACATTACCATTAAAAGAAAGAAATAATTTAAAGGGACAATTATGTCATGTCATTATAAACAAAATTGTCATCATTTGTGGCCTATCTTCACTAGAGTAAGGAAAAAACTATACGCTTTGAACCACAGTAGTTAAATGTTAGGGAAAAATATATATATTTTTTAAAGTGTTTAACTCTACATATTTGACTGTTTGAGTTTTAGTTTCTTCTACTGAAGCTTTTTGACAATATATTTGAGAAATGTCTTTCAGAGGAAGACTTAGTATTTGTGATCTTTAATAATGCATAAAGATCTGTCAGATTACTTTAAATGACTCTCAAACTTTCTTTATTGCATACATGAAAAAATATAGATTCGTGGCAAAAACCTACTGGAACTATGATATTGTCATCAGTGATTAAAGTGGAAAAGAATAAGATTTTAGCACTTATATAAGAAATTTCAATCTTTCAAGTCTTCATTTCACTACGCACAGTTACAGATTGTAAGAAAACCATCAATTTTCCATTATTTTATACTTTAAACAGAATATTTCTAGGTTTTACTATTCCATGGAAGCTAGCAGTGAAAAATAGAGTATCTGTTACAAAGTTGTCTGCATTTTGTTAGTAACTTAATTGGACTTTCATTCCTGGAAGACTTGGGAAGGCTTTCTGCAAAGATAAAACTTTACCTAATAAATGCAGTTCGGGATGTTACACACTACACTGAAATATATCCATAATTAGAATTCGAACAAGTGATTTCTTGAATTTATAGGATGCATTACTACTTTATGGACATTTTAATTTACTTCTTGAATTAGTAGTCCACATTAGTGACACTAGAAAAAAAATGGAAAAAAACCACAAACAATTATAAACACTAAGTGGGATTGAGTAAGCATTTTTGTTAGCCCCAAAGCTATCCTGATAGCTTTATTGTCTTAATCAACGTAGTTGACTCGTTTTATTGCTCTTTAGAGGTGGATGTTGTGGACACATGCTGGGGTACTAGTTCACTTCTGCCAAATTAAAAATGATAATTCTCATGCGTGAAATAACTGCATGGACTAATGACCAAGTCTCTGCATAATTTGAACCAAAGCCCCAGCAGGTGGCAAACAATTAAACACATAACATAATATAATACAGTCACAGACTTTTCTTTTTTTTTTTTTTTTGATGATGTTGTTAATAAAAAAGGAGAGCAGGGAGATTAGGAAAGTAAACTCTTCTTTCCTTGTACAGCCTTAAACCCTCCAAATAAAGTCAGAGGAAAAAACTGAAGAAGGAAATTATCAATATGTCACTATAAAGTCACCTACTAACAGGTTTCCAGAACTCTCATGGTTCTAAATACTGAATTCTAAATGCTGAGAACTCTTTTTTCCTTATGAAAGTACAGACGTGATTCTACTCCCAGTGAAACAATAACAAACCCCAAAGGCTTCTTTAGTAACAAAAGATTAAACCTTGAGAAACATTTTGACATTTCCTAAAACTCGGAAATAGTCCTGAACTAGCTTGAAACCCAAATACATAGTAAGTAGGTTATTATTCGAATGGAAAAAAAAGCCCCAAACAACCCAAACCCAGAACAACCCTTCCCTATAAAACGCTGTCTAATTATTCCTTATTTTTACAAATATGGTTTCCAAAATTTTATACGTAAGTGCTGAAGCTTATGTCTATCTCAGATAATCACGTACAAGGTTTTTCTTGAAAAGTATGATTTTTTGAAGAATATTTTTAGAAGCTTGTTTCTTGCACCTGAAGATAGTAAATAATCCAATAAATGAATCATAACTTCAAATATACTTTATTTTAGCTTAGAAATATTCATAATCTGATTTTCATATTATCTAATATAAATTTGAATTTTATTGTGAAATTTAGGGTTATTTTATGAATTTGGTGACTGGCTACCTAAGGATAATTGCAACATATACTAAAACAGAAATCAATAACTATTATAGAGCAGGCACTTCAGGTACAGGGTAGCTCTTAGCAAAAAAAGTTGGATCCCTGCTAACTTCTGGGAAAGGCCACATATAAAGCAGAAAGGATTTATGACATTTTGACTCTTATAAAACTCAGTGTAGGTTTGTGTTACTACTGTTTGTTTTTTTTTAAGTTAGGTAATATGGAAGTTTTTTGAATAAATAGCAGGAATTATTATTAAAAGCAAGACGTAGAAGAAAAGCTGGCTGAAAATCATCAAAAGATTCGGTTTTTGAACTTGTACCTAGTTAAATACATATAACTTTATAATGAATAAAGGAATTTTAAATGTAATATCTGCTGTTGTTGTTAAGTATAATTTTAAAACAATAATAATGCTAAAGGTGAGAGCATAATCAAACAGATTACTTCATAGAAAATATTTTCTACTCTGTTCTTGAAAGCTCCTAAACATATTTGACATTTTTATTTCAGAGATTATCTGAGAAATGGCATTTTTCAGGAGTAAACAAAAGAAACTCAGGGTAAGAAATGAAACTGCCATATTTTCTCATATTTGGCTAATGTTAAGCGGGAATTTGCAGCTATACTTATAATTTTAAAAGGTCTATTTAGAAGAACGTCATGCTGGGAAAAGAAGTGGAGACAAAATTCAAAACAGCAGATGAGGATCACCCCAAATACAAATAATTTCTGATGAGGAGGAGACTCTCTCCTTTCAGTCACAGTGTGAGGGGAAAACCAGAACAGAAAGTTTGTGAAAGGTTTTTGTTTATAGAAATGTGGAATTAGAAAGAATGTAAGCATGTTGTATTAGAATTTGGTTTCTTGGAACCTAGTGCTTGGATTTTGTCGGTTCTTTTTAAGCTTCTGCAAAAGCTTTAGTAAATACAGTCCCAATCTTTAAGGCACACAAATGTTAGCAAATAATTTTCTCCTCTCTCTGCCCACCCTCCCTTTTATTTTGTCTGTACTTTTGTCTGGTCATTTCAGCTCAGATACCATACAATTGTGTGGGAAGAAAAAACACATATATTTCATTTGGGAATGTAATCTTTTCTTTACTGTACATACTTTTATTAATTCAGTGGAGACTTAGCTTAGAATTGTCACACCTCCAGCTTTACTACCTCTTTGACTTTTAGTTTAGTGCCAACAAATACAGAAAAATATATATATTAATGCATCCCCCTCTTCTTCCAAGGGAAGATACCTTTTGGTGTTGCTGCATACTTCTTTTTTTCCTATTGAAAAGCATTCCCCATGAAGAAACACCCCCAAGGGAATATGTTATTCTCTGCACCACCATCAGCTTCAGCTTATCTCCTGTAGTGATTCACTCTTTCAATTTTCTCAGAGCTCGAAGTGATTTCCTTCATGAAGCCTGAATTTTGCTATTGGCGAGAAAAAGGAAGAGGGATGAAGGGACAGGATAAAATTATTTCTCCCATCTTTTTTCAAAACCATCAGCAGGGCAACATTTATTGCTTTTGCTTTGTGAGAAACTTTTGCATACTGAGAAAGTATAGTTATGATTTACTAGTAGTATGCACTTGGGGCTATACACAGATGTAATAATCCTCCCAAAGAAGTTTAATGAAGGGATTGTGCAATATGGCCCAAAATCTACACCTATACATACTCATTAGAATGGATTTTCCTAATTTCTTACTACATTTTTCAATTATTTTTAAGATCCTTAACATGATATCAACAGGAAAAAAAATTAAGCTGCGTGTTACAAGATATTTCCTGTTAACTTAGCGCTGTAGATGTTCAACAGAAGTGTTCAGCAGCTTACATTTTCACATAAATGTAAGAATGAGAGCCTGAGGCAATCTGAATACAGACTTTTCAAACTTCAAAGGAGCAGTGAATGATTCTTGCCCTGCTTTTGCCATCCAGAATTGGCCTAAGCTTGGGGAGCAATTAAAATTAAATAGCCGCTGAACTGCAGAAAGTGAAGATCGGCAGCTCTGGGCATGAGCAGGCTTTTATGAAGTCCCCTGACTAATTCATATCTTGGTGTTGGTAAAGCAAGGAATGAAGTCAGAATGAGAACCATTTATATGGAAAGAGAGCAAAAGGCAGCTGCATTAACCTTGAATATAATAAACCAGATCTTTGTTTCAAATCAGCTGGTTTTCAGGTTCTTCTTGACACTTTTTCACAACAGGAACCCTCTGTAAAAACCTTTAGATACCAGAGATACATTCCCTCCTTAGTCCTAATTTCTTTTGCAAATAGCCATTGGGGCATTTAAATGTATAGATAAAACAAACTCTGTACCGGATCTCTGTTTGTGCTGAGTGGTGAAACTTTTGAGATATTAATTTTTTAATGGAGGATTTATTTATCGCCACTTTTTCACAACAGGAACCCTCTGTAAAAACCTTTAGATACCAGAGATACATTCCCTCCTTAGTCCTAATTTCTTTTGCAAATAGCCATTGGGGCATTTAAATGTATAGATAAAACAAACTCTGTACCGGATCTCTGTTTGTGCTGAGTGGTGAAACTTTTGAGATATTAATTTTTTAATGGAGGATTTATTTATCTTTTTTCATTAAAGTCAGAATTTTTCTGAGCATTCCCTCCTTAGTCCTAATTTCTTTTGCAAATAGCCATCGGGGCATTTAAATGTATAGATAAAACAAACTCTGTACCAGATCTCTGTTTGTGCTGAGTAGTGAAACTTTTATTTAAAACTTGAGAAATTAATTTTTTAATGGAGGATTTATTTATCTTTTTTCATTAAAGTCAGAATTTTTTTGAGATTCATATACGTAAGTATAATAAGTATCATAATAATATTTTAGAATATAAACAGGACTACAGCAAAGGCCTTGAGAAGTGGAGATGCAGAATGCATCATGGAAGACTGAGGGGGGAATGTTATCAATGCCTATAAACACTTAAAGGGTGGGTGTGAAGAGGATGGGGCCAGTCTTTTTTCAGTGGTGCCCAGTGACAGGACAAGAGGAAATGGGCACAAAGTTGATCATAAGAAGTTCCATCTAAACATGAGGAGGAACTTCCTCACTTTGAGGGTGGCAGTGCCCTGGAACAGGCTGCCCAGAGAAGTGGTGGAGTGTCTGTCTCTGGAGACATTCAAAACCCACATGGACACATTCCTGTGCAACCTGCTCTGCGTGACCCTACTGTGGCAGGGGATCAGACTAGATGATCTCCAGAAGTCCCTTCCAACCCCATATCATTCTGTGATTCTGTGGAAAAATGCAGGCCTGAGATGATAAGAGATAGGGAACAGACCTGGCACTGGAAACCCAATGGCCATAAACAATTTACACAGTTAGGTTAAAACAATACAGATCTGCTTTTAGAGGTGACAGAGAACAGAGAAATATTATCTTCAAATTTTGAAAGTCACCTTATATAGTAAATTTGATAATAAGTTGGAGCGGCAGAATGATGTGGAGAAAGAAAAGGTATAAATGCATGCACTGAATTAAGATACATGCATATAAAAATATAAATTTATTTCCTGACACAGTTTTGAACATATGGATATGTTACAAATTTGCAAAATAATAACAGATTATTTTGCTGCCATTGCTTCATGCATCTTTTGTTCGGTGACAAATAACGGAACAGCATTTTCAGCCCAAGTTCAAAAGAAATTCAACAAAATAATGTATATTTAAATCACCAATCTCATGGGCATAGATGAACTCCAGTTCATTTAGGTATCTTTGAAAGAAAATACTAATACTACATATGTCATTTGACTTTAGAGATTTTGTAAATAGTCTGTATAGTCATGTTTTGAGTGTTTGACCAAGAGATTATTTTGTGAAAGGAAGTGGAAAATGGGAGAGACATGGAAAATTTGAGGGAGAATTGCTGTGTAAGAAGAGGAAGTTTTCAAGTATATTTCTATTAGTTCTCAGAAACACATAATCTGCTAGGATTACTGTTTTCTGGCTACTTAGTTCCTTATATGGCCAGAAAAATACAACATTTTATCTGTTGTGTTAATGACATAGCTCCAAAAAGACACAACTCCATTGTAGAAAATGGAAGTTACATGACAGCCTGTGTTTCCCAGCTACATCATCTCTTCATAATTGCCCAATTAACACATATCAGTCCTACATAGCTGGTGTTTAATAATCACTAAAAGTCCTGTTTTACCATCCAGTCCGCAATAAACATTCTCAGATAAATTAGTAAATTTGATAATAAGTTCGAGCGGTATAACGATGTGGAGAAAGAAAAGGTATAAATGCATGGTAGCAAACATAAAAGTGACCCCAGGTGGACTCTAGAGTGAGGAGGACAAAGTCATCAAAATGAATGTCATACTCCTCCCAGAAAAAGACTTCAGATACTGACTAATCATCAAAACACCAGAATGAAGCCACCAACCTCAGGACCCAGAGGAGCAGGAGAAGCATGAGCATAAGAGCAAACAGGGTAGAAAAGAAGTGCATGCATAATAATTTTAACTACTACGTTATTACTGAAACGTTTTTCTACATGCACATATTTTTCTCTTCCTGTAATAATGAGATGTGCATTATTAATGATTTCGGGATTAGACTGTTAAGATTTCAATTATACTAAGTAGCAAACATAAAAGTGACCCCAGGTGGACTCTAGAGTGAGGAGGACAAAGTCATCAAAATGAATGTCATACTCCTCCCAGAAAAAGACTTCAGATACTGACTAATCATCAAAACACCAGAATGAAGCCACCAACCTCAGGACCCAGAGGAGCAGGAGAAGCATGAGCATAAGAGCAAACAGGGTAGAAAAGAAGTGCATGCATAATAATTTTAACTACTACGTTATTACTGAAACGTTTTTCTACATGCACATATTTTTCTCTTCCTGTAATAATGAGATGTGCATTATTAATGATTTCGGGATTAGACTGTTAAGATTTCAATTATACTAACAATATTTTTTTTTTTTTTTACATATAAGAGTGTTTCACCTTTGCTCGTAAACAAGATTTTTAACATAACATGCTGCACATCCACGCTTCCAAAAGTGTAGTCTAGGACTGCATTTCCTGTTATCCAAAAGACAATAGTGTCCCTCAAGGCAGACTGGAGAAGGTTACTTTGCTGCTGTTGTCATCTACCCTTGAGTATTCTTTCCAGAGGTAGAAATACGCATAATTCTGTTTGCCTGTCAGCTATTTCAGATTTCTTTTTATTAGGCTGTGTTTTCTGTGATTTCTTTCATGAATTTCTGTTGATTATGCTGCTTATGGAAACATCTGCATATATTGGAGTTTCTGTTTGACAGCAATATTAATAACATCCATGTTCATGGACTGGTAATGAGCACTTTTAGGTTTTGCTGTATATTTGGGATGATTTTGGTTCTGCTTCTTTTTTTTTTTTCCTTTGGAGGAGAACAGACATTCTGTGACCATACTCAAAGGTAATTATTCAGTTTGCTTCAGAGATTTTACATCGGGAGAGTCTTCTGCTGTAGGTATTTGGGCAAACCTGTGTCACAGAGACCTTCAAGGGGGATGTGTATGTGTCAAGGGGGATGTATGTGTCATCAGAAGGATTTCTGGTACATCCTTATTTCCTCCTATAATTGTGCAATCTGCATCAAAAAATCATGACTTTCTTGATGTACCTGCATTTGCTTTTGGAGGTTTTCTGACATAATTTTATTAAGCAGAATTATAATAGGCTGAATTATTTTCTTTTTTTGTCTTAGTGCATATACCTGGAGTTTCTAGTACAGACATTGTGTACCACGTGCTCATTCACAGTACAGAAACTTGTGTTTAATTCCAAAAGCCCACAGTTTGTCACCATGCCCACAGAACATCCTTCATTCACCTATGAGACATAGCAATGACATTTGAAAGCAGGAGTGAAAACTGGACATACTAAAATGAATTCATGCTATCAGATTTAGAAACACTGAGCCATAAACAACACATTGTAATAGAAGCTACATCGGAGCAATATGCCAACTGTTTACAAAAGTACTTAGCAATCACTAACAAGGCCTACACTCATCGAATTTACAGTCTACTTGTACTGGTAATTTGCACAAGATCTGAAAGAATGATTCTTCTAGGATATCCAATTTATTGCATCTTGTAATTCAAAATTATCCAGAAAAGGATAGAAGTCCAAAGAATGGCAAGAATGCTGGTGATGGGTCAGGAGCATGTGTCTTATGAGGAAAGGCTGAGGGAGCTGGGGGTGTTCAGCCTGGAGAAAAGGAGGCTGAGGGGAGACCTCACTCTATACAACTTCCTGAAAGGTGAGTGTAGAAAGGGGGCAGTTGGTCTCTTCGCCCAAGTAACAAGTGATAGAACAAGATGAAGTGGCCTCAAGTTGCACCAGAGGAAGTTTAGGTTGGATATTAGGAAAAATTTCTTCACTGTAAGGGTTATGAAGTGTTGGAACAGGCTGCCCAGGAAAGTGATGGAGTCACCATTCCTGGAGGTATTTAAATAACGGGCAAATGTAGTGCTGAGGGACATGGGTTATTGGTGGTTTTGTCAGTGTTAGGTTGACAATTTGACTTGATGATCTCAAAAGCCCCTTCCAATCTAGATAACTCTATGATTCTATGAAAATCTGCCACAGTTATTATATTGCCAATGAACAAGATGAAGTGGCTTCAAGTTGCACCAGAGGAAGTTTAGGTTGGATATTAGGAAAAATTTCTTCACTGTAAGGGTTATGAAGTGTTGGAACAGGCTGCCCAGGAAAGTGATGGAGTCACCATTCCTGGAGGTATTTAAATAACGGGCAAATGTAGTGCTGAGGGACATGGGTTATTGGTGGTTTTGTCAGTGTTAGGTTGACAATTTGACTTGATGATCTCAAAAGCCCCTTCCAATCTAGATAACTCTATGATTCTATGAAAATCTGCCACAGTTATTATATTGCCAATGTGATTTTTTAAAATTATTTCTGCAATTCCTTACAGTTCCAATTTTAAACAGAAATTTCAGGAAGAGAAGACCAAGAAATCACAGTAAAGGTTGTTATCAACCGTCATGTGTTGCCAAGACCTATTCATCCATCAATGATGATGGAAAACCGAAAAAAATGCTGAGCTCTTAAATTATCTCTGTATTAAGGAGACGTTTAATTTGGCTGCAATATTATGTGACATATTCAACTGCAAATATTATTCAACTAGAGGAAATATCTAACATAATTTTAGCTACTTGGTTTAAAATAGGGTAAGGGAGATCCTGAGAGAGTGTGTCTGTGTTTGTGTATATAAAATAACTAATTACACCTATTGATAAATTAGCAAAAACTAAGCAAGTGTTAGTGACCTAATTCCTTTTAAATTATTACTTGTTAAAGGATATTCAAGGAGCATTGTATATAAGTACAGAGAGGCAAATATACATTTGTTAGGAAGTATGTAAATAGACTACAATAGCAAATTTTAGTTTATGGAAAACAAATACACAGTGTAGAGAAATGCTAAACCATTATTCACAAAAATAGAAGAATTTATAATGTAAAAAGTCAGCCTCATTCAAAGATGTGTACAAAAATGGCAGTGGACCATTTTCAGCTGTAGAAAAACTATTATTTGTAAATGAAAACTGTAAAAGGAATATGGAAAAAGGCTGCAGCTCTGCGTAGCCTCAAAAGCTTTCAAAATTATCTTAAGTGACAGAAAAGCTGACTGTGGAGGGTTGGGGCTTTCCAGCATGTTTGTCAGAAAGTGGAGGATAAAATGTGGTGCATTAAAACACAATGGTAATTTAAAACCCAGTGACATTAGATATGTGATGAAAAACACAATGTCACTTGGATATAATTTTCACAATACTGGATCTACATACTTAAAAATCATGCCTAGTGTTAGAAAAATGAGTCTTTCTTATCCAGAAATACTGAAGCACATAAATGTTTAAATGCCTTAAGATTTTTTCATTTGGTTTACGTTATTAGACTTCGAGCTCTCACCCTATTAAAATTTGCTATTACTTATTTCTTATGTCTTGCATATATTTAGTGTTTTACCATCATAGACAAGTAACCATTTTTAATTAATTTAATCAGATGAGTCTAGACATACTCTTAACACAACTTAAATTTGCTGCATATTAAATTGACTTTATTACATATCAGATACACCCAAGCAATCAATATACAGGAAAAATTAAACAAGATTAATAAAGTCTGTCTTTTTTACCTATCTTAGAATTTTATAGCTGTCACTTCACTGTTTGAGAATATTGTAATAAAACCACTAAACAATAAAATTAGTCCAGAATCTCCACATGTTTCTCTTTGGGGTGATATTACAAACACTACTGATAAAGATGATATTATTTTATTGAGTAAAAGGAATAAATATATTTGCTATTCTATACAGCAAAGGCCTCTTCAGTGTTGTGAGGGGAAGCTTGTCAGACTTAAACTAATAACCTTTGGAGATTGGTTCCAAAATCAGATAAGCTTTATTGATACTTCTTGAACTACCTCCCCCCCAAATCTATTCTCCATCTGACCTTCACAAAATTAATTCAGCCTACAAAGGAACACGGTTGCTATAACAGCTCACAAACAGTTGTATTAGGGTTAGAAGAGCTTGTCATGCATAACCCAGTGCCTACATTACTTGGGATTTTTGTATTGACATACCTAAGGTGTTTAGAAAAGAAAATGGAACAAACAAAAGCAAAGCAACATGTTATTTAAAAGTTTAAAAGGTGCAACGCTGGATGCAAACAAGCCCTATATTGGATAGGGGTATATTACTTCTACTCTTTCCTTTATATTTGCCACTAAATATGGTTATTTTTCTTTAAATGCATAACTTATCCTGGAAGATACATGAAGCACATTCCTCGCCTCTGGTAGAAGACAAAAAGTATGCCAACTAGAACATTTGTCCAAACATATGGGCAAAAAGTTATTGCAAAGTTCAGGTTTTGAAAACAGATCAGTATTTTCACAGGTAATTAGTCAGCACATTTGTTTTTTCCGTAGAGTCCATACTTCTCTATGGAGATCACGGATACGATGCCAGTTTTCATCAATGTGGTCATATGCTACTCTGTTCTGAAAAATAAATCTCCATAGACTCTTCCAAAAATGTTTTAAAACTGTGTAATATCCCGTTATCTCCTTTGTTCATTATTTTGTTTTGCTTCTAACTTTGTCTTGATGTGATATTGTTTTCTATAATAGTACAACAGATGCTTAAAGTTTGTTGCATTGTATTTTATGCAAGAATATATAACTGCATCTTTATGCTGCATATTCAATATATAAAAACAATGTACTGAGAAGTAGAAAAGGATACTCAGCCCAAAATTCAGTTTATTCATATAATTTTAATAATACATTTATTCTCTCCATACCCATAAAAATCAGAAATTAATAAGACCTGATATAGGCTAGATAGTTCCTAGTAAATTGTCAGGACAAATCTGTTTTCATGAATCGACTCATAGTTATAAGGTTTTCAGAAGTCCAAGAAAATTGCTCAGGAATTTTCTGTAAAGTAATTTCTTTTCACAAATCAACATTTAGAAAAAGAAAATGTAATTTTTTTGTGTAATTTGTTTTTTTCCTTTTTCAATTTGTAAAGAATACATACATTATATGTTTTGTTATGCACATTTTGTTTTATTGCTTTAGGAAGAATACAACATAACAGAAATAAATTTTTGAATTAAAATAAGCAATAAAAACGGTTAGTGAAATATCAAATCTTAAAAATTTCATTTTTTTAACACTAACAGATATACCATGTCAATACTTGCACATGAAATACCAAAAATTTTCAAACTGGTTAGAAACCAAAGAAGATATAATGAATAATCCCATATTTTAATGTTCACTTCAAACTTCTTAAAGGAAATGATCTTTCACATAAGCTAACACACTAGATTGATATTAGTCTTCATATAAAAGAGTAGTATTGTGGGAAGTATTTTATTAAGGCACCATAATCAAATATCGGATGCTGCCAGAAGGTGATACAATATTTGTTTCTGTGAAGACTGTATTAGAATGTCAAAGAATAAAATAGTAGAGTGTGTTTATGTAAATGTTTTCTTTTTGGCTAGTAAATCCTGAAAACAGAACTTTTGTTTTGATCTCATTTATATCCCTTAAGAGAAACATGAATATTTGATAGAAATTGAAAATATCAGGAAAAAAGAAGGTCCATAATACAGAATTTTATAAATATTTCTACCTTAATAATTCTATTGATCTTTTTGGTCTAAAAAATCAGTAGAAACTATTTAAAAATACTTAACAATTCAATTAGCAAGAATGCTAAACAATGCCTTAAGTGTCATTATATTGCTAAGAATCCTCCCTTTATAAATGTGGCAGCATTTTTTTATTGCTCTCATGACCTGGCACCTGCAAACCCCAATGCTGTTATTATTATGGGCTCTCCTGGGAAGCAATTGTCACTGGTGTAGGATCACCCTTTCTTTCACACTGTTCCTGCTCCAGTTGTAGCTTTTGATTTACATTAGAGGACCTGATTAAGTGTCTGCACACAACTCAGTAAGCTGTTAGCATGTGAGCTAGCTCGTGTGAAGTTTATAGTTGCTCTAGGAAAAGTATGAGGGGGAACCACCTGCTGTGTTGGAGTGGACACCCAGGGTGAAATACTCACCTTGGTGTCTCTCACTTCTTTTCCTTGCTGGGTTCTGGGAAGAGGATTTCCTTTTCTCATTGTCCCTATCTCCTTTTGCTTTTATTTTTCTCCAGAAGTATCTTTAACCATTAGAGTTAATCTAAGTCACAAGCTATAGACCCTTCCAAAACATCTTTGTGCATGTGAACTTGTCTCAACATCTTTTGTGTGATGACTTTTTATTTAATAAATTAATTCTGTAGAAAATTATATACCTTTTCCTTACAACTGAATGAGATTTTTTCTCTGTGGAACTTGTCTTCTGAGGAGTTTCTCGTCTTTTTCTTGTTAGCAGACCCTACCTGTTTTTAACTATATCTCAATATGTGAATTTTACCTTCTCCTTGACTGATATGAAAATAAGAATCACAGAATCACAGAATCATCATGGTTGGAAGGGACCTCTGATATCATGGAGTCCAACCACACAAAAAAACCAAACAAAAACCCAAACCTAAACAAAAAAAACCCCAACAACTCCCACAACACCCACCACATCACACCCACCCACAAACTAATAATCTCAGGCACTAGAGCATGTCCTGAAGAGCTACGTCTACACGTTTCTTTCATGCTGGCATGAACATTTCATGTCAGATACCAAGGTGTCTGTAAAACAAATGTGGTTTATTCAGTACTACTATGGGCACATACGTAGACTATTAAGATTATGGAGCCAGGAAACACGAAAGCAATGTGAGTGGACAGAGGTCAGTTTTAACTCATACAAGTACAGATGAATGAAATATATATATATAACTCAAAATTCAATTCTGATTAGAGATAAAAGAAAATAAACCCCATAAAATATAGCCAAGAGACATTGTCATGAGATCAGGTTAAATTTCCAACTTTTTCCCTTCATTTATGGATATTGTCACTATAGGGCTTCCAGTTCTGTCACTTCTATTTCTCATTAAAATAATTGGCACTGAAACCTCTGACTACAATTTAAATACTATCATTTTCAAATGATGCTTGCAAACTGTACTGTCTTAACCTTCTAAATATACTGCTATTTGATTTGCTAAATTTCTTTATTTGCCTGCATTTTTAGTTTTTCAGTTGACAGATAGAGCCATCTGAAAAAATATCAGTCTTTTCTGCAATCTCACAACCAAATGCAAAGAGAACTTAATTGTATGCTCTGCTTTAAAGAGAGACTCGATATTTTTAATTCTTTCGCATAAAGTTTACACAAAAAGCTAATGTGCTTTTATTATTGATGAGGTGTAGCAGTTCAGAGTTCATAGACAAAAGGACCAGAGATTGTCAATAGTACATATAAAATTTTCATAGTCTTGATTGCTCTTCGTGTGTGCTAGAGCAGCTGTGCCAATTGCATGCAATCTTTTTTTTTCTTTTTTTTTTGTAGAGCAGTTCTGAAAGCGGGCCACTCTTTTTGTGCTCATTGGCCCCAGAAATGAAAACAAGTTATGGATTCTTATAAAAAGGGAAGAACTTTTTGCTAACAGGAAGAAACGACAATGAAGGTTTTTCTTCTGTTACAAAAGCATTTCTTAAGGGAAAAAAATGGAAAATGAGAGATTAAGAGTCCAGTTTTCTCTTTAATGCCAGACCATACCAAAATAGATTTATTCTACTTTCACTGGTCCTTCACCACTTTTCCTCTAACCCTTCACCATTTTCCTTATGACCCCTATACTACTAAAGTATCTTGACCAAAACAAGAATACTGAAAAAAAGCATTTATTGGTTTAAATTAACGAACTGAGCCATAAGGGGTAGCGCTTGAGTCACTTGAGAGATATTGGCTGTTATAAAACAGGATATATCAAGGGTCAAAGACTCCTTTGGATGAAAATCACATGTAAATAAAATAGTTATGATCTTACAGTAACTCTTTTTAATTTTTAATGTGTTTTTTTTCTGCTTGCTTATTCTGACTATAGTACCTTTGGGAGTACAATGAGGAGAAAACAGCTTACTTTATTCCCCCTCCTTTAGCTGTTTGACAGCTCCTTCAACACATGCTCACCACAACAGCTGTTCACAAGCATTTATAACTCCATTTCTGGCTTTGGTGATTTAGAAAGGGGAGCTGAAAAAGTTTTTAGCCTGACTGACTTTATTCTGTCCTTTTTTAATGTTCCACACATACATGACAGTGCCACCTTCTGTGGCTAAAGAGATAACAGTATCTTGCTATGTTGGCCACAAAGTCAACAACTGAAGGACTGCTGCTCCCTTTTTGACTTCCATTGAATCACTGAATAACCTTGAGTAATTTTCCTATCTTTTCTCTGACTCTGGTTTATTTAAAAAATATAATTTAAGCCAGAGCAAACCCCAAGAATATAGTTGTGTATTTATGTTTCTATCTATCTGTATGAGTACATGAACGCAGATTTCTATCTATATCTGCACAAGCAAAGAGAGAGATATATGCACACACATACATACACACATAGACAAATATAAAATATTCATTATTAAATCAAAAGAACTATTATTATGATCAATATGATTATTTCCTTCTCCTTTGCAAGCTCTCAGAGGGGTTGTCTGTCCGTGTCTGGCTATCGCAAACCAATATTCTGTTCCTCAGTATTACTATTACATTGCATTTAGTTACTCCTCAAATAATTTCTGAATCTAAATACGGTGCACTGTTAACTACAGTTTAAATCAGTTTACACTGTGATAAGTAATATATTTCTATGTTGTCAGTTTAACAAGGTGAGCATTTACAAGTTGAGGTTATCTATGAGATCAATAATTAAGAGATTGTTCTTTTGTCCAAATGTTAAACTGGAAGGTTGTTTTTTTTTCAGCAACAGTAAAAACAACATCACAAAACCTAGAGAACCTAAATTACACTAAACTTTTCTAAAGTTACCCTTTTTTAATGGAAGGAAGAACCAGCATGACCTTTTAGGTTGTATTCTGAGAATACAAATTATATGGCTTAGATTGTTTTTTAGTATAAGCTAATGTATATTGGAAGAGAGTATTTTCCATTTTTCAACCACTTTCTCCAGAAAGAGGATGAGTTATTTCATTCTAACTGTATTTTCTACAAGAGAAATACTTTTTTTTGTTGTTAATTTCCTCTATAATCAGGGCTATTTGTTACAAAATGCCAATATGAAGTCTTAAAGGTTTACCATCAGAAAAAAAAAAAAAATTAAAAGCATTTAGTCTGCCAATTCTAATTTACCTGTAATTCTCTCCCAAAAAGGGTAAATATTAAACTGTCACAGAGTAAACACAACACCATCAGATGCTAAAAATCAACTGTGAGGATCTAAAAGTTATATATGCCATTTTCAGGCATATGATGCTAAGCATATCATTATATATTTATGGCAGGAAGAACAGGATTTGCAGAACTCTGCTCATGTCCTTGCATCCCAAGAATTAAAAAATGGAGACTAACCTCAACTTCATCTTTGTAGTAGGGAAAAAGCTATCCTCGATTATCAAAAAACACAGAAAGCCTATGAATGATGTAACTGAGATTCACGATGTCCCTGCTGGCTGCTCCAGGAAAAGTCTAATACTATCTCTCATGGGTGATACAAATATGAATAGTCCAAGACACTGTCTCAATTTTAAGGCTTTCTTAAATAGTAACAAGAACCAAAAAGAAAAAAAAAATGCTCATGCATAGACCATTTAATGACCATCAGAATTTCATTCTGTTTTTAAAGTACCACATGCTCCATAATGTCTAAAAATAGTACTGCAAACGACAGACCATCTATTTAGAGCATGAAAATCCTGCTTTACAGGACATAAGACAAACATTTTCCTCTTTGTTTTATCAATAAGCATAAACTTACATTCTAAATATTTTTGTAAAATTCTTCAAAAGTGACTAAAGAGAAAAGGCTTTCTTTGTATTGAAGACAGTTTGCTAGTGGTTACAATTTCTTCTTTTCTACTGGCATTTTTGCCTCCCTAAACAAATTAGAGGTTTCATAGCTTCCTCCATTTCTATCTACTGAGAAAAATATCACATAATGATAATTTTGATATGTTTTCATTCAAGTTGTTAATTAATGACACATGTAGGGAAACAGCTGCTTCCTCTGCAATCACTTCACTGTCTGAATGACTTATTTCAGACCATTCTTTTATGCTTTATTTCTCGCTAATACTTTTTCACTTAATTATTTTTAATCTTCTATTATGTATGGAGGGTTCTCTTAATGGAAAAAAACCCTAAAAGGGTTAAACACACGGTCTTATTTTTTGCTCAACCACAGATACCTTCTGTGATTTTCAGTAAGTCTCTTGAGGTAGGATTTATCTGTTAACTTTAGACTCCTAACTTCAATCAACAGAGACAGCAGAAAGAAGATCCATGGGGCAATTTGTCCTGGACTAATTAATGACCTAAGATAGGGAAGATGATATTTCTATAAAGGTCTCTATTGATTATGAGAAAAACATTGATGACTGGCTGGACTTTGAAATTACTAAATTTAAGGTAGATGGGTCTCATCCTTCAGTTTAGCTTCTATTTTTAAGGAACATGAGTATTGATCAAGAGGAACAATGCACACACATACATACACACATAGACAAATATAAAATATTCATTATTAAATCAAAAGAACTATTATTATGATCAATATGATTATTTTCTTCTCCTTTGCAAGCTCTCAGAGGGGTTGTCTGTCCGTGTCTGGCTATCGCAAACCAATATTCTGTTCCTCAGTATTACTATTACATTGCATTTAGTTACTCCTCAAATAATTTCTGAATCTAAATACGGTGCACTGTTAACTACAGTTTAAATCAGTTTACACTGTGATAAGTAATATATTTCTATGTTGTCAGTTTAACAAGGTGAGCATTTACAAGTTGAGGTTATCTATGAGATCAATAATTAAGAGATTGTTCTTTTGTCCAAATGTTAAACTGGAAGGTTGTTTTTTTTTCAGCAACAGTAAAAACAACATCACAAAACCTAGAGAACCTAAATTACACTAAACTTTTCTAAAGTTACCCTTTTTTAATGGAAGGAAGAACCAGCATGACCTTTTAGGTTGTATTCTGAGAATACAAATTATATGGCTTAGATTGTTTTTTAGTATAAGCTAATGTATATTGGAAGAGAGTATTTTCCATTTTTCAACCACTTTCTCCAGAAAGAGGATGAGTTATTTAATTTTAACTGTATTTTCTACAAGAGAAGTACTTTTTTTTGTTGTTAATTTCCTCTATAATCAGGGCTATTTGTTACAAAATGCCAATATGAAGTCTTAAAGGTTTACCATCAGAAAAAAAAAAAAAAAGTTAAAAGCATTTAGTCTGCCAATTCTAATTTACCTGTAATTCTCTCCCAAAAAGGGTAAATATTAAACTGTCACAGAGTAAACACAACACCATCAGATGCTAAAAATCAACTGTGAGGATCTAAAAGTTATATATGCCATTTTCAGGCATATGATGCTAAGCATATCATTATATATTTATGGCAGGAAGAACAGGATTTGCAGAACTCTGCTCATGTCCTTGCATCCCAAGAATTAAAAAATGGAGACTAACCTCAACTTCATCTTTGTAGTAGGGAAAAAGCTATCCTCGATTATCAAAAAACACAGAAAGCCTATGAATGATGTAACTGAGATTCACGATGTCCCTGCTGGCTGCTCCAGGAAAAGTCTAATACTATCTCTCATGGGTGATACAAATATGAATAGTCCAAGACACTGTCTCAATTTTAAGGCTTTCTTAAATAGTAACAAGAACCAAAAAGAAAAAAAAAATGCTCATGCATAGACCATTTAATGACCATCAGAATTTCATTCTGTTTTTAAAGTACCACATGCTCCATAATGTCTAAAAATAGTACTGCAAACGACAGACCATCTATTTAGAGCATGAAAATCCTGCTTTACAGGACATAAGACAAACATTTTCCTCTTTGTTTTATCAATAAGCATAAACTTACATTCTAAATATTTTTGTAAAATTCTTCAAAAGTGACTAAAGAGAAAAGGCTTTCTTTGTATTGAAGACAGTTTGCTAGTGGTTACAATTTCTTCTTTTCTACTGGCATTTTTGCCTCCCTAAACAAATTAGAGGTTTCATAGCTTCCTCCATTTCTATCTACTGAGAAAAATATCACATAATGATAATTTTGATATGTTTTCATTCAAGTTGTTAATTAATGACACATGTAGGGAAACAGCTGCTTCCTCTGCAATCACTTCACTGTCTGAATGACTTATTTCAGACCATTCTTTTATGCTTTATTTCTCGCTAATACTTTTTCACTTAATTATTTTTAATCTTCTATTATGTATGGAGGGTTCTCTTAATGGAAAAAAACCCTAAAAGGGTTAAACACACGGTCTTATTTTTTGCTCAACCACAGATACCTTCTGTGATTTTCAGTAAGTCTCTTGAGGTAGGATTTATCTGTTAACTTTAGACTCCTAACTTCAATCAACAGAGACAGCAGAAAGAAGATCCATGGGGCAATTTGTCCTGGACTAATTAATGACCTAAGATAGGGAAGATGATATTTCTATAAAGGTCTCTATTGATTATGAGAAAAACATTGATGACTGGCTGGACTTTGAAATTACTAAATTTAAGGTAGATGGGTCTCATCCTTCAGTTTAGCTTCTATTTTTAAGGAACATGAGTATTGATCAAGAGGAACAACATTCTTCTAGCTTGGAATCAAAGATCAGAGAGATATTTTGAAGAGATTCGTTACTTCTGTCTCAGCTCCTCATCTGTAAAGTGGTAATATTTTTCCCTACTAGCACAAAAGAATCATTAATGAAAATTTATAATAATTATTAGGCAATCAAAATTACAGTTAATTTTGAGTTAATTTTTAAGTTCTGTTTAATAACTACTTTTTCCTACTACCTCCCACTTCATGTTTGCAGTAAGATTCTAATATCAAGCAGGTATTAAAAAAAAAGTACATTAAAAATATTTTTTTTAAATCATAAAAAATGTATAGCACTAGGAGTTCTTATTCCTGTATCTTTCTTCAGAATATAGTCTAATTTTTTTGTTAACTAAATTCACCACTCAGATGTCAGAGTTGAATATTTTTTTTAACAATTTTTTCTTAGTTTTCTTGTGTTTCTCTGATGTTAGTGTAAATAAATCATGCAACTATGTCTGGGAAATACATATGAGAATCGTACTAATCCAGTTTTATTCTTGAATCATCTAGTGAAATATTTCTCATGGTTACATCAGTTATGCTGTTGGAACCACTAAATTATCATTATGGTTCATATCGAAGGTAAAGTACAAAGTTGGACATTTCAATTAAAGGTAGCTTTTAAAAAAGCAAAATTATGACATTTTTATAAAATCAGGACTGAAATGTAATGCTGGACTCTTCTTTTCAGCTTACCTACCTGGGCTTCATCTCCCATCTATAAAGTATTCAAAAATTACAGTAGTATGTGAATATGTTCTGATGAATATACATTCAGAAAGTTATGAAATAATTTTAGACACTGTTTTTTTGTTTAGTTTTGCCAGATATAATATATCTTTAAAGTGTAACTGAATGGTATTGCCTAAAAACATGTTATGGAAGAAAATTTTATATTGCGTCTATGTATTTTTTGGTCTTTAAAAAATTTTGCATTCAGCATCCTGGCCATTTTCTTTGAAATAGAAGCCCTCCATAGACATTTAAGTTAAAAAATCCAGTGTTCAACAAAATATAAAGCATTAATTTCATGTCTTGATACTGAACAGAAGGTTCAAAACCTGAAAAAAAACCCCAGCCAGCAACACAACAAAAAAACAAAACCACCATCGTGTATATTGCTACATTTAGGTGACAGAACTGAAAATGAGGACTTGCATACCTCCATTTAGCCTCTTTTGGTCTTAGTTCATCCTGCTTCAAGATTTGTGCCATGCATTAAAAAAAGGGCAACATGCAAATAACCATGACAAACAGCATCGATATTATGTAAAATTATATTAGGTATTAGAAACTATTAATAAAGAGTTTTAATTGCATTCAGTTCAAAAACCATGTACAAAATTTTATTTCCATTATTAATGGAAGAATATTCTAGCCTTTGAAAAGAACAAAGTACATCAGATGTTTAAGATGTAACAATTTTTATCATCTTTGTGCATCTGGAATTTTAATGTGTGGTAAAATCTTTTTCTTGTTTTGAAGGAAAATTTTTTAAGCTACTGCTGTTCAGCAAATTCAATAATTGAGTGTAACGCAAGCCCATCAATTCTACAGATGTACCTAGAAACAGGTGTTATTAAAACTATCTTCTAAATTATCCATTAATAAACTGCAGGGGAATGTGGAATGTGAGAACATCTGCTCCATTTAGGTTACCAGGGACCTTTCCAGTTCAAAGGGAGTCAAAGTGAAAAATGAAACAGATAGAGACACAAATCTGACAGACAAGTGGTAAGGGAGAAAACAACCAGGACAAGAAATGGCCTCAAGTTGGACCAGGGGAGGTTCAGATTGGGTATTAGGAAAAGTTTTTACACCAAAAGAGTTATTAAGCCTTGGAACATGCTGCCTAGGGAAGTGGTGGAGTCACCATCCCTGGACGTTTTTAAAAGCCAGCCAGACGTGGTGCTTAGGGACATGGTTTAGTGATGGGTTTTGTCAGTGTTGGGTTGACAGTTGGTGCCTCCCTTCTGGAAGGTCCCTTCCAACCAGGACAATTCTATGATCCTATGATTCTATAAATGAAGACCAAAACTCTTGAAATAGTAATGGGGGCCCCATTAAGAAAGCCCAGGCTTAATTATGGAGAGGGTCAACCTCGCTACTGGCTGAACCTCCAAACAGAAAAGAAGCAGCTGGGAGAGAGACACCCAGGGCCTCCAGGGCACCAGGCTGAGCTCCAGCAGCCAGGACAGAGCAGACAGAGACCTTGTACCATCCTTTAGCAGGCACATCTCAGGCTTAGCAGGCTCCCATCTATTACAAATGCCTAAATTATTCCTGTATGGCAGACACACTATGGTTCGATTTCATGATGAATATTCTAAGCAAATATTCACCTGTTCTCTTATTTGCTGAAATTAAAAGCCATTCATAAAAATCATTTGTGCAAAACTTCTTTTAATAAAGTCATTTGCATTCCCTTATGACACCGTCTTCACACTTGATAGAAGACAGAAGCTGAATAAGCATAATCTTTTTTAATAATTTCAATATGTTCTGCTAAGTATTACTGATGATTAAATTATACTAAGTCTGACACGTTTTGTGAAGGCATATTGTAAAAATGAGTGTTGCACTGGAATAAATTATTGAGAGTTGTATGTCGTTACACATTCAGCATGCATGAAGGAAGTGTTTCTTGGTATCACGTTAATCCAGGTCAAGGAAGGACAATGAAGGTCAAGGAGGCAGAGCCTTGAAAGCTTTTTAAGGTATGAATTATTACAGTGGGGTCAATAGGATTTGCAAAGTGAGCAATGATAGTTAGTAGAGCATTTCCTGAACAAGAGGCAATCATTATAAGATCTTCGTGGAAAGAAGGCTAAATTATTCTTCACAGGCATAAATCATTGTAATATTCTTGACAATTCTTATTATAATTACCATATTGCACTTACTTGCTGCTTTCTCTATAAAGCAGCAAGAAAAGATATTCTGTGGTGGTTCTGAAATGAAGCACTAATGTCATTCTCACAGAGAATGGAAAGTACAAAATGAGTACTCTGAAGAGATGTGGAAAAAGCACAACAGGGCACATATATTTCCATAACCAAAATAGATGAATATCATCTTCTCCACTAATAGACATCTTTTTTTTCTTTTCCTGCATATTTCAAGATGAGATTGTGTATGTGATTAATGTGATTCCAAAAAATCATCAAGCAAAACAGATCACTCACTCACCAAGTGTTTTAATACCCTGTTATTTTCAAGCATAAACTGGAAGGATTCTTTTTTTTGGTGGTCAACTTAGTCCAAATTTATAGTTTCCATATTGGAAATTTCCATACAGCCCAGAGTTCTGTCCCCACCGTGTATGTAAACAAAGACTCTAAATTTAAAGACATGAGGAACAAGTTGGGTCGTGTATTAGGTAATGTACTACTTACATTCACTTACAACTGAATAAAAGGATGATTAATTCTGAAGAAAAAGATTAACTTTATAAGAGTGGAAGAAAGCTCTTTAAAATTTCATAGTTTTGCTAGGTTATTTTATTTCTTTTTATGATGGATTTGGCAGGTGATAGAAAATAAAATAGAAAAAAAATGTATAACAGATAAAGCACAAAGACAACAGAACTTCTCTGTTCATTCATAATATGGAAGCCCATTATTATACATGTTTAGGAAAGACATGAAAAATGATTGTAATTGTTTACACTGTCTTTTCTTTATAAATTTTAATATCAAAAGTATCTGACTTTTAAAGGTAAAATTTGGCATAAGTCTAAAGAAATAAAACATAGTAATTTATGCTTTCAACTGCATTATTTAATTGTTGAAATAAGGCAAAAGTATTATTCAGAGATGAGAAGGATATCTATTTTCTCATAGAATTTCATTGTTGCATAATTGTGAATATCTGTAATAAGGCAAAAAATAGTTACTGCTCACAGGGGTATAGAAAATATATGATGCCGAGATCTATATTTTGGCTTATTTTAAACAACTTTTGAAGGTGTTCTATCAGGAATTCATATGTAGACTTCAGATAATAAAGATTTTTAAGTCCAACCATAGACATTTAAAATGTAAATGTCAGAGAACATTGTGCTCGCTAGAGAAATAAAATGGAACTTTTCTGAAATCCTAATGGGTTTATTTTTTCCTCATTGAAAATTTTTGCTGCTATGTTAAAAAGGCAATGTCTTTCCCTTTGGATAGATGGTGTCATACAAGGGCCAAATTTCCATTTTTTGCTAATTAATATGTTTGTATTTTAATTTCTGATTTCTGTGCTCACTCAGCATTTTCCTATTTGGTAACAAAATCTAACTTAATGAATGAACCTTGACACCACATTCTACCCATGAATGCTAAACATACCTTCTATAGTTTTTACCACTTATTTATTGTTTGAGAATGTGATCCATCAAGGTACTTCTTATTCATGAGCAGTAACAGTTTTAAACTGAAAGAAGTTGTGGCTGCCTCATCCCTAGGACTGTTCAAGGCCAGGCTGGATGGGACTTTGCAATTTGGTCTAGCGGGAGGTGCTCCTGCCCATGGCAGGGAGGTGGAACTTGATGATCTTTAAGCTGGAGGTGTCCCTGCCCATAGCAGAGAGGTGGAACTTGATGATCTTTAAGGTCCCTTCCAACCCGAACCATTCTATGATTTTATGATCTTTGTTTGCTTTGCAAAATAATTGTAGCAAAGAACCCTTCTCCTTCTATTTCTGTACAGTAGTTTCAATGGTGAAAAGTACTCAAATACAGTTATGGAACATGTATATAATAGAGGCAACAAATATCACAGAATTGGCTTTGATTTTTGAGAAGTATAGCAGCATTTTGTCTTTGGGTTTTTTTAACCTTCATGAGTGCTTACAATTCATTCAGTGTATTGAAACAGTTCAAATTATTCCTTTCACTATTCAAAGTCCTGTATTATGAAAGGAAGTCTCATAAGGAAGCTCTCAAAAATCTTCTCTCAGCATATTTCTGTCCCTCTGGTTGCTTCCTCTGTTCTCTGCTGTGTTCTGTGTGACAGAACCATCAAAAATTGAAAGGCTCTCGTGGATATTCTCTCTGTTATACTCTTTCACAACATAATTCTTCTAAATCCTTCTAAAAATTCTCTAAAAGAATCAGTATGAAGGAGCAAACACTGACTTTTTAATGCATCTTTATATGATGACTCCTTTCATATATTTTTTGTATGACTCTTTAAATTGCTCTTTATATGAGATTAAAGAATATTTTAAAATTATGAACTTTTTTAAGGGTGAGGACTTCTCAAAATATAGAGGTGCTCAATTGAGTCTAAAGACTTATTAATCAACCATCTTACTAAAAAGCATGAAAATCTAAATACCAGGTACCTTTACCAAGCAACACTAAATCATTAGAATTGTAGAAGATTAATTGATTTGTTTATATTCTTAACAAAGAAATCACAGATCACAATTTGTTTATTATTTAACAATGGGACAATTAATGTAGACAAATTACCTGTGCAAATGTGAGCTTCTGTTCATGATTTCAATAAAAAATAATAATGACTTTTTACTAAAGTTAATTAAATTTTAGATCAAAACTGAGGTGGGGATATTTTGAGTCATGTTAATGGTACTTGAGACATAGATGTGTTTCTTTTTGGTTTTCCACCTCTTTTCTTTTTGAACTTCTCTTTATTCAGATTTTGAAAACTAGAAATAACTCAGAATATTTTATTTGAAGAGAACGTTGGATGTTTCTTTTCCAAAATGAATATTACAAACTCCCTCAAACAAAAATATTCTGATAAAGAAATTGAATTATCTGAACAGCCATATCTTGAGAAAAGTAGAAGTATACCCAAGTTTTCAAATCCCCATAGTATTCATGACTTTCTGTGGAATCACAAAGAATCCTGAGTGCAGTGGTTGGAATGTAGAAAAAGAAGTTTACCATCTGTCATTAAACTACATTCTGATGTTTAAATTTCTTCTCTATATGACACCATGCATTTTTTATTATTAGGAGATACAGTTCATCAAAATTAACTTCTCTGGGGTTTTAAGGACTACTTTCTAACTTAATTCCCTAAGATTATCCCTTACAATACCCTAATGTGTTCTATGAAGTCAATACTCCTTTTTTTCTTTTAAAGGTTAATGTTTACTTGTCTAATGCTGAAATAATGTAAAAGAGGAAAACAGGTGTACACTTTCATTAAAAACAATGCATAAGAATTAAACAGCCTCACAATGGCTGATATTACTACACTTATTCTTTTCTTGCTTGTAGCTCTTAAATTTAATACACTGCTTTTAAGTTTAGAACATTCCTGAAGGATTCTTACCTGGTATGACAAATTTTTGGGTCACAATTTCTTTTTGACTCATTAAATAAAACCACCCAATGAGTCTGAATTTTGAAGAATGCACAGAAAATAGATTACTAGAATATTATTTTTTCTCAGAATCATTTTCATAGTAGTAACATGTGTCTGAAGAGTTTAAGATTTCCCAATTTTAATTATAATAACTGAAGCTGTATTAGATAAAATGATAGTTTATATTGGATTAAATTTTAAAAAGATAATAGATTAAGGGAAATTTCAGATTTTGTAATTAAATTAGAAAGATGGTTTTTTAAAGTATTTTTTTTTCTGTGTACTTTTTTAGAAAAAAAAATGATATAATTTTTTCATAGTTCTAACCATCAACACATTTAAATTAGGACACTCAATAAAGCAGATTGACCAAATGTCTGTTGCTTGATAATTTTTTTGCCTCTAGATCCTGAGCTCTTCTTACTTCTCTGTGTTGTTTACTTGCTGTATTTCCAGTTGTACCCTTCGTCCTTTAGATCCTGAGCTCTTCTTACTTCTCTGTGTTGTTTACTTGCTGTATTTCCAGTTGTACCCTTCGTGTTCTTCTGCTCATCATTGATAGTTTTCTTTCTCTAGACAGACTCCTTGCTTTCTAACATGAAAACATTTTAAACTTCCTTCCCTTGATTATATTGATCAGTCTCCAGAGACATCACTACTGTCAGAAAAGGTGGGATTTGGTTGCCTAAAAAAAGCAACAAGGGTATTTTGCCTTGCCATCAGGTGCCACTCTAGAAGTGTGTGGGTTTCCCATAGGTCCTGTGTCATGTCTAAGAGAACAGTAAGGATTTTTCACATCTCAAGGCATCTCAGATGAAACTAGATGCCTATGTTTGAGCAACAGAATTATTTTACACAGTATTTTATTTAGTCATTGTTACCCATGGAGTTGTCAGAATTCCAGATGCTTCTTGTTACTGAAATTCTTAAACATTTGCACAATTATTAGCCATGTAATTCCCTTCAGAAGTTTGGTTCTATTCTTTTTAAAGTAAAAATTTCATGCTTCCAGATATTTGATTGGTTTAGCAAGGATATTCTTGTTCTACTTCATCTAGTCCTAAATATTCTGTTCCTATGAGCTCTCTTGACTAACAGCAGAGTCTAGATTAGAAAGGGTGTTAACATTTCTTCAGGCTTTCTCTTCCACTATAACCCACAGATGTTATTCCTTTTTTGTTGTGCTCAGCATTTTTCATCAATCAACCAGTCATTTCCTTAATAAGTCATTAAAGAAGTACTGTTACAATAGACTAGACTAGACTATAGTATAATAGAATAGTTCCAGTTGGACGGGACCTACAATGATCAACTAATCCAACTGCCTGACCATTTCAGGGCTGACCAAAGCATGATCTTAAGGGCATTATCCAAATGCCTCTTAAACACTGACAGGTCTGGGCCATCCACCACCTCTCTAGGAAACCTTTTCCAGTATTTGTCTGCCCTCTAGATAAAGAAATGTTTCCTACTGTCCTAATGTCTAAACATCCCACCAAGTCTGAACCATCATTTACTCCTTGTAACATAATAATGTGTGGAAAAGCACATATTATTTTAACTTGAGTCCACATCACATAGATTATTATGTAGATTAGTTTTTTCATTCTTTTCTCTCAGTAATTATAATTTCCATAAAACTTAACAAACAAGGTCTTATGGACAACACACTGGATTATTTTTTTTTTAATGGGCGGGGAGGGGGTTGGATTTAAGACAGAAGTTTTTATTTATATGTCAGATTTCTGCACCTGATACCAATTTATCAAAATTTTGTATTCTAATAAAGATTGCTTGAGAATTCCTGAAAACAAGGCATATATTCATTTTTGCACCCCAATGCTGTTATTCATCCTCCCACTCCCCAACCTTAAAATTGTTTTTGAGTGCATTCAAAAAGCAGATCTCGCAGTGAGTTACAGTCACATATATAAAGCTTACAATACAGAGTAATTAGTAGTTTGGCCATTGAGGAAATAAGATAATCACACTATACATAGTAAATACATAGTTAAATTCTTTGACTTATTTAGAGTTATTTTCATCACAGCAGAAAACATTTAACTTAGGAATAATGATTAGGATTCACATATTTTATGAAAACTTCCTTATTTTTTGTATCCTCTGTCCTTTGAGCTGATAACTGTTGCTAGTCACACTGAATAAGCTAATTATTACACACTTATATTTGTGTTTAAACACATCTGCTCTGACTGGAACTGCAGAAGAAATACTCTTATGCTACTCTATTGATTGGTGAGCCATTAAAGTCCCAATTCAAGAAACATCTGCTAGTTACTCAGCCTCAGGTGTCTTGCTTGATTAAGTATTAATTCTTAAATTGATGCCAGATTCTCATTAACCCCCATATGAATAAAGATAGGGACTAAATTTGCCAGTTCTTTAAAGCAATGTTTAAAACTAGATTTCAGTGCTGAATTCAATTTACAACCAGTTCTTTAAAGCAATGTTTAAAATGTGGTACAACTGGCCTCTTTCTTAAGATAATCATAGATCAGAAGAGTATTCTTGTGTGGTTCTGGAAGAATTAAGAGATCAGGTATGTTAAGGAATATATCTCTGTCAACACAGGGATAACAAAGATATTATTTAAATATATTTTGTAACTTCAGAATTGCTAACTGTAAATATCTGGAAATACTGTAAGATACTAATATAAGGTATGATTGCTAAAGTCTACAAGATTAGATAAAGTATGCACTGTTGTTAACACTGTTACTAACATCATTACTCCTGAAAGGTCCTAAGAACACAAAACCTCATGTATGATTGGCAATATAAATAATCTAAATTTTTGTTAGCTCTTAATAGTGTCTTTAAAAATTGACAGGTGTCTGGCAAATGTACAACTAGATTTCAGTGCTGAATTCAATTTACAGTTTAAGTAGTGGTAGTATCCTCCTCTAATATTAAAAGGAGTTACAGAAGAGCTATTGTGAAAACTTTAAGTAGACATTCTAAGACTCAGACACAGTAAGGTTTGTATTTCTAAGGAGTTATTTGGTCAATACCTGGATAAATGTATTTAGATACATAAATTATAAACTTTTTAAGTGTTAATTTTTTGTGCTGGAATTTAATAAATGTATTTAAAAAAAGAAATAAAAATAAGTATAGTCACAAAAGCTGCAAACATATTCACACGAGAGCTGGCATACTGACTTTTAAACTTTCCACTGGTAGCTCTGAGCAGAAATCTTTGCTTGTGACTTTGCGACGTATACTTGTATTCTGTATTGTACCTCAAAATGAGAATAACACAGTTCTGAGAGGAAGGATCTCTTTTATTTATAGAAGCATGCTTGGATGTCAGAGACCTGGCCAAATTTTTGGCAAGATGTTTATTCTTTCTGGACCCCAACTCAGATTGAAGATAACAGAATGTCTTAGCCTAAAGAATTAGGATTTAGTCCTCTGTACCTACATCCCCATGAATAGGATTGTGTTTGGGTTTTTTTAAGAGAAACTCCTATGACTTGATCAACAACAGAAAAATAGCATAGACAAGAATCATGATGAAGCATTAAAGAACTTTCTAGAAGTTAAACTTCAACTTTTGTTTTCAATTTAGAAGATGGGTCAGTTCTTTCTTTTATCTTGAGCATTTTGTCTGTATGTCATTAGTAATGATCCCTCCCAGCAATTTCAACTTTCTTGATTACATTTACATGTGTGGTTGCCATGCACTGTGAAATGGAAAGCTTGAATATGAAGAATCTCAAAGATAAATTTATAAGTTAAATTTTGAGGATGTTCTGGAAAGTCAGTGTAATCATACTCACACAAATAGGAATAACAATACCACCCAGTGGGAAATTTTTATCTTGAAAAATAAAAATACCCATCAGAAAAAAAAAAATACTCACCAGAAAATCTTTATAAATACCACAGTAATAATTAAAAAAGGCAAAACATGAAGAGACTTGAAGAATTGACTTGTTGTACATCAACACTGTAAATATCCTAGTTATTTTAAAACAGAAATTATGTCAGGTTTCTAGTACCATTAGCTTTTATGATGTTTAGTAAAGCAGCAAATACAAGAAAGGTATGGTATGTCTGAATGTGTGAATTTATTCTTAAGAGCAAGCCAGGATCTGAATTGATTTAATATTTTTTCCCGTATGACTACCACATTTCATTTATAAGAAAGAAACTAAAATTATTAAAATTAAATCAATGTCCTTTCTCTTTTAGTTAATGAGCTACTAAATCACTAGAAAAATTATGTATAAGGCTGAAGTCAACTTTATGTTTTATCTTTATTTTTGTTATTAACAGATATAAAAATGTCATTTGGACCAAATTCTTTTTAATTTAAATGTCAATACATTTTCAAAGCTTGCTTTTAGTAGTTAAGATAGTATAAAAGTACTTTACCTATAAAGACAATGCAGTTGGCCTTATTGGATTAAGACGATCTTATTGAACAACTGAACAGTTATTTAATGTGTGGGCTGTTTTTTTTCACTTAAAGAAGTGAAAATGTGAATATGGTAAGCTCACTGCCTCATTTATGGTGTAATTTGGAATAGATGCATGGTTTCCTGAAACTGTAGAATAAAAAGGGGCCCAAAGGTCCAGAAGAGTGTGTGTGGATAATACACTTTTCAATTAAGACTCCTCAAGTAGGAGCTTTTCTCTGTGTGTAAGACAGGGTGCATTCTTGTGATTTATTTTAGGAAAATTGTGATTCGTTGCTTTGATTTGTTTTTGTGATTTATTTTAGAACAATTTTGCTAGTGCAAATTGGCTGGAGAAGTTAATACACATTTTTCTCTTCCTTTCTGAGGTCCAGTAAGGACTGTTAAGTTCAAGTTTACTTCCTTGTTGGAGAGCCTGCTAAATAAAAACATATTCAGAAGGTGTATTTCACTAGTGGGTTTCCTCCCTGGCCTTTTCTCTGGTCAGTATTGCCAGGGATCCACAGACTGGTATTCTGTCTCTAGACTAGGAAATGAATATAAATGTGAATAACAACTAAGTGCAATGTAGAAAGATGTAGAGGAATCTGGGATTGCACAGGCCCTCAAGTGCAAAGATACTAGGCGCAAAACCCAATTTATAGGATGTCTGTTATTGGATTAAGATCTCAGTTATGTACATAGTGTCATTTAAAGACAGAGCTTTTCTGCTTTGCAAAAATTTACAGCCAAAGAACAAGGCACCAACATGTAGATAGGAGAGTGCAGTGGGATAACAATGTATGGTGGTTTGATCTTGACCAGACAACCAGCCAGCTGTTCTCTCACTCCTCATCTTCAGCAGGACAGGAGGAGAAAACAGGATTAAAAAAAAGCTCATGGGACAAGGTGAAAACAAGAAATTATTTAACAATTACTGTCACAGGCAAAACAGACTTTGGGAAAAATAGCTGTGATCTCAGCTAATATCTTTCAGCTAAGACAGGCAGCTAACAGATGCAGGATTTTTACAGAATGTTTCCTAATACCGTTATTAATAATGTCATCCTATTATTATAATCAATATCATATTTGTATCTGTTAGGAATTCAAATAGAAATACACAATTACTAGAGCTTGTAAGAAAGGGAAAGTAGAACAGTCTTGAAACTAAAGGTAATGAACTTCTGTTTGATTTAAGAGAAAACTGATCAAGGAATGCAAAAATACTTTGTCTTTAACAAACAGATATCTTTAATGCTTTAAGATGTCCAATTGTTTCTAATCATTCTAAAACTTGCAAAACTTTGCACAACTTTGGTTCCACTTACCTGCTGCTGAATTTCAAAATCCCTTTGGTGTCAGTAAACAGATAGGACATCCCAGGTAACCGAACACATCTAAGGTATCTGCATTATAGAAGTTCTTTGGAGAGACCAGCAGCCTCCTGCTTGCTTTTTTTCTTAGACCGTGAAAATCTGAGTATCTTGGATTTAAAATTAAACAGAGAAAAATGATGGAGTTTTTTATGGTTAATATGTGCTAAGGTTTTGTTCAGTGTTGGTTTGCACATAAAAAGATAATCAATGTTATTTTCTACAAAAATTATACTTTCATATAATTATACTAAGATTTAATTTCAAATGTTGAGGTTTCAAAAAAAAATATTCAGTGTGTCAGAATTAATGTTGTCCGTGGAAACAACTTGCAGCTACTGTCTTTAAAGCTGTATCATACTAAGCAGATATATAAAACCAATGTCTAATAATTGCAAATACTTTAGGCTCTAATTCCATGTTCAATTTTGTTCATGTCAACCACTTGGAACTCAGTACTATTTGAAGACCAAAAGGGTTCTTTTAAAATTATGCTTTGTACATCCATAAAGAAAGAAAAAAGCTTAACAGAAGAAAGAGAAGGTAGATAAGAGCTCAGTGACTACAGTGTATTTATAACTGCTTTTCCTAAAAAGAGAGAATAAAATGTATTGTTTATTAAAATAAAAAAAAATATTTTTAAAAGGTTAAAAAAAAAAGTGAGCAGTCTTATTTCTTACTTTACAAAAACAGAAGACAGGACCAGTCAGACCAGTTCTGTCTCTAGTGAGTTAATCTCATGACATTTTCCATCTCTAATAAACACAAGTGATTATAATATATTTAAGTATTTGTGAGGATTGGAAGCTTAATCTTATATTATTGATGATGAATGCTGTTTTCTATTCTTCTCTTTATTGCTCTATTTTATGTGATTCAAGACGTACAGCCAAGGGTAGACTGTTCAAAAAACAATAAAATGCATTTAATTAGGGTGTGCTAACCCATTTATAAAGGGCTGAGGAAAAGAATACCCAGGATGTTTAGGGATCACAAATATGAGCTTTGCAGGTGTATGAAAGTGGAGTGGGATCTAAACCTCTGAGTCCAAATGAGAAGGTGTCTTTAACCCTTACAAGGACCAAGAGACTAGATGGTTAGTTTAAGGGTTTTGAATTGAGATTTTCTGACTCTGTTTTAAGCTACTTAGTTGCACTTTTGCTCTTGCACAGCAAATCCTGTCCACAGTTTGCACTGATAGTCCCTTCCTCTTAGCTGCATGATAGTGTTTCCTTTAGAGATTTACAGTTAGAAATCTATGTTACTTTCTCACTTCAAACCAATAAGTCCCAAAACTGGGATTCTTCACCTGGGTCTTTTTTTTTTTTTCTGGCCCACTGTTTGAAATACTTCTCCAATGCACATTTCAATACATACTGAATCTCTGTGCAATTTTATCTGAGCTGGATTCAACTCATCTCTGAAGACAATATTTATTAGTTCTCCAGACAAATTAAAAGACCCTGATAGTTAAAGTAAGTCCTGTTTTATGTCTTAATATATCTCCATTAGGTACTTTCATGGCTGTAACTTCATTATCTGCGTACATCTCTTTAATACAAACAATGACTATCAATTAAAATGAGATTGAAGTGGGGCTTGGGGCAAGTATAATTTCTTTTTAATATGCATTTGAAGTACAATTGCAAAAGGAAATGGTTGTATTTTAATGGCTGTTCTTTGAAGTTAAGGAGATCCAAATCTGGGGCTCATCTTGGCTGCTTTACAGCAGTTTTTACATAGTACAATTCTGGAAGCAGATGAACTGCACCTTTAACAGACTTTGACTGCACAGGTACAATCCCCAAGGATAAAGAACCTCTGTAGCTGTTCCAGTAAGTTCATTTTTCTGACTGTAAGCAAAGTGGACGTGACCTGGAGACCAGTATGCCATGGATATCCTTAGCTGCTTATAATGTCCGCTGATCTGTATTACACTGATGTAAAAAATCTACAAAATATTTGTCATTTCATTCACTTAACATTTAAAGATCACTGAACACAGCTGGAGAGAGAAATTAAAATAATTAAATGAAAATAAAAATGCAATAAAACTAAAATTAAAAAAAACAATTTAATAAGAAAAATGGTGTGACTGCATTAAATGCAATAAAACTAAAATAAAAAAACCCAATTTAATAAGAAAAATGGTGTGACTGCATCACAAAAATTTATATAACATAATGATCTGAGTTTATTAAGTATCTTTGCTCATTCTGACATGTCCTTGAATTTATCTAATAATATGAATAGAAACACTGGGTAATAATTTTGAATCCATGTGGATTTCTTCCAAACTGTTCTCCTATTCTGTTCTACATTGAAACTCCAGGGGAATGTAATCAAAGGCAGTAAATGAACTAACTTTGAAGCTCTCTAAGGCATTGTCAACTTGCCATCAAACTATTCCTTTAACAAATTATATTTGAGAATTGTGCAAAAAGGCCTTTTGTATTTGATTCTTTTATACATGTTCCATATGAAAGGGAAATCTGCTGCAAAATGGAAGATAAACACAAAAAATATGTTTTCTGAGAAAAGCTTTAAATGTGAAAAATTACTTGGATGTTAGACTACTTATTGCTACTTATTCACATCTTTTTTATCAGTCAGTTCTAATTTCTTTCATCTGACCCCAAAATTGAAATTTTCAGAGCCAAAACTGAAGTCAAATGTTGACCATTTGATCCTAATCCCTCAGATGAAGAGATTTAAAGTGTTAGAATAAACAATGAACTAATTTAAATAAGCTGAGAACGAGAGAAAGTTCCTCTTCATAATTCTGGTCCTTCAGCATTTTTACTTCCAAAAAAAGGCAAGTTCCATTTCAAAGCTCAAAACAGCAATAATGTAGCAAAGGAAAATCGCTATCAAGAAAGTGAATTGTCTATAGATCTATTATTTTTTTAGTTGATTGGTTGTGGGGTTTTGGTGGGGTTTTTTTGTTGCTCCAACTCAAGAATCCATATTAACAATAGTGTTGTTCAAAAGTAAGGTAGAAACACCCTTAATTTAATGGGAGTTCTGCTCCAAAATGATCTCTAAGTAGCGCTGAAAAGAGTTGTGTGTGGGTAAATGTAATCAATTTAAAGCACAGGTCTTCTATGTAGCTAAGCAAAAAAAAAAAAAAAATTCACAAGTGCAGAGCTAGGACCTAAATTACCCTTTAAAATAAAATGCCAAAGTACAAAATATAATTAGTCATGATTTTCAGTTAAAATATATAAACATCTGACAAGCTGTGTGCATTATATCTTATGTTCACTAACTCAAAGACAGATTTTAAGCTAAAATTACTTTTATAAAGTTAAGTATTTTTATATCCCATATATCCCTGATGCAATGAACCATTTTCTTATTGCAATTGACACAGGACTTTTTCATGTGCCAGGACAAACCCAAGTGTAATCTTCCACTCATTTAGTAAGTGACCCCTCTAGTCTTATCCAGATGTAAAAATATTGAATCTGTTACATTTATATTTAATAATTACTATAGGATATGTTTATCAAGTTGTCTATTTCTAATACATGAAAGACTTCTTCCCAACATGTTATAAAATTTCATTTTTCCCTCTGTTGCTTATCTGGAATGCATTACTTCATTGTTAGTATTCTTCAATTGTATTTACAGTTTGTAGAAAAGTGGAAATTATTCCATGGGGAGAAGGATAACTTCAGTTTCTCTGCTACTTAACCAAATTATTTTATTTATATGCTTTACTAAGTCTTAAGTTCCTTAGAACACTTGAAACAAAAGTAAATGTTATTTTTGTCTCTCAGTAGGAATTCTAGGTTAGAAAGATCTAAAGCATAAGGGAGTACTGTTCCAGCATAAATGTCTATTTGCATGTCTGCAATTCAGCATGTGTTTCTTGTTGATTCTCTGATACTGGTTAAAGAAAATATGATTAACTATGAATTGCTGATCTCCAGAGAGGAATGACTGAAGCTATGGGAGAGAAAGGGAGGATAGGATAGAAATAAATATGCACATTTCATATTTCTGGCAGGAATCACATTAAACTAGTATGTGGTGCAAGAAAATTCTTAAAATAACCATAGAATTTCAAACTTTGAACACTCAATCAGCAGTTAAAGCACACAAATAGAATCAGGAAGTGGCAATATTGCATATAGTGCTCATACAGGCCTGCAGGTGAAGATTAGTTAACTTTGATGTTATTCCTTAGCTTAGTTTTCTGGATGAAAAAGGAAGAGGGAATTTGTACCTAAAACACATGATGTCTGGCTGGACAGTCCTGTGGTAAAGTTATTCGTCATCGTGGGCTTTAGAGATTTTCCTGGAAGTAAATGACTCCATTCTTAATTTCTACTGTCAGGCAAAGGAATGTCACGTGTAGATATTATGCTTAATCTCAAGATCGTAGAATGGTTTGGGTTGGAAGGCACCTTAAAGATCATTGAGTTCCAACCCCTCCTGCCCTGGGCAGGGACACCTCCCACCAGACCAGGTTGCTCAAAGCCCCATCCAGCCTGGTCTTGAACCCCTCCAGGGGTGGAGCATCCGCAGCTTCCCTGGGCAACTCGTTCCAGTGTCTCACCACCCTCACAGGAAATAATTTCTTCCTAATGTCTAATCTAAATCTTCCCTCTTTCAGTTTAAAACTGTCCCCCCTCATCCTATGGCTCCCCTCCCTGATAAATATTCCCTCCCTATCTCTCCTGGAGCCCCTTTAGGGACTGGAAGGCTGCTATAAGGTCTCCCTGGAGCCTTCTCTTCTCCAGGCTGAACACCCCCAACTCTCTCAGCCTGCCTTCATGGAAGAGGTGCTCCAGCCCTCTGATCCTCTTCGTGCCCTAAGATAAAATGAGGTATGTAGATTGCATTGTCCAAATGTATTCAACAGGAACCAGTTACAGGCTTCTCTTTTGCAGTTAGTCAGCTAAATTTATCTAGGGGTCACTGGGGTTCACTGAGAGCAATACGCTCCTACACATCTCTATATGAAAGAGGTAATGGCATTCATATTTATGGTAGCATATGGGTGTCTACAATCAAGGGCTATAATTGTACTCTGCCTAAATTCTGCTTGAAATATTTCCCTGTTATGATGTCTTCTGCTGTGGCCAACTATCGCCAAGAAAAGTGGTCAAAATTAGCTCAGAGTAAGGAAGCCTCAACCAGTTCTTAGACCCTCTAAAGCCTATAGCACTGATTAGTAATGGCAAAGTTGTATTTACTAGGCTAAACTTTCACTGAGTTGCCACACTTTGGCTTGTAATATGACTTTGTGTTACAGAATTAACCAGTATTTCTATGCAGGCTTTGCAAAGAAATTGAGTTTTGTGGTTTTTTGGTTTCTTTCTTTCTTTTTTTTTTTTTAATACTAAACTTCTTTACGCTTACTGTACCTTTAATTTTTTAAAGGAGCTTAGCATAGTTTAGACCAAGTATAATTATGAGAAATTTAATTAAATACAGACAGAAGTTATAGATTATATTCTGCATGTCTGAAAAGCAAAACACATCATAATTAATGCCAGCCATTACTATAATTTTACTGTACTGTACTTTTACGTCTGGAAGTGAGTGTACCCCTATTCTTAAGGTTTGTAGAAAAAATGCAGTGAGGTTTTTCAATTCTCACAAATATGCATATAAAGACCCACATCTGTTATTTTTTTGTTGTGTTCCTATGAAGAATGAGTGGGAATAAGAGAGAACAGATAGGGAAAACCAAACAAGCAAGCAAAAATGCAAACCCTAAATTTTGTTTGCCTGTTCCATACAATGCTTTGGAAAGAGAACAAGACTTAAGAAAAAACACTTCTTTTTTTAAAAAAATGGGAATTGTACTGTTGAAGTAGTATAATGACAATAAGAATCTTGAACAAATTCCATATTTTTTTTTTCCATTTAAGTAAGAAAAGTGAAAGAGCACAATAACTGGAGAAGATAAGTATTTGTTGATGGTCTGCACCTTTTTTTTAAGAGCAGGCAATGTTCTCTATAAAGATGGATATCAACAACAATGCAAGGCATGATTTTTGTGTTTTCTTTTAGATTTTTCCACTAGCTAAATTATTTAAGGTTATAGAAGCTGCTCTTGTAAAAGACAACATGTGCTCCTCAGACTGTGGACCTTGCCTGTCATCACTTGACATATGATTAACATTTAACAAAAGACACCTCTCAAAGTATTTTAGGTTTTGTACATAATTTTTCAAACATACTGAATCATTTAAAATAGCGATATTGCTGGAAAATATGTTTTATTTTGTTAGTGTGACTACAAAGCAGTGTCCCTTTTTTCCAGGCAGGAGATAACTTGCTCTTTTTTGGTGTTTGAATTGTACAGTCTTGTCTCAAAAAGACAAAATATGTTAAAGCTCTTTAATAAAAATGAATCCCACTTATTTATTCTAAAATAAATTTGTTATTTTTTAAAATTTAAATTTAAATTTTAAAATTTAATTTAATTCTTCCTTAATGATTAAAACTCTACCACCTCTCTGGACAGCCTGTTCCAGGGCTCTGCCATCCTCACAGCAAAGAAGTTCCTCCTCCTGTTTAGAGGAAACTTCCTGTGTTCAAGTTTGTGCCTGTTACCTCTTGTCCTGTCACTGGGCACCACTGAAAAAAGACTGGCCCCATCCTCCTGACACCTATCCTTTCAGTATTTATAAATATTGGTCAGATCCCCCCTCAGTCTTTTCCAGACTAAAAGGACTCAAGTCCCTCAGCCTTTCCTCATCAGAGAGACATTCTCATCCCCTTGTCATCTTTTCAATTCACTAGAGTTAACTGAATCATCCCCTCCTGAATTCACTGGAGTTATGTAGGTAAAATAAGACTAATAAATAAAAACCAAACAATGCCACAGGTAAGGTCTTCAACTCCACCTTCTTGGGTTTAGTTTGTTTTTTTTCATTTGGTTGTTGCTGTTGTAACCAATACAATTTCATACCAAGCATTATGATGTGGAAAGTCATGTGATTTCTTACAGATTTTATTTGTCATGAAGCACAGACCTAGAATTCACTTTTCAAACTGTGGGCTGCTTGGAAGCCATCGGGGAAAAAAAAGTTAATTCTAGATGGCATTGGGGTGGAGATGGTAACCTGGTGAACAAGTAAGTACATATGGAAAAAGAATCAGTGACCAGTATAGGCAGACTGAAACTGCTCTGTTGGCTGTTGCAGGGTTGGCCTATTGTTTGATTTAATGTCTAGCTGGTTTATCATGCAAAAATGTTGTTGATAGTAATCTGTAAAGACTAACAATCCCTAAAGACGCTCGTTCCTCGTTCCTCACCTTTATTCAAACAGAAGGAATCATTATTACTGTGGCATTTAAATACTGCAGCTATTGCAGTATGCACTACATCCTAGCAACACACTAACCGTAATAGAAACATATTTAATGCCAGATTATTAAAATCTGGTTAATTATTTGGACACATCTGTGCTTTTGAAACTATTCCACAAGGCATGACAGACACTATGCATAATAACTGGAAAACACACAGTTTCAGACCTGTTCAAGTATAAATGAAGACATAAACCTCGCAGGATGCTTCCATTTTTGATCAGTTAGAATTCACAGGCATGCAGAAACACATTTTAATGTGAAAGACTGTGAAAAATAGCCCTTGATATAAAAGGCCATTAGTATTGTGATCATCCTTTAATGCTCCAGGTTGAGACAAGGCAAAAGATGCAGCAGTGAAATCTGTATGTCCCAGCCATTCTGCAGTGTTTCAAGAAGCCACCACACAAAAAGATGAGCTATGACAAACTTCAGGAAACCTGCAATTGTGACTGGGGCTAATGGTGCTCTCTGCATTCCCACAATGCAGGAGATCATGAGATGCATCTGACAAACTTCTTTCTTCAGCACCTGGCTATTTGTACTATCATAAAACAAAGTTCCTACCATGCAAAAAAAAGGGATGGATACACGTTTAAGGGAAATGTGTAGTATTTACTGGCAGTTCCACTCTCAGTCTATCTTTGTTCCTAATTTCTAAATTGATTCCATGGTTAACCTTGTAACTAGAGCTCTCTATCATGGTAGCACTCTTCTTGCAGAGAAGGTGAGCACCCCTGTTTGCTAGACTGTTTGAGAAAGTGTATGCTCTTCTTTGTGCGTGAGGGAAATGCTTGAGTATGTGATTACGGGATAGAGCCTCATTTGGGGTTTCATGTTTCCTGGTTGGGGGGGAGAAAAAAATAACTACAAAAAAGACTTAGGTTAAGAAATAACAATAAACAGAAAATTTGGGCTTTTCTTGCCTTTTGTATAACTGGTTTTGCTTTATTTACTTTCTGCAAATCTGTATGGCTGTCTTTCGAATTACAAAACTTTCAGATAAATAGGTATCACTGCTCAAGATACTTTTTCTTTGGGTATTTCTCTCATTCACTGTTGTGCTGATTCCAGCTGGGATGGAGTTAATTTCCTTCATAGCAGCCTGTATGGTGCTGTGCTTTGGATTTGTGACTGAAACAATCTCAAAATAACATTTTTTTGGCTGCTGCTGAATAGGAGACCCGGGGCTTTTTTTTTTCCCCACTCTGGTCCTCCCACCCCCAGTCAGCAGGCTGGGGATGAGCAAGAAGCTGGGAGAGGATCGAGCTGAGGCAGCTGACCCAAATTGACCAAAGGAATATTTTATAGCACGTGGAGTCATGCTTAGCAATAAAATCTTGGGGAAATAAGGAGGAAAAGGGATGTTTGTGCTTAAGGGTGCTTCCCAGGTAAGCATTACATGTGCTGATGCCCAGCTTTCCAGGAAGCAGCTGTACATCTGCCTGCTGATGGGAAGCAGTGAAAAAAATCTCCTTATTTTGCTCTGCTTGTGCATACAGAGTTTGTTTTACCTGACCTGTCAACTCATGTATTTCCTTCCTGTTCTCTCCCCCATCCTGCCATGGGCAGGTAATTGAGCAAGTAGCTCTGCAGGTGCTTGGCTGCTGGCTGGGGTCAACCCACAAGAACTATTTATTTCACCCTCCTTGTATCAAACTCTCTTACGTTTATAAAAAAAACGCAATTTTTTAAAAACCATTTTAATATATACGCACATCTTCCGTATTTATTCTTTTTATCTTTTTCCCACAATAGAAAAGAGAGGGAGAAATATCCCTTGGTTTGTAATCTAACCTTAGATTTATCTGTGTCAAGGTTACTTCTGTACTATCTGAGACTCAAACTCTCCTGTAAAAAATGTAAGGTGAAAATCTAAACAATGTCAAATATGTCCATTGTTTTTCTAGCACAGAAACAAAACATATTAAACTTGAGGGGTAGATTCTCAGTTGGCATAAATCAGCATGGCTCCATTGAAGTCAACGCAGTCAGAAACTTTAAAATATCTGTAGTGTTCATCCACTTTCTTATTACTGATGTATTATTAAAAAAAAATATTTTGCTATGTTGCACAATTTAAGAGAGGTTTTTGTACATGATACAAAACTGATGATTTAGCAGATCCTGATGATGAAGGTATGAATTTTGAGAGTGATAACATAAAAAGTACGGTTTTAATTATTTATGGTCTCTTTGTTGTTTACCAAGTTTATGTGCTCTCATATTTGTCTATGTTACTTTGTACCCCAGATTTTAATGGGTCAGTAAAGAAAAGCTGCTCTGTTAAAGGGATTCCACAGAAGCATTAGCAAAAATTATTAACGATCTGAGCATGGACACCCTGCGTGAACTAAACGTATACAGAACCTAATTGCAATTTCAGTTAGATATTAATTCTGTTAGCCCCAAGTTCATGTTACTCAAATCTCTTTATAGATCTGTCAACTTTTTCACTCATTAGTTAAAATACCTTCTCCTTGAAGCTGCTATCCACTGGTCATTTGTTTTAAATACTCCTCATTGGTTTAACAGACCTTTGATTTTCAGTGTAGTCAAGGCCATTACTATAATTGCCTAAGTGTAATCAGTGCTTTCAGGGGAGAACTACCTGCTGCATCCATGACAAGTCTTCAGAAGTTAACCTTTTGAACATTACAAGTACAGACAAATTGTAACACAAGATGGAAGGCGCACTCCCTGACCATGTAACTAATTAGCATAATCACGTTATTGGTACAGAAAGAATATAGGCAGGCATTTAATGTTGCAGAAATTACCTTCTGTTGAAAAATTGACCAAACCAAATCCTTTTCCTTGCAGATTCTTGATGTTGGATACAAAGTCCAGTCACAGTACTATGTTTTTCTCTCTCTCTTTTTTATTTTTTAAGGGAAAAAAAAAGCTAGACTGTAAAGTAGAAGAATAAATACCATTATTCTGGGTATTTAGTATGGACACATTATATGTTCTATTTTAAAATATTCTGCTAATTCTAGAAGATTGTTTTCTACAAGCAAATATTTAAAGATGCAGAAAGGACCAACAATTTCAGAAATGCCTAAGCATTTGATTCCTCAAAAAATCAAACCAGAAATGCCTTTAAAATCTGATTCTGAGTTTGTTTTTTAAAGCTGAGTAGGGCAAAGGGAAGCAAGGTTTTCAAGAAGTATTAATCACTTGGTCACTGAAATTCAGGTTTCCTGCAAGTCATCTAAACCTGGACTCTCAAGACCAACAATGCCCAAAATTGCTTTCAAAAGTTGCCTTTGAAAAATATTGGTCTTCGAACATACTCTGAGAGATATTACATACCAAATTGAAAGCTGGAACTAAAATTTATGGCGATATTTCCGCACTAACAATACCTCCTCAGGCTCCAATTTTTCTTTGCAGCTTTGCTATGTTGTTCTATTGTTCCAGAGACGTAGTTAGAAACTATGACATAGTAGCAATATCTATTACCCAGTAGTTCTGTTATGAAAGAAATAGGCCGTGACTATCACAGGGTATGTCGTTTAGTATGCAAATGGTTGAGCAAATTAGTCCATTTCAACTGTTCTTGAAGCTTTAGGCTCTAAGTATCAATATCTGCAATATAAGGCTTGACTTACTTGAGAGTAACAAAAATCAGTAAACAAGGAGCAGAATCCTAGACTCCTCCTGGAGTATACATCTTACTGCTTAAGATTTCTTTAACTTCTGGAAAAAATACCCAAATAATAGACAATGCAGGGAGAAGGAAATAACTGTTCATCACTTCTTTTTTTTCTTTTTTTTTTTCCTGATACTCTACTGACACCCTAGTGCTTCTATTTCTTCCCAAAACCTGTTCTCATTTCTTTTCATATAATATTTGGATCTCTAATAGTGAAAGATTGTGAAACAGTATCCCATACAGAAATGTGATAAGTAATCAGTACAACTATAGTAATAACTCCCTGGAACTTCACAAAGATTTCCTATTTCCCTTTATACCATCTCAGTAATTACCAAACATGGTCTCTACTTTACTTGAATTACTCTTGCTTATATTCACAGGTTTTTGGCACCAAAATTTATGTGTAGACAATTTTTTTTTTTTTTTGGGCACTGCGGAAAAAATCAATTGGAAACACTTCATTAGTCTATGAAATCTTTCACAAAGCTCTTTCCTGTTTACACATCGATGCCATAAGAACTCTTTCTCACCATCAAAACAGTCACAAAGTCATGAGAAAGTCCAGATTACAAGGGAGCTCTGCACACCCTCCGGTTCCAAACCCCTTATAAAAACAGGACCAAGGTTTAGGGCTCTGTCAAGCTGAGTCTTGAACTTTTCCAGTGAAGGAGATTCCACTTCTTCTTGGGGAAACCTTATTCAATGTTTAATTGTTCTCATGAAGAATTTTTTTTATTTTTTTTTTTATCGTCCGTGTATGAAGTAAAATAGAACCAACCTTCTGTTCAGTAATTTGATGTCTTACCTAGGCCTCTTCTAACTCTCTGAAATGAACAGCATATTGTGGAGAAAACTATTTGTTTTTAAGAGTGATAAGACCAATGTTTGTGTTTCATGCCAAGGAACAATATGCAAAGAGGCTCTTGCTTATACTTCTTGCTATAACAACCAAGGTCAGGTAACTTTGTTATTTGTCCCCTTGGAGGGTTAGAAACAGAGAAGCATACAGAGGTCCCACCTGCAGAGAAGAGTGGACAGGACAGGTGACCTGAAACTGTATTCCATCCCACCTGCATCATGCTCAGTATAAAAGCTGAGGGATCAAATGGCCAGCCTCTTTCTCTAATGGGCAATGGCCAAAGAAGACCCTGTCTGTTTGTCTGCCTTTGATCCCAATCTGTCCATTCCTGACTCCAGAGCTGGAATCCAGTTCCCATCCATTGCTGAGTCCAGTCTGGAACTTCCCGAATGCCTGTTGGTGACGTCATCCTGGGAGCTTGTCTGAGTCCAGTCTAGAACTTCCTGAATGCCTGCTGGTGACATCATACTGGGAGCTTGATACAGTTTTGTATATATTGTATCTGTTTCATCATTTCTTTTTACTTTTATTATTAATATTTCATTAAAGTAGTTTAGTTCCTTCCAAGTTCATAAATCCCTTTATGTCTCCTTCTCCTCTCCCTGGAGCAAGAAGTGGCGGAGAGCGCTCTCACCATCATAGTCCAATTCAGCCTAAACCACGACAGTATTTAGGCAGAATTTACCCTAAAGCAACTTGTGCCTGTTGCCTCTTGTCTTGTCACCTTGCAGCCTAGCAAGAATAGCTCTGCAAGTTCTGTGTAACTCCCTTTTAGCTACTTAGTAGTTCCCTTCTGAGCCACTTCTTCTCCAGGCTGAATAAACCCAATTTCTTCAATCTTTCGTCATATGCCAAGTCATTCAACTATCTAATCATATTGGCGGCGTTTTGATGGACTCTCTCCAATCATTCATCTCTCTTGAACCAGGGAATCAAAACAGTCAATCAAGAATAACAGCCATCTCAAAGAGAATTCGTTCCTTTATTTTCAAGTAGAAATTTTCCAGACCTCTAATCGTACCTTCAATGTCTTTTATCTATAGGCAAGTGTTTACTACAATGTACTTATTTATTTATTTGTTTATTTATTTATAGAGAGCTAAGATGCTTTTCAGCCTCAGTGTCCCAGCCTTCTATACAGTTTACAGGTATTTTGGTTGCACAATTTCTTACCTTTTCTGAAATGCCTTTAATGGACTTGGATGATGTATGCTTTTACTAGTCTTTCTAATTTAATTTAATTGCTACATTGCAACATATAGTTGCTAACTTCTTATAGATCTAGGCCACTTTGATACCTTTGTATATACTGCGTTGTCTGCTATGTCCTTTGATCCGTCTCAGTGTGTTTGTTACCTGATTTATAATCCCTTACTTTATGCTTATTCAATTTACTTTGAATTTACCTTTGCGGTTGTTGGCATTAGTACAGTGTTAGTTAAAGTGGTCACTTTATTGTTTGATTTTAATTTCCTGACATAACTGCTGTTTGTCATACACAAATCACATTAGTGTACTGATGAGAATTCCACAACACTGATGAAAATTTTAAATAGCATTTCAGTATCACATTTATTCCAGAAGAATTCCATTAAGAATGTACCCATTAATTTACCGGATTTCTGTATTGATGATCATGCTCAAGTTCAGACAAATCACTTATTTTCTTCGTTTCTGTATTTTGTTTATACTATAATAAGATAAAAATTTTGTTCAAGTTAGTACGACACTTAATTTCCTGTCAAATCCTGAATACACATCCTACTGCAATATATTTATGCTCCAATTTTATCAATCAAACTTTTAATTTAACTTAAGAGTGAAATATCACTAGCTTGATTTTCTTATCTCCTACAGACTGGAATTAAAATTATTCCTGCTCTTGACCCTTTAATTATTTGAAATTTGTTTGGGCTTTCTATGGAAACGATAAAAAGGAAACTGTTCTGTCATTTATATATTCATGGCAAAAATTTAATATTTGTTCAATCTTCTTTAATGCTCATTCTATAGAAGTTGAAAAAAGTGGATCAGATAACGCCTAATACTTTTAGGTGGTTTTTTTTAAATGTATATTTTTACAAATTTTAAAATTATAATTAGAGATTTTTTCACAACATTGAGGGCTTGAAAGTACTTTATCACACATATATATGATGCAAAATCTATAAATGTTATTTTTCAGGTTCTTTTCCTGTCAATGTCGACAGTTTTATCTCTGTCAGGACTTCCTGTTTTCTGGTAGGAATCCTGCCTCTGAGCTACTGAGATGCAGCTTAATCAGCTCATGTCAGTCTTTTTTTCAGGAGAAAAAAAAAATATTCTAAAAATGTCTTGTTTTCTCAAGGCTGCCCAAGAGAGCGTTAATTGCAAATATTGGCTGAAAGTACAAACCTTTTCAAAGGTACTGTTAGCAAAGTTGTTAAAAGCCTGAATAAAGAATCTCTGGTTCTGGAGAGAAGCAGAATTTTCATGTAATATTTAAATAACAATTTGGGGAGTGGGTATTCTCATCATAAGTGGCAGCGTTTGCAGGTTTCATCATTTCTTTTTACTTTTATTATTAATATTTCATTAAATCTTCTTACTTTTATTATTAATATTTCATTAAAGTAGTTTAGTTCCTTCCAAGTTCATAAATCCCTTTATGTCTCCTTCTCCTCTCCCTGGAGCAAGAAGTGGCGGAGAGCGCTCTCACCACCATAGTCCAATTCAGCCTAAACCACAACAGTATTTAGGCAGAATTTGCCCTAAAGCAACTTGTGCCTGTTGCCTCTTGTCTTGTCACCTTGCAGCCTAGCAAGAATAGCTCTGCAAGTTCTGTGTAACTCCCTTTTAGCTACTTAGTAGTTCCCTTCTGAGCCACTTCTTCTCCAGGCTGAATAAACCCAATTTCTTCAATCTTTCGTCATATGCCAAGTCATTCAACTATCTAATCATATTGGCGGTGTTTTGATGGACTCTCTCCAATCATTCATCTCTCTTGAACCAGGGAATCAAAACAGTCAATCAAGAATAACAGCCATCTCAAAGAGAATTCGTTCCTTTATTTTCAAGTAGAAATTTTCCAGACCTCTAATCGTACCTTCAATGTCTTTTATCTATAGGCAAGTGTTTACTACAATGTACTTATTTATTTATTTGTTTATTTATTTATAGAGAGCTAAGATGCTTTTCAGCCTCAGTGTCCCAGCCTTCTATACAGTTTACAGGTATTTTGGTTGCACAATTTCTTACCTTTTCTGAAATGCCTTTAATGGACTTGGATGATGTATGCTTTTACTAGTCATTTTAATTTAAGTATAATTGCTACATTGCAACATATAGTTGCTAACTTCTTATAGATCTAGGCCACTTTGATACCTTTGTATATACTGCGTTGTCTGCTATGTCCTTTGATCCGTCTCAGTGTGTTTGTTACCTGATTTATAATCCCTTACTTTATGCTTATTCAATTTACTTTGAATTTACCTTTGCGGTTGTTGGCATTAGTACAGTGTTAGTTAAAGTGGTCACTTTATTGTTTGATTTTAATTTCCTGACATAACTGCTGTTTGTCATACACAAATCACATTAGTGTACTGATGAGAATTCCACAACACTGATGAAAATTTTAAATAGCATTTCAGTATCACATTTATTCCAGAAGAATTCCATTAAGAATGTACCCATTAATTTACCGGATTTCTGTATTGATGATCATGCTCAAGTTCAGACAAATCACTTATTTTCTTCGTTTCTGTATTTTGTTTATACTATAATAAGATAAAAATTTTGTTCAAGTTAGTACGACACTTAATTTCCTGTCAAATCCTGAATACACATCCTACTGCAATATATTTATGCTCCAATTTTATCAATCAAACTTTTAATTTAACTTAAGAGTGAAATATCACTAGCTTGATTTTCTTATCTCCTACAGACTGGAATTAAAATTATTCCTGCTCTTGACCCTTTAATTATTTGAAATTTGTTTGGGCTTTCTATGGAAACGATAAAAAGGAAACTGTTCTGTCATTTATATATTCATGGCAAAAATTTAATATTTGTTCAATCTTCTTTAATGCTCATTCTATAGAAGTTGAAAAAAGTGGATCAGATAACGCCTAATACTTTTAGGTGGTTTTTTTTAAATGTATATTTTTACAAATTTTAAAATTATAATTAGAGATTTTTTCACAACATTGAGGGCTTGAAAGTACTTTATCACACATATATATGATGCAAAATCTATAAATGTTATTTTTCAGGTTCTTTTCCTGTCAATGTCGACAGTTTTATCTCTGTCAGGACTTCCTGTTTTCTGGTAGGAATCCTGCCTCTGAGCTACTGAGATGCAGCTTAATCAGCTCATGTCAGTCTTTTTTTCAGGAGAAAAAAAAAATATTCTAAAAATGTCTTGTTTTCTCAAGGCTGCCCAAGAGAGCGTTAATTGCAAATATTGGCTGAAAGTACAAACCTTTTCAAAGGTACTGTTAGCAAAGTTGTTAAAAGCCTGAATAAAGAATCTCTGGTTCTGGAGAGAAGCAGAATTTTCATGTAATATTTAAATAACAATTTGGGGAGTGGGTATTCTCATCATAAGTGGCAGCGTTTGCAGTTTTTTGGCTGGTTTGTTGTTTTCGTTGTTCATTGCTTTTCTACAAAGTCTGTTTGACATGAAATTCGCAACCCACAGAACAGAGAGTATTAGAACTCTCAATGAGGAATGCTCCTGAGAAAAGGAGAGATGTGAAATCCTTCCTGTTTACAGCGAAGATAAATTGCTGCCCAAAGGTGAGGCTGCGAATTCACTACAAGAATAAATACACTGCTCTGTGTTCCTGCTTCACTTGAGTTTCACATAAATCTAAATTAACACAAACAGACTCATGGTATTATCCTTCATATATTTCATATGCATCTCAGTGAACAACATTTACATGTTTCAAGATTATTAGCAATTGCCTCTGGCATGAAGTCAAGCTAAAATTGAACTATGAACTAGTTTGAACTATAAGTCCTTAAAAATTTATCTTGAATTAAACTTTAATTATTATTCTGAGGTTTGGCGCCCTAATCCACATCCAAAAGAGTATTAGTCTTTTGAATCAAAATTAAATCTGAACTATTATTTTGAAGTTTTACTCGATTTTAAACAAAATACACTACTTGGTTTGTATGTTTTAGTTTCAAGTAATTTCAGCTACAGCTTCTTAATGGCATCATCTTGACAATATTACCAAGTCAACGCAGCCAGTGACAACAAGGTTTCAATTCTATAATGTGCTGAACATCTTATATATGCCATAGAATGATTAGGTCCAGATCCAAGAAGGAATCAAGCTTGTTTTCCAATTGAAGTAGAAGTTCTGACCCCAAATAATTATTTATATTTGAAGGTTAGAAATACTTCAAGCAGTTGTATTTCAAAATGAATCTGAAGCAGGTCACCATTCTAAAGTCACTACATAATCCCAGCATAACACTTTCATACAGTTTGCTACTTTCATCACGATAATTATTTTTTTTTTCACAGCCTGTTATCTGAATTAATAGACATTTTTTTGTATAAAAGAAGGGATATAGTTTTCATTCTGCGTGAGATGTAAATAATATATAACACATAAATATGACACTTTTTACATTCCTTGAGAAGAGGTGAAGTGCAATGACCATTGTGACCCAAATTCAGCTTACAACTTGAAAGTGTTTTCTCATAGTGGAATAGACATTTCATATAATCAGAGTGATATTAATATCTATCTTCCTGAGAAAAGTGAATGAAGTCATCAGCTCTCTTTCAGGCAACAAAAGAGTGTTTCAATCTGTTGTGTCTGGAGTGTGAAATGGTTAATAATTTTGTAACTTAGACTTTTAGATGACTTTAATACATAGAGACAAAATTTGGCACAACATTCCCTCCTTGTCTCTCAGGAATTTGTAGTGTAATGATTTAATTGTGAAACCTAGTATTTTGTGATGGACTATACTGCTTACAGAACAGCATAGACATTTCATTCTGTAAACAAATCCATGATTTATTCACTGAAAACTTAGAATGAAAAAAAAAAAACAGCAAACCAAAATAAACATTTTATTTGCTGTTGTTGTTTCCAAAATCTTTGGTTATAATGTCTATAACACAGACTCAAGGAAATACCTCAAGATACCATCTCTCTGATCTCCTTACCTCCTCCACCTCTTTTAACTGACACTCATGCTTTTGTTTTATTGATCTTGAAATGTTGCATCTGTCTTGAACTTGGCATAATGCCTCTATTGATGTCTTACTGATGATGAATAGAACAGAAAGATCATTTTACTTGTCTTTGGGCCATGTATAAACAAACAGCAGTCTTTTGTTGACTGATTTCCAACAGATCTTCTACAATTTTTAGGTTCCTTTTCTACAGAACACCTACCTAGGTAGTTATTTAATCTGTATGTAGACTTTTATTTATTCTGACTTTGAATCATACAACCATAGAATGGTTTGGGTTGAAAATGACCTTAAAGATCACCTAGTTCCACCCACCATGCCATGGGCAGGGATACCTTCCACTATATCAAGTTGCTCAAAGCCTCACCCAACCCGGCAACTTAAATGTATTATCTTGAACTCATTCATTTTTATTCATATAATATAACAGTTTTAAGAGTATATCTTCTATTTATGAAGATAATTTTGAATTCTAATCCTCTCTCTAATGTATTTGTTTTTTCTCCCAGGCTGTTATCATCTGAAAACTTATTATCTTACTGTGTATTTCATCATTTAGGTACTGAATGAAACTATGTCTCCCTTGTACACTTGTTCTCCCAGCACAGACCCTTGCATAACCTCAGCTAATTAATTCTTTGATTAAGAACAGTTTAAAAGCACTCTCCGGGTATGGATTTTTACATAGATTTGTACATATTTTATGATATTTTAATTTAGATTATGCAAAATTTCTTTGTTGGAGCTTCTTGTCTGAAGATTTAACCTTTCAAAACTATACTGGACCAAAGTTCAATGCATTGTTTAATCAATATTTCCGATTTACAACATTAAGGTGCCTGAGTCTAACCATGAATTATGTAAAGACTCTAGACAGTAGCACCTACTTTGTACACACCTAATTCCTTTGCTGGAATTAATAATAAGAAGGGTAGAGTTGTAAAACTGGGACATGAGGAGGCTGCACAAGTTTTATTGCTAAATAATTTTTGTGTATACAGGAATTAGAATAAGGATATGTTTCATTTTCATATACAAAACTGTTGGGTATTCTAAGGCAAAGTTCTTTATTAGTCTCGTTTTCACAGTTGCATTTCTGATGATCTTCTGAAATCCAATATTTTTAGTGGAACATGGCCCTTAAAATCAGAGCTGCACTTTTCCAGAGTAAGAGCAAATCTCAGGTTTCAATCAAAGCTTTAAGACAACTGCTGATCTATAGAATTGGTCTCATGAAATGAATCAGGGCTTTTCCTTTTAGCTCAGTGACAATTTAAGTATCTCAAATGAAATGGAGTTATTATATATCATATTTATATGTATTATATATATATTTCTCCTTTTGGTTACTGCTAAAGGTAGCCCATGAGGGTCTATTCTGTTTCTAGTTCTTATGGAGATTGTCAGAACCTAAATAGTGATCTCTAATTTTCTGACAAATTTTCTGACAATTACATGCAGCATAGGAGAGGCAAGAAAATTCTCTGTTATTCTCTGCTTCTCCCTTCTCCCCCAAACTGAGTGGCACATGGAGGAAGGGGAATGGAGAGTTCATGGTCAGTCCACAAAATTTCCTCTTTGCTACACCGTTCTCCTCACATTTGCCTTCTTCCAGTACGCAACTCCAGCACTAGAAGCACCTCTTCCCCTTCCTTATTCCTTTATGTTGCTGTCTGCACACTTTCCTTCATCACTGCTCACTGCCTATGTGGAATTTTGTTCTTTCTTGCTTTCCCAGAAGCATCAGCAGCTTCATTGACAGGCTTAGCTGTGTTCTGTGGGGGGTCCATTGAAGAACTGGCTGGAACAGATTGGAACCAGCATGGTGCAGACCCTGACCTCTTCTTACAGAGACATCTGTGAGCACATCACCCCATCCTATTACCACAACTTTGTCATGTGCACCCAGTACAGGGACTGTTTTGTACAGTTCTGCACTGCCAAATCTATCTTCTACAGTAAGACTGAAAAAATGGGCATATTGGGGTTTAGAATAACCTGTAATTTGTCTGTTTGGGATACCAGAAACATGGAAGGGAAGAGGAAATTGAACTCTTCTATCGTGTTCTTCTGTGTGTGTTTTGACACTATGCCAAAAAACTGCTGTTGCTTCAGATATCGTTTCTTCATCCTCCAGCCATTAAGAATGATGAATCCCAAACATTTGTGTTTCTCCATCCAAAATCAGCCATCAGAATCCCAGTAAAGGCTGCCAAATGCACTGTGCAAAACACTTAACATTTCCTGATTTTAGCTTCAGCATTCAAGAACACTAGCTTGTCCTGAAGCTGACTGAGACCTTTCAACAGTCATTGGTGGAGGACATGCTCCAAAAGGCTAATTTTGTTTCCATTATTTAGGCTACATTAGGTTTAGGTTATATACTGTGATCACCACTGTCTCAGCACATAAAATTTTGGCAATGGAAATACAGGATCTTTCCCAAGAGACATCACAGAACATAGATAGTTTTTTTAAATGGTGCAGTTGTGTTCCAACACACATTCAAATATTAGATTTAATTATAACACTGCAGTAGTAAGCCAATGAGAAAAGTTTTAAATTATTGATATATGTTTGCATTATAAAATAACAATTACATTTAAATTACTAGCTGGTCAATAAGAACTATTTAATAAGTAGTTTAATAATCTTCATTAACAGTAGCTGAACTATTCTATAAATGTTACAAATAATAGCCTTCCTTAAATTATTTGTGAGTTGATGAAATTTCAAAAACACATTTCTGTTTCTATATATTGCAGACAATGCATTCCACATAAATTAAAGGTTTTTCTGTGTATAGTTATCTTCAGAACGCTGCCATAGATACTTTCATTGTGAATCTCTGGCTGTCTTGCAGTATTTTGTCCTAGCTATTTAATATTCTTCCTAAATAGGATTCTTCCTTACATCCTGTTGTGCAAATAAACATAATTCAAGTCTAGATGACCCAATGTACAGTACACAGGATAACTTTTTTATGGGGCTGGAGTTTCAGGTATTTGTTAAAAACATCTTGGTCTTTGCTTATGATTATAAACGTTGAAGTCCCTTTTACCAGCTTCAGTCTTCAAGATTACCTATATCTGTATGGAACATATATATATTATTTTCATGCCAGTGGAAGTAAAATATACACCCTTAAATATCTTGGGGGGGAAAAAAAGCTTTTCTCCTGAAGTTGTATGTTACCACATACCCCTTAAGATATGATCAGGGCGAGAAGCTTTTGACTTTTTTCCATATTTGCCAAGTCCCGGGCCTCAAAGGAATGTAAGCTTTCAACTCCATTTAATTTCCTAATTACTATTTAGATAATTAAATCACCCTTAGTGTTCAGAAGTGGCTCTTGGTAGGAATTACACAGCATTTTAGAAACACAGTCTGTACTTTCTTTTGAGAATCAGGAAGATTCTATTCCGCCTGTTCATCTTTTTTTCAATATAGAAAAGTTCTATGTTGGAAATGTTACTCTGTCCAGCCCAAGAAACCAAGATCAGGGTCCTGAGTATGATAAATGGCTAAAGTTGCATAATGTTCATGTAAGTACAAAGAGTGTTTGAGGGGATCTGGTATCATAACATATGCTAGCTGTTATGTGAATTTAATGTGTATTTGTTAACTTTTCTCAGTCCTTAAATCTCCACTTTGTTCAGAACAATTTCCTGAATTATATTTCAATCTTTTCTGGAGAATTTTTGTTTGTTAACATCGTGAATTAGAATCAGTTCTGCCACCACAGATACCGTATTAATTTCTAATTACATTACAGTGCAGTTATTTTATCTTATGAGCAACCATAAAGTGTTAAATACCTCACAAACCAAAAAAAATGTTCCAGTCACAAAGATCTACTCCAGGTAGAATAGGAGCATTAATTGTGTGGTAAATAGAGAATTGAAGAACATGGAGGGACAATGGAGGGAAATAGTCATCAAAGAAGATATTCCTCCTCTCAGGGCTCTTAACAGGCATTAAGTAGCAGATGTAAATCTGGGGGCAGCTCCTACCATACCCACTCATCTTTTCCACCCCACTGACAAACATAGTTGCCCCTGAAGTAGGTACATCTCATCCACTCACAAACCAGCTCCATCCTGACCTCACTTTCCAGTCTGTCATACAGAAGCTAGACAAAACCGAGGTCAGTTTAACTTAAGAAAGAGGACAAAAATGTGGTGATTCTCCTTATTCACAAGCGAATCAGACATCCTTGTCTCTGGGGAGGCAGCCGTGGTCAGGAGGGCACGGAGGGGTGCTGAGGGCAGTAACAGCTTCAACCATTCAATTTTAATCCACTGTTTCACATCCGTCAGAGGTCTCAATTAGTCTAACCACATTCTTTGTGTGGTTTCAAGAGTCCTGCAACCTGAAAAAACGTGCCTGCTTCTGCATGGCTCTCTTAAAAGTATTTATATAGCCCAAAGAATATAGAAATAATTTTGTCTTCTCTGATATCAGTCAGAGAATTGTGAGAACAGGTGTGTGTTTATATGTATATACATTCTCATAGGCAAGGACAGATGTGAACAACAATATCTTTGTTCCTCAGATGAGCAGCTAATGAGAAATGTTCAGGTTGCATATCCTTCAGAAATTTTCAGCTATGTCAAACCCAAGATGTTAACTTCTGACCTAAAGCTGAAATTTACCACAAAGCACAAACTACAGGAAATATAAAAGTCTGATTTAAGGAAGAAAAATGCTGCTACTCAACCAAAATGACTTTAAAAATAATCACAATCTCTATGATCTAAATAGGAAGTTTCCATTTTTTTAACTAATAACTTTAGAAAATGTGACCACAAGGTCATGATTTTGCATGATCCCATAAAATATTTAAAATTAATTTCATTTGTCTGCTTCCATTTCTTTAATAATTAATTAGGAGTCATTTCCCTGACTTCAGTGTGTCCCCCTTGTGTTAGTAAATCTTTTCTGTAGTGATTGTATCACTTCAGCATTCTTGGTCCACAGGGTTTAAGATGGGTCCCCTTTGTCTTACTAAGATATTATTGGTTACATAATTTGGTAAAGCAGTAGAAGAAGAATTTAGCTGTAAATAAGCTAAACTAAATGAACTGAAACAAAATAAAAATTACATAAATTCCATTAAATATTAAGAATTAAAAGAATAATAGAACAGGAAAAAAAAAAAAAGGTACAAAAATGACATAAATTCCATTAAATATTAAGAAATAAAAGAATAATAGAAGAGGAAAAAAAAAAGGTGGAAAAATATTACAGAAAACCCAATCACGGCTTTTCCCATTAGTGACAAGACCATTACTTCAAACAACAAAAAAATTCTTTGTTCTCTGGAAAGCTTTTCCCATTAGTGACAAGACGTGTTTATTTTATATATGTATGAAACCATTACTTTGAACAACAAAAAAATTCTTTGTTCTCTGGAAAAATGGTGACAGAATTGAAGTGCTACATGGCCATTCATTTATCCATGCAGCATATGTTTAATTTCATACAGGAATTCAGCATGAGATCATAGCTTGATATATGGATCCTGATATTAAAACTGAGTATTCACAAAACATATTCATTTATTCTTCTAGAAAGGGAAGCTTTTTTATTTAATTTATATTCTTCTGTCATTCAATGTAAGGTAGTATTCATTTATTCTTCTAGAAAGAGAAGCTTTTTTTATTTAGTTTATATTCTTCTGTCATTCAATGTAAGGTATTTGTGTTCCAGTTAACAGACAAGTGACAGGCGCTGTATGCACATGGATAAACACACCTGCAGACATAAATATGGCTGCAAAGACATGCACACACTAAACCGATGACAAGGCTGAATTTTTCTATTACAGACAGCTACAGATTATTCAGTAAGTTCCTCCGCATACAAATAAAAGGGAATTGGCCATTTCATTACAAGTAGGGATAAGGATATGTTTTTTCTCTTAAGCTGATTGTTCCTTGACGCATCTTTCAGGAGATACAGCACAGAAACTGCTCTCCATATTCAATTTCTTATTCTAATTCCAAGTTCAAATATTTGGTTATATTCAGGTCGATTTTAGCCACTTTTCTCCATAAATAAATAATCATGTACAGACATATGTATGCCTGTCTCTTTCAGGTTAAATATTTGATTAGTAAAAGCCAGAAGCAATTTAATAAAAAATATTTTAAAACTTGTTTTAATCATGAAAGAGAGCAAACATAAAAATACATGTTATTATACAAAGAGACATACAGTCCCTCCACACACACACTCCTGCCACAGGTTTATATTTAAACATGAATACATAAAAAAAGGGAAACAGAACCCAAAGCCATTTTGTTCCACACTCAGCAACAAGAACTCATTCCTCGGGGTAGCAAATACAAAGAGATTTCTTATAAGTGACTTTTTTCAGCTACTTTTAAATATTTAAGAGATTCATTGTGATTACCTGTAAGTCACGTAAGTATAAGCAACTAAGAGGGCAACTAGAAAATTTTTTTATGCATTCATAACAGCAGTGCTGCTACACTTCTTTTAAAACAGAAAACAGGAGAGGAAAAAAAACAAACCCAACAACCAAACAGAAAAGAATAGCTTTTGTTAAATGACTACCTAAATGTACGAACAAGGATTTGGGGAATAAAAGAGTAATGCTTACTCCTTGGTCTTGATCAGACTTGGGAAGCATGAGAATTACAGTTATTGCACTTTTATTTTCAATTCTTGGAGAATCTCCATTTGCTTCCTCTGTTTATTCATTAGCATTTTGTGCTTTTTTATTTAGTTTATTAATATACTTTTCCTCAATCTTAATTACTCTCATTCAGTGTATCGATCTAGAAAAATTTTGGCCTCCGTCCAATATAATTCATAAAGAAAGTGCAAGTGCGTGTTTTTCTTGTAGGACAAGACGGCCTGCTCAGGACCATGGAGAAAATGCTGCAAGGCTCTTGGAAAGACTTGCTGAGTGAATGATGCTGAAATGGAGAACAAGTATACATTGTAGAGAGTACAGTTACTATTTTGGGTCCAGAAGTTCTGTAATTGCTTTAGAAAAGCTATGTTTCTGAGCTGATAAGGATTTCCTCTCATGAGGAATCCTTAACTTAAGTGAAGTGCCACAGTCACAGCTCAGAAGTGCTGGCACTATTTTCCTGTCTGTATCCAGTTTGTAGTAGCCCAATGGTTTTCCTTAAACCAAAAAAGACCATAAACTGAAAGAGCAATAATAACCAACACCATGTTAGGTGGGAGGGTCGACCTGCTGGAGGACCTGTAGGAAGTCTCCACAGAGGCATCTAGACTGGCTGGATTGATGGTCCGAGGCCAATAGGATGAGGTTCAACAAGGCCAAGTGCTGGGTCCTGCACTTGGGTCACAACAACCCCATGCAGAACTACAGGCTTGGGGAAGAGTGGCTAGAAAGCTGCCTGGCAGAAAAGGACCTAGGGGTGTTGGTCAAAAGCCAGCTGAACATGAGCCAGCAGTGTGCCCAGGTGGCCAAGAAGGCCAACAGCATCCTGGCCTGTGTCAGGAACAGCGTGGTGAGGAGGACTCGGGAGGTGATCGTCCCCCTGTACTCAGCACTGGTGAGGCCCCACCTTGACTGCTGTGTCCAGTTTTGGGCCCCTCATGACAAGAAAGACATTGAGGTGCTTGAGCTGAGCAGGTCCAGAGAAGGGCAACAGAGTTGGTGAGGGGTCTGGAGAACAAGTCTTATGAGGAGAGGCTGAGGGAGGTGGGGATGTCCAGCCTGGAGAAAAGGAGGCTGAGGGGAGACCTTATTGCTTTCTACAACTATCTGAAAGGAGGTTGTTGCCAGATAGGAGTTGATCTCCCAAGAAACAGGCGAAGGACAAGATGAGGTCATCAAGACAATAGAGCCAGGCTTTTCACAGTGCTCCATGCTGGGAGGACAATGTACAAGAGATGTAAACTTAAATGAGAGAAGCTGTTTCTACAAGAGAACAGTCAAGCAGTGAAACATTCTGTCCAGAGATGTTGTGACGTCTCCATCCAAGTTTTTTTAAGAACCAACTGAATCAAAATCTGAGTAACCTGGTCTGACCTCAGAGCTGACTCAGTCATGGGCAAGAAGTTGGACTTGAGACCTCCCAATGTCCCTGGTAAACTGAACTATCTAAAGAAAAATTTTGGCCTCCGTCCAATATAATTCATAAAGAAAGTGCAAGTGCGTGTTTTTCTTGTAGGACAAGACGGCCTGCTCAGGACCATGGAGAAAATGCTGCAAGGCTCTTGGAAAGACTTGCTGAGTGAATGATGCTGAAATGGAGAACAAGTATACATTGTAGAGAGTACAGTTACTATTTTGGGTCCAGAAGTTCTGTAATTGCTTTAGAAAAGCTATGTTTCTGAGCTGATAAGGATTTCCTCTCATGAGGAATCCTTAACTTAAGTGAAGTGCCACAGTCACAGCTCAGAAGTGCTGGCACTATTTTCCTGTCTGTATCCAGTTTGTAGTAGCCCAATGGTTTTCCTTAAACCAAAAAAGACCATAAACTGAAAGAGCAATAATAACCAACACCAAGTTAGGTGGGAGGGTCGACCTGCTGGAGGACCTGTAGGAAGTCTCCACAGAGGCATCTAGACTGGCTGGATTGATGGTCCGAGGCCAATAGGATGAGGTTCAACAAGGCGACAAAACTCTCTATATGGTCTTCAGCAAAAGGTCTTACTATATTGAGTAGCTCAGAGATCTTACTATTTTACAGTGCACTTCTAATCTGTCATTGCTTTTCCAAAAGTCATATACACAAATAATAATTATTATTATTATAAAATGCAGATAAAACTCTCTATATGGTCTTCAGCAAAAGGTCTTACTATATTGAGTAGCCCAGAGATCTTACTATTTTACAGTGCACTTCTAATCTGTCATTGCTTTTCCAAAAGTCATATACACAACATGCATGAGCACACAACATACATTTATGGAGCCTGCGTGTAAGAAGCAGCTACAGCATTGACTATTTATAGGAGTTGATCTCCCAAGAAACAGGCGAAGGACAAGATGAGGTCATCAAGACAATAGAGCCAGGCTTTTCACAGAGCTCCATGGTGGGAGGACAAGGTACAACAGATGTAAACTTAAATGAGACAAACTGTTTCTACAAGAGGTCAAGCAGTGAAACATTCTGCCCAGAGATGTTGTGACGTCTCCATCCAATTTTTTTAAGAACCAACTGAATCAAGATCTAAGTAACCTGGTCTGACCTCAGAGCTGCCTCAGTCATGGGCAAGAAGTTGGACTTGAGACCTCCCAATGTCCCTGGTAAACTGAACTATCTAATGATCCTAAGGGTAGTAATATAATTGCATACTGAAAAAGAATGAAAACCTGTAATCGAAGTGTCAGGCAAGGATTATAGGAGCTCCATGGTGGGAGGACAAGGTACAACAGATGTAAACTTAAATGAGACAAACTGTTTCTACAAGAGGTCAAGCAGTGAAACATTCTGCCCAGAGATGTTGTGACGTCTCCATCCAATTTTTTTAAGAACCAACTGAATCAAGATCTAAGTAACCTGGTCTGACCTCAGAGCTGCCTCAGTCATGGGCAAGAAGTTGGACTTGAGACCTCCCAATGTCCCTGGTAAACTGAATTATTTAATGATCCTAAGGGTAGTAAATATAATTACATACTGAAAAAGAATGAAAACATGTAATCGAAGTGTCAGGCAAGGATTATAGGTTCTTTTATTAAAGACCTTACTTGAAGTCTTTTTGACTGCATTCAAAACTTAGATGATCAAAACCGTCACTGAGGTGTTGCATGGCCTGGGAAGATGCAAAACTTCTAGGACCTTCTTTGAATTCTACAGATATTAAAATTTCCATTGCTGTTCACCTGTGTAACTAAGTTGTGGTACAGCAAAACATCACTGTCCTCCTTACCAGCCTCAAGGTTTGCAACGGGCTAAGGTTGAATACTCATGGTGCAGAACATGCACATAAACCATACTGAAACTGCATTTCCACACACCCTATTGAGAATAACTAAGCTTACAAGGAAAAATTTTGCTATAAAACATCAATTTAACAACAAGAAGATTGTATGACAGGAAATAATTTGGAAAAGTTTCGGTTGAAAAAGCCCACTAAATCAAGAAATAGTAAATAATAATAATTATTATTATTATAAAATGCAGATAAAACTCTCTATATGGTCTTCAGCAAAAGGTCTTACTATATTGAGTAGCCCAGAGATCTTACTATTTTACAGTGCACTTCTAATCTGTCATTGCTTTTCCAAAAGTCATATACACAACATGCATGAGCACACAACATACATTTATGGAGCCTGCGTGTAAGAAGCAGCTACAGCATTGACTATTTCAAGTTTCATCAACTATCAGTTTTAAATAGGTTTTTGACACAAAGAAAAAAACATGAGTGGAAGAAATTTTACATCTTCATATATAGAAAAAAAAATCACACTTGTGAATTCTGTATTTGTAGTTTTAGGTTATCGCTGCTTCTAAACACAAGATATAAGTTGGTAAGTTGAATCTGTCAGCAAAATTCTGATGTTGTTTGGCTTTTTTTTTGTCTTTTTCTTTCAGATAAACTAAATGTAATGAACAGAATGAAGTCTTTCTGGTAAAAAATGAAAGGTCATCCTTAAAATGACTTTTCTTTCAGGACTGCATAATGCTAAAATTTATAAAATGGTATTAATAGAAAAGACTTTTCACTGGTCGATGACTAAACAATTAAGTGTACTAACGTAGACTGTAATAATAAAATACAAAAGACTGAAATAGGAAAGAAAATATTAGTAAATAAAAAGGTACATGGCAGAAATAATTAAACATGTGAGAGGCTCATTATACACTTATGTAAAATGGAGATAAAACATCTAACTTTTGCAAAGTTTCTTTTTCTAAAAGCAGACTAGTTTCATTTGAATAAATGCTGTGTGTTATGATTAAGAACAAACATATGTAAATGTATTCATTTTATTTTAATAATCAGATAAAACTGTTTTAAAACAGATTTCTCCTTTTTCCAGAGGATGAATAAAACACAAACAAAAGCAATACATTCTTCCTACGTTACAGGAACCAAGCATTACCTCAGTAATCTTAGGAGTATAGGACATTCAATATCTGTAATTATTGTACATATTATCAGAGTCTTAAGAAAAAAAGATACATAATCTGATAAAATTTTGTAAGAAATAAGACAGAACCATCAACATTTACTTTAAGGATCCAGACCTTGCAAATGAAATTTCACTTTAAGGATCCAGACCTTGCAAATGAAATAACATTTTTTTTTTGTCTTCTGGAATTTATTTTTTATAGAAAAGATGAGCACACAAACGTCAATAATATAAGCTAAAACTTCATTTCAATTTAACTGATATAAAGAGAAAAACAAACAAACAAAAAAAAAACCCCAAGCAAACAAAAACCTAAACAATAAAAACCTGAAGTGAAACAGAAAAAAAAAGCTCCAAAGCATAAAATACCTTTCTTTTGCAGCTTTCCTTAACTCCTAGCAGTTTGTCCAGGGAAAAAACCAAAAAACAAAAAAACCCCCAGCAAACAAAAACCTAAACAATAAAACCCTGAAGTGAAACAGCAAAAAAAAGCTCCAAAACATAAAATGCCTTTCTTTTGCAGCTCTCCTTAACTCCTAGCAGTTTGTCCAGGGAAAAAGGTGTCAGTCTTAGAAGCAACTCTGTTTCCCTTCCAACGTCATTCTATCTTCCGTCAAACATCTCCTTTCTCTTTGGTCATAAGTTTGAAAACACAACTGGGTGCATGAGTTGTCTCATCAACTTGTGAATATTCACATAAATTCACAACTTTTACTGAAATCTTACCTGAGAATTTGTAGCAGTTTCCCTTCCAACATCATTCCATCTTCCGTCAAACATCTCCTTTCTCTTTGGCTGTTTCCCTTCCAACGTCATTCTATCTTCCGTCAAACATCTCCTTTCTCTTTGGTCATAAGTTTGAAAACACAACTGGGTGCATGAGTTGTCTCATCAACTTGTGAATATTCACATAAATTCACAACTTTTACTGAAATCTTACCTGAGAATTTGTAGCAAGGATGTCCGTACAAAACCCAAACAGATATATTTTTGTTTCATCTTCTCCCTGACTGCTTTGACTTATTGTCTATAAATAATAGCTTTCACCTAAGGAATTCACTCCAAAGTTTATGTGTAATTTAATTTTATAAAAATGACAAGCTAATTTACAAAGTTAAATTCGGGTCACTAAAAATGAAGGGTATTAATAATATTAGTATGAAGTTTTTAGAATAATTTATTTCTTTACATTAATAAATATAAATCTGCTACTAACTGGAATTCAGATGAGTGTAAATTTATACATATCTAGCCCATTTTTTTTTTTCCTTTTTGACAAACAAGAACTATTTTGAATAATTTTAAACCTAGAAACTAACCCTCAAGTATCGAACTAAAAATAAAGTCTCTGGAATTTTTATGTTTTATTTTTCTCCCAGCTAAAAATGGCATAGCACACACAGACACAGGCTAAGTTAATAGATGAACACCCATCATGTCTTTTGCCTAGAGCAGTGGTTTCCAACCTTCAGGCTATGCTGAACCAAATCAGCTCTTCCTTGGGTTTGGAAAAGCCTTATAGCAATTATAGGACTCTCCTGTGAATACTTAGATGCAGGAATGAGATTTTTTTTTTATAATTTATATACAATCTAATATGAAATCTATTCTACATTTTCTAAGCAGAACCAACTTTTTATTTTAGACATGCAGCAGTTGAATTTAGGTATAAACTTTTAAAAGGGTTGCTGTTAGCATTAACAAATGATTGGTGTCATTATATTCACATTTATAAGCCTGAGATGTGGTATAAATGAATGACATTTTGTAACCCGTGGTAGGTTGTTATTGTGATTTTAAATATGTTCTCTACTTACTCTTTCTCGGGTTTTTTGTTTGTTTGTTTCTGAGATATTTTCCTTCCCGCTGCTGAGAATGCTTTCAGCTTCCATTAAACCACAAGAAGATAGATATGCTTATTATCTCATACCACGACATTTGTCATCCCTGCTTAAAGGAAGGCAGCACCATTAGGGAAAGTCAAGCAGTATCTTTCCATTTTTAAAATTTGTCTGAGTTTTGAGCTCCATGTTCTTTTCTTGGACTTTTTTATGTGTGTTCGTTGCTTGATTTATTATAACTGTGAAGAAGAAACTAAATGTTCCCCTTTGACTGTGCCTGTTCTTTCTTGGGCATAATTATTTAACACGTTGCTAATCCTCAAGAGTGATCCAAGGTCAGTTGAAAACAAATATGCTCAAGTAGGGACTCCTGAAGAAGATCAAGCATCTTGTGAAGTAGAAATTAGGGCGGGGGATGCACATTGTTAGCCTCTGAAGTGATTCTGTGGCTCCTGTATGTAGAAACTTGAGTTCATAGCTGAGGTGGTGGAGAGCATTAATTAAATGTCTGTGAGTTTTGCCTTACCAAAAAATCTTCACAAGTTCTGTTTGTTAATAAAGTTGGTTATTTAATAAAGTTTGTTATTAAATAACACTACCTTCTGGGTTTGCAGATACTCTTTGCACCCCAGCTGGCTACAAGCCCATTCGTGCTCCTATTGATGACCATGCTGACTTCAAGGAAAAAGCATTTGCCTTATTAAAATGTAGACAACTTGCAATTTTTTCATTAATCTGCAGTGTAACCCTTTCTTTCCTCATGCATTAGCCACAGACAAATTACAATTTAAATTATAAATATAATTATAATTTATATGGATTTGTACCTAACTTGAAGTTGTTTGCACACACCAAATTTTAGACAAAAAGTCTTTCATTTGTTTCCTTTTTTTATCTATTATTTTATTCCCCGCATCCTCTTCTCAAGAAACATTGATTCTGAACTCCAAAATGCCTCAGTAGAGATTTATCAGTTTATCAGTTTATCAGTTTATCAGTAACTTCCATGGGCTGCAGGGGGACAACCTGTCTCACCGTGGACTGCAGGGGAATCTCATCTCTGTCACCTGGAGCACCTCCTCCTTCTCCTTCTTCACTGACCTTGGTGTCTGCAGAGTTGTTTCTCTCACATATTCTCACTCCTTTTTCTGGATGCAGTTGCTGTTGTGCAGCAACTTTTTCCCCTTCTTAGATGTGTTACCTTGGAGGTGCTACCACTGTCAGTGATTGGCTCAGCCTTGGTCAGCAGCAGGTTTGTCTTGGAGCCAGCTGGCATTGGCTCTATCGGACACAGCGGAAGCTTCTAGCAACTTCTCACAGAAGCTCCCCCTGTATCCCCCCTGCTACCAAAACCTTGCCACACAAAGCCAATCCAAGGCCTCTCCAGAATCACACCAAACACAAGTTTTAGACCCGTTCACAGAAATGGCTGCAATGATCCCTCTTCAAGTTTGATTCTACATCTACAAACTTGAAGCAGATCCATAGATCACCTTATATTTCTGTGTTGATGAAAATAATACTTTTTCTCTGTCATTCAATTTTCCAGCTTTCAGTCTTTGATTTTTTTCTTTTTTTCTTCTAACATGTGTAGTGTTTTAAAATATAATTTTCTTTTCTCATTCATCCATTTTCTGTTTCGCTCTAGTCCTCAGGGTTGTTTTTTTTCTCCAACTTCATCTTTTATTTTTTACACAACTTTGACAAGCACAGTATTAGGAGTTTCTTTTTTAAGGAATCTTCCACTCTAGCAACCAATCAAGACAAAAGAAAATCTATATTTTGCAGGTCATTTACTGAGCCTACACAGCCTGCACATAGAACAAATATAGAAGAAAACATTGCTACTGAGCAAATGGTGAACAGTCTAACACTATGAATCTTATAATGTACTGTCATTTATTAGCATACTACCCTCCCTACTATATTGTACTGCTTACCCAGTTATTCGATTTAATAAGAATATATGAAGACCTGAACAGCCAAATTTTGAACAGCACATATTTAGGAACATGAGAGATGAAAACAAAAATGCTGAATTTCATGGTGATTCTCTAAAATTGGAACGCTGTTGTTACAGCTATATTTGACAATCATAACAATGTGGACTGTTTCCAGCAATAAGCTTAATTTGGAATCAATGCAGAGGGAAATTCAGGAAGAAAGGAGTGAATGCCAGGTATAAATGGTGGCTTCAACAGACCAGAAAGCCTCAATACAAACATAACAGCAGCAAAAAAACATTAAGCATTTTAACAGCTAAAATAAGGAAGATTTCACAAAAAGAAGGCTAAATAACATCCTTTTCCTCAAAAGATAATTGCTTTAAAACAGCAGAGTGAATCCAACGGCAATGATATTTCTAACAATCATGTTCTATTTTGTTTGCCTTCCAAGGAAATAATTAATGTATATTTATGAAATATATATGTTTCAAAGAACTTGTTTTATTATATTAGTTTAATAAAATATTTCTCTTTTCTTTTTGTTTATTCAAGCTTGTTTCAGTGTGATCTCTGACACACTCTCCTTAGCAGTCTTTCCTTGAAGGGAGACCAGCAAGAAGTCAGGAATTTATACCATTTTGCTTCATTTGTACCATTTACAATCTGTGGACTTTTAATGTCCTATCACCTAGTAATTGGTATGGCTTCTTTTGTATAAGGGAGTTTGTTTGAAAAGACAGATTTCCTGAATATATCAAACTGCTGGGGAATTCTGCTAAAAATGCCTAGCCTAGGGATATTGCAGAAGGAGTGCCCAGCAGTCGTGCTAAGGGACAGGCCTTTCTGGATAATTGTGGAGCCTCTCAGATGCACCCATGAGCTCCAGAAGGGATGTCCTGTTCCCTTGCTTGTCCTGAGGGACTGTGGCTGTGATAGACTAACTAAAAGTTCAGGGAAAAGAAGTTTCTTGGAGCTTTGAAAGGGACTTGGATGATCTAGCAGAAGGCTATTGTGAGGGACTAAAGAAGGGACAGAAGCAGAGACATTGATTTAAAATGCATTTCTAATCTATTTCCTTCTCTTTTTAAGGGACAAAACAAATTATCTTTTGGTTCTGCCTTTCTTATACTTTTGAGCTCTTCATTTTTCTCTTAGAGAAAAAGCACATCCATTTGGAACAAAATTCTCTTTCCTCTCCATGTCCCATTCAAGTGGCTGCCAGAATAAGGAAAACTCGATTCAGTCAGTCTCTTGGAATGCAGCCCAAAGAAAACAACCAAGGTCAAATTTTGGGAGGCAAGTAAACAAAAACTAAGGAAAACTCGATTCAGTCAGTCTCTTGGAATGCAGCCCAAAGAAAACAACCAAGGTCAAATTTTGGGAGGCAAGTAAACAAAAACAGCAAAACTATGTAGCAAGATTGTGATCTTAATAAAGAGCTTTTATTCTGTGAAGTTCAAAGTGTCCTTTAAAATCGTAGAAATCATAGTGTTTAAATAATTATTCCTGCAAATTACTCACTGAACACCCTGTATTATGGCTAAAGCTTGTCTGTTTGCTTGTGCTTATTGAAAGGTGTTCATTAAATATATGCTTTTTTTTAATAACAAATTTAAATTTAAATAAACTAATTTATTATTATTTAATTAATAAGAAAGAAGGTGAAAGCATGGCGCTGAGAGACAAACACTTCTACCTTTTCCTTCTTCTTTACAAAAAATCAAGCAATGCAAAGATTAAGACTGACGTAGTGTCTTGCAGCAAATAAATAATGGTACAATCTGAATGCAATAAAACTACGGTTAACAAATTGATTGCAAGGCACAGTGTTAAATACTCCATGCATTTAAAAAAGGGAGAGACAAGAAATAAACATGAAGGATAGAACACAATATACAGTTTTGGGTTTTTTAAATTTTCAAATACATGTAGTGAACTTAAATATCACTTATTTTACATCTAAAATAATATTTATTTATAAGGCAAAAAAACCCACAAACAGTGGTGACTGAAATTCATTTAAGATTTAAATTTTAAAACTGCATTTTAAATACTAAATTGACCATCTGGTCCTTTAAAGATAAATGTATTAACTGCATGAATTTACTTCAAGGTGGTGTGTAATCTAATTTCTATGAGAAAGTGCCATGCAAATGTGGGACAAGGAAGACTTATCTAAGCTTCTTTATTTTTAAGTGTGAAGAATGCCAAGGTGAGAAGGTTGGAAATTTTTTTTGCTAGTATATTAAACGTACCTAAAGTTCTCTTTGAGAAGATCAGTTGTGAAACTCACCATATTTCTTGTTTATTACACCAGAAATATATTTTCTCACATTGCGTCCCTTTTTTCTGTGATTTTTCTGTCTCTGTTTAGCTGAACATTTGAACAGTTTACTGCTAGTTCTATTATGTTCAGGTGTTATCTTCCTTCCAATATTGTGTTGGAAAACAAATGTTCATCTTTTTCTAATTTCAGCAAAGATTCAGAAATAGCTTAAGCAGTATAACCGTCAATGAACAGGAATTTTAAGATCTATACTGCATACTTCATTCATTAACATACTATTAGAGTTCCAGGGGTGTGATTTGACCCTTACCATTTGGAAGCCCATTTTTTTCAGTGTTAGGGCTCAAGTTTCTACTTTTTACAAGGAATGTTTTTTCTGATATTGGGTTTGTCATGGGAGAATTTAAGGTGTTGCTCATTGCTCCCACTATTGACTGACATAAAATTGCGTTATCAAGTGCAACAGGTATAGCCAGACATAAAAATTAGTTATTAGATAGGATAGGAAAAACAGATGGATAGCAATTTTTGTTCTAAATTTTTTTATGCTGAGCTTTCTATTCTGTGATTTCTATACTGCAACACACACGCTTCAGACTTGCACTAGTTGAGGTCCCTGCCCCTGTGCCACTGGTCCAGTTTAGATGGACAACTTGACATGTCTGGATCTCGGCTGGTGTTCCAACTTCTTGGCTATCTTACAAGATATGGGGAAAGCTTTAAAAATAATTTTAAACACAAAATAGAATTAGACATCAGGTCAGATCCTCAGAGTATGTGGTTCTTGGGACTTTATACAAGTGAGTTGAGATTATGATAATGCCCTTATCTTTTCTGCTCTCCCCATGGATCACATCATAGGTATGACTTTGCGATTTGGTTTTCTGTGGGTCTTCTGCTTTCCATGGGGGTACTGGCAAATATTTAGTAGTGTGTGGTTGGAAGAGAAAGCTTTCATTTCTAAACCATTCTGAATGAACAATCTATGGCACAATTGCCTAAAAATGGAGGAAAATTAACTCAGTCATGTCTAGTCAGTTTGTCCCTGTTCAGTATTTGTGGTTTCCAAAAGCTTCCATCTGCTGTATGTTCAACATATAAGTAGATCTATATCTACACTACAAAAATTTACAATAATTTACAACACAGTAAATTGTATCATAGGTCTAACAGCTTCATTTTTATGTATTATGGATTGTCAGTCTACTGTGATGCAATTTTGTAGTATCTTTCATTTTTTCTTTTCTCCCATATCACAGTGTTATCAGTAAACTCCTGTTTCTGCAGAAAGCACACACTTACGTAACTCTTCAGTAAGATTTCTGTTCTGTTTAAGTTCTCTTTGCTTTTCCTTCATCATTTTTCTTCAATGATACTGGTTAAAGAAAGCAGTCATGAGAGGATGCTTATTCATCCCTTCTTTACCAAATGCAGAGGCAATTCTTTGCCGTTGTTTCAGTCGGAGAGATAGAATAAGGACAAACAGACATTGCTTGCTTCAGGGTGCATGTTTCTATTAGAAACAGAGATCACTGGAGAGCATGACACATTCAGCCGTGCTGGCACAAAGACATCCTTACACAGAAAGCACAAAATATACGTATAGTAAGATAACATAAAAATAGTATGTGAGAGATCGACACGGATTTACAGGCAGACCGATTAAATAAATGGTGATTGCTCAGGGTAGATAAAATATCTAATGATTCCTTTTCCAGGAGCAAATGAAAATCAAGACAAAAACTTCAGAGAGGATTCTCTGTACTCTGTAGAGCTTGTCAACCAGATCACAGACCCCTCAGATTCCACTAGAGATTGCTTTTGTCTTGCAATAAGGCTTGTGTCCAAAACATTTTCTAGTTAGCTGTCCTGACTGAAGGAAATGAAGTTGCACGCTTAGAGGAAAGGCCCAGAGGAACACACAAAAACCATGGTGTAAACACAAGAGAATATCCTGAATTGGGTGACTACTGCTTTTCGTAACTCACAATTTCATTCTACACCCCAAATTTGAAATTCTAATAAAATTTTAATAAAAAGCCCTGAGAGACTACAATGTTAATTCAAAATTTTAAAGAGATACATTAAAGAAATGATAAGATCCAAATGTACTGTTTAGAATTAATAATTCAATAAAATGAAATATTTAAAAATTAAATAAAATTCAATAAATATTTTTGTAATACACATTGGTGTCATACAATAATATTTGTACAATAATACACTACTATGACATTTTTTCATGTAGAAAAAGTATTCATGTGTTCTCAGTTTCTCACAACGTAAGTGAAATAGAACTAAGGTTTACAGGGAATATGAATTTCTAAAAAGTTTGCTTTTATAATTCTAAGCCACTGGTTTAGAATTCTAAAGCACCAAAATCTACAGCATCTTTAGAATAATTTTTGTTTTAATATTTTCTTCTCCCTCCTATTTATTTTAAACAGAGAACTTATTACCAAGGACTTTGACAGAATGGCTAGGATCTGGTCAAAATGGCACAGTGTCAAATCTCTGTAAAGTAGAGGTGTGAAGGTGGAAATATCTAAACTAAAATAAAAACTACAGCAAAGGAGTACTGAGATTAATGGAATGTTCATAATTAGAGGTCGTATTAGAAAAACCAGTCAAATTTATTTTTTTAACATGCCATCTTTTTGATCAGTTAATGGAAAAAAAGTCTCACAAACCTAAAATATTGTTAAGGAAAAAAGGTTGTCGTGATTTAATATCAGCTAAGTATTTGACTTTATATGCTGTTTTAAACTTATGCACACCTTTTAAATACACAGAAATTACTTCTACAGATGCAGGTATTCTTCAAAACCAAGGCCCTAGTGTGAGTGCAGTCACGAGTTTTAGGTGTCAAATGCTTTTACTCATCAAACTGTGCTTAGTAAATCCTGATTAATGCTTCAAAATAGTGAATCTCAAAAAAAAATATCTAAATACCTCTAATTTTTCCTTCCTTTAAATACATCTTAGACATATTTCTCACTGCATAGGGATCTCCTTAATGCATTAATAACATGCAACTCTAATAAATCTTTATCACCAAATTAGAACATTAACATACAATACATAACAATACAACTTCTGACATACTCATCTTCTTAACCTCAGAAAAGAACAAGTTTTCTTTATATATGGGAAAAGCAAGAAAAGACAGATAGGATTTTAATAACCTTTACAATCACTGTTAATATCTTTTCATTCTAATGACTACAGAATCCATTTATTAATTACTTCTTTTTTTTTTTTAAAGTGGGTACTTTTGCCCTTTGCACTACTTCGTTTCTACAATGAAACTAGAAATCCAATTAGATACTGATTAAAGTTGAGATTTACATTGAAATGGGTGAAGCTAAAATATTCACATTTCAGGTGAGGTTTACAAGGTAGGACACAAAACTCTTTTGTTTCTCAGTAAAAACTGAAAATTAAATACAGCAGGATGTATTTCTTGTAGGATCATATACGTTATTTTATATTGTTTTATGGTACAACTAACACATAATGTAAGAAAGAGCTAAGGAGAAAAATGTATGCATTTCCACTGTCAATTCCTAACATGAACTACTGATACCTCAACTTTCACAGTGACATTAATAACTTTATTTTTACAGAATGATATTATTACATGATAGGATATAACTGTACAGTCTAACATATTGCACAAAAAACAATGGCATATGTGATCCTGCAGCGCTGTGAGAAAAGCTGATAATAGCATCACAAAAGCTTCTTTTCTTTCAGTTTTGGTAATTATATATATTATGGGGGGAAAGACCCAGAGCTTCCAGCAAGCTGTGCAAGAGGTGCATACCTCTAGTCTGACATGAGGCTGGTGATTTGAGTAATCTGTTCTTAAGTTACAATTATAATTATACTGGATGAGTCCAATGTCAATCCAAAGATGGACAGATGGGTTTTAGCTGGCCAGCTTCTACGGAATAAAGTAGGATAATTGCTAGTGTTTTCAAATATTGACCTGATTGAGAGATGCTTTGTTGGTTCAGGGGCTTTTTTTTTAACATCTGAGAACAGAAATCTTCAGAATCTGATAAACTACATTGCCTCCTATTGTTAGTTTCATATCTAAAGAACTGTATATTATATATCCACAACGTTAAAGAATAGTTACAGCAAATACTATAGGATTTCTCTAGATGTAGCAATTTATCCAATTTCAGGGACACTGAAGGACTCAGTATAGGCTTAATATCTTTGAATTATCTCTTGCTGTCCCTGCTGTTAACGGTGATGATCTTCCACAAAGAATATCTTTCTCAGTAATCAGACATTTAGTGCATCTGATTGTACAAATGATTTTGCTTTTATTATTTTTTTTTTTCAGAGGGATAGCCCTTATAGCACTTTCTCATCAGTTTGTACTGGAATGAGGTCAGTTAGTGTCTAGAAGACTGAACAAGCAAATAGCTGTTCTCTAAATAACTGTTACATCGAAAAGAGAAGATAAAACAGTGTTTTCTGTTTCTCCTGAGTCCCAATATAATGGAAATATGGTACAATTTTCAGGCTAATGAGTAAGGAAATATGAAACGAAGGTTAACTCTGTGTATGCATTGTGATTTGATGTTCAGTTATTAAATTCTATCCTTTCTTGTTTGACTGTCATCAAATTAGTATTTTTAGTCTCATCAGCGCACAACTATATTATTTACTAGATAAAATATCAAGCATGTTTCTGAAGCAAGACTTGTTATTTAAATATTGTCTCTTTCATGTGCTTTAATTGATTGCCTATAGGTACAAAATGAGATAGCTGAAGTCAGTCAGTAATTGGGTACTACCAGGGGTAATCAGGGTCCTATGAATTCCCTGGTCAACAGTTTCTGTTATTTAAAGATTTTCTGGATGTTGCTAAGCCCCAAGCAGAACACTGAATTTGTACATGTTGGTGTCTGAGAAGCAGGTTGAACTCTTTTGTCTACAACTGCTGCATACTTATACTTTGTTTTAATTACTTAGCCTTGTTTTAATTGGCTCTCTGGCATGATGTCAGGGAAAATGTCAGAGTTCTCAAAGGAATCTCCTTATTCGAAAGAAGAGGACTCTGTAATTTGGTAATCGCTCAGCACATACAGCTTCCAGCATTGATGTAGTTTAGGATTTTTATCTGCAGTAACATTTTTTCTTATTTACATAAATCTAAATCTGCAACTGAATAATTAAAATGAGAAGGTTTTTCACTAAGAAAATAATTGCATGTGTGTAATATTTTCCAACTATTTCTTCAAAGCAGAGTACAGCAGTGTTCTCATATGCCCTAGAATTCATGGAAAGATCTTTAATACTGCATTTTCTTGGGCTTATTAGTGAAAATATTTTGTCAAAGGTATTGATTATTACATAATTGAGAAGTCTGTTAGGTAGAGATACTCAGTTAAATTTACAATTACAAAATTCTGAAATAATCTAGTTTGGGCATTTAGGATTGTTCTTCTAAAAGGGACAAAGAATACTTGGTGGAAGTGTATACATTATGTTATTTATGTCTTAATTTCATAGGAATGAAAATCAGCTTATTTTTATTGTCTTTCTAAGAAACATATATTATCTTTGATAGATCATGATCCGTTATCCAGTGTTAAATATTTGTCCTACTATTTAAGTAATTGCCTTGACATTATTAACTTAAAAGTCATCTTGATACAGATGCAAGATACAAAAATGTTCTCTGTTCAAAATCGCATATTTTCTAAATATATCTTTCTACTTCAGGTTCTTCCACCATGACACGCTGAAACATATTGATGCATCAAAGCTGTGATAACACTGATGAATTTCCCCTTCTATAAGCCAATTTCTTCACCTGATGTCCCATCTTTCCCTTCTAGTAGCTCAACATTCATACTAGAAGTCAAACTCAGAAGAAAACAAAAAACTAAAAATACCAACACAGGATACTTTAATAAACACCAGGTTAAGCTCAACTGTAGTCTCTAAATAGAGCATATTTATTCTCATGCATGCAGCAGTCAAATATCCAGCCAAAACCAAGAGTTTATCACAAATACATTAAACGAAGATTTAAGCGAATCTTAAAATGGATGTGAATTAATTTAGCTTATTTTCATACACATCCTCTGACCTCTAATTTAGAAATTTTCAGACACCTTTACATCCATTATAAACAAAAAATAAGGGTTATAGTGAAAAGTTTGGAGTGGCAAGTATTTTATTTTATTTTTAATGTTGATACCTTACATTATTTGTTCCAAACTTGGCTTTAAACTCTTTGAGATCATCTACATCACATAACACAAATGACAGCCTTCCTTTCCCTGTTTGATTTTAGGAGGAATCTAACCACAACTTTTTTGAAATTTTTGGATATATTTAACATTCAAATAAAAATTTAAAATGGGGGAAAAAATTGCCTTGATTTTATTTTTAATGTTGATACCTTATATTATTAGTTCCAAACTTGGCTCTAAACTCTTTGAGATCATCTATATCACATAACACAAATGACAGCCTTCTTTTCCCTGTTTGGTTTTAGGAGGAATCTAACCACAACTTTCTGTTATATTTTTGGATAAATTTAAAATTCAAACAAAAATTTAAAATGGGGGAAAAAATTGCCTTTCTTTTAGATGAGAATAGTCTTAAAGATTTGTTTCAAGAACTTTCACTGGGGCTATAATACATAATCCTAAGTAAAGCCTCTCTAAACCGTACCCATCAGAGATGTCAGATCCTTATAACCTTGTGATCTACAGATCCCCACCTATTTTATTGTGCTACTTGCTAAAGTGGACACAGCCACAGCCAGAACATCTACTTATATTTTACATCCTACCGTAAAGAGTTTTATTTTTCTCATCAAATATAATGGGCGATTTGAATCGCCAGCTTGTGGTGAAAATATATGTTTGAATTCCCTTTCTTAGATACGGGGGCACTGTTTTTCATATGGAAAGAGAAAAGGAACTCCAATGTCAATGGCTATAAAGCAATAAAGTAGGTAAAGGTTGTTTCAGTGTCTCCATTATACCAAGTTACATTTGAGGATTTATAGCTGTGAGCAGATAATTCTCCTTGGATTCCTGTGTGGCTGGCTGCACATATCTTTGCGTGAGTAAGTTAAACCACAGAGATTTTCACTGTCCATATGAACTAGATTAAGAAACAATGCTGACAATCTGAGAACAGGCTGGGAAAAAGAAAAATGAATCAATGAATCTCTCAAGAGGCCAGGCAGGTTATAATGCCAACAACTGTGAACAGTACCGGTTCACTCTGATAGATAGGGTACCAGTGGAGACTCACAATGTGATAGTTTCATTTACCAAATTAATAGCTAAAGAGACACAATGTTATCAGTTAGGAAGCAAAATTTACAACATCTAGGAACACTTGGAATTCATACACTCCACCACATTAAAAAAAAATAGTAAGAATTATTTTGTAGATGACAAGAACTTTTTTTTACTATTTTTTTTGGTGGAATTGGCTGAAATTAAGCTAAGATGAATAAGAAATGGAATCATTTCAACTGAATCCAGTCTTGCATGCAGAATCTATTAAGTATAGAAGATCACAATAAAATAATAATAAACTAGTTCAGTTCCTGTGTTACAGTAGTACCTGAACAATTTACAGAAAGCTGAACTAGAAGGTATTATCTACCCAAAAATAATACATTATCAATTATATAAGTAATATCAGCTGTAACCATCAAAATAAACCAGTATTAATAGTCATAGAATTATAGAAAGTAGGACCTTACAAAGGTCCTTTCTGTTCAACTAGACCAATTTTCTGTTTAAAGCACAAATGCGACCAGGACTAAATTAGTTAAGCCATGGTTTTAACCAGCCAAATCTTGAAAAAACAGCAGGAATGCAAACACCACCATCATAACAGAGGGTCTTAAGATGGTCAAACATGATGGGCTTTTTGTACATCCACATTGTCTGTTCCCGACTACCTTCTTGCCTTTACAATGCTTGCAATTCCTATAACCAATAGTCTTCATTACCCAGACTGTTCTGCTGCATTTGACTTACTCCTGTATCTGATACCTTCTTTTTGTATTTGTGTTAAAAAAAATAAGCAAGCAAACAAAGACAAGCTGGAGCTATCAAGTGTATTGTACACTTTTCTGATTATTTTCCTTACAAACAGGGATGGTTATAAAATAAGAATGATTATCCTGATTATGTCACTTTTCTCTACCATGTATAATCTTGCTCAGCCTTGGTGTTATTATATTTTTTATGAGCGCATTGATATGCCCAGAATTTTATATCATTATCACTTTGGAATATTTGTTTCTCATAAGGGGAAAAACAGCCCTCCATATTTAATGTTAACATCGATTTTTCCTTTGCTTACTCATGCCATTATGCTTGGTCAAAACCTCTTATATCATGGTAAACACTGCATTGCTCTGCTTCATTCTTTTACCTTAAAATAAATGCTAAGTATCATTCGACACTTTTTACATATAAAGAAAAATTATTTGTGAACCATACTCTTTGAATTCCTTTTTCTCAAGTGTTACTAAAATTGAAGGTTGTTAAATAAAAATGCATTTATCTTATGTTGAAATTGTATTGCGGTAGGGCGTAGTAGAAAAATACTCTTAGATTTATAAAATGTCTATCCAGAAGAGAGGAAAAATAACACCATCTTGCTTATTAGCATATATGCTCTTGCTAAAAAAATAGAATGGGCAGAAGCAGAACCAATTTTCTCTTCTATGAATCTCTTAAATATACATATGTAATGTTTTCCAAATTACCATATATCAAAAAAATCCTGGAATTCTGCAGCTTTGTGAAAAGAATAGAAAATATATAAATACCAAATAATCTGATACCTTCTTATTTAACTCCGTTCTTCTGAGGCTGAGGGTGATGTTCATTCTAGGTGTGTGTGGCACAGAGGTGTGGTGAAAGCTCTGTAGGTAAGGTCCACCAATTTACAGTTAGTAGTTACTTCTATACACACAGTTACTGCTTCAGGGTTGTAATTCATCCTCTTATTTTACAGTTACTTATTTCTTCTGTTCTTTTGTATTTGTGTTGAATCCATTAATTATTGAATATTGGCTTTTGTGTAAAAGTAATTTAGTTATAGGAGGGTTTTTTTATTCCTTTATTATAATGTCAAATATTTGGACTTACGTGTTTCTAAGGTATTGATTTATTTTCCTTATGGTTGTTTGTTTTTTTTTTAAATAAAATGTAGGCTTTGAAATTTAATTGAATGGTAGTTCTTCATGTTTTCACACCTCACTTTGAAAAAACAAAGGAGGAAAGCTTTCTTCAGCAGCTGATGTGATTCGCTGCCAAGGCAGAAGCTGAGAGCTCAGAAGTCAAGCAGAACAGAGTTTTGAAGTTTGGTTTGGGTTCATTGCATGCCAGACAGATTAAAGGAGTAGGAAAAGAGGACCTCTCCATGAAGTTTTTCAGCCTAGGTAGGAATGTTGCTCAGTGTGATTCTACCGAATGTATCATGCCCCTGGTTCTGTTCCCATATGCTACTGTGGTAGCCCTTAAAATGTTACCTGCTCTACCTCTCTGCTTTCTTTATCAAGAATAAAAAGTTCTTGTCAAGATCTTGCTCATAGACTGAAACACATTCCACTGAGTGTAGTTGATTGTATTCTATTAGTTTCTCTTTTGGTATTTATATTGGTATTATATATCGGGGGGTTGGACTAGATGATCTCCAGAGGTCCCTTCCAACCCCATAGCATTCTGTGATTCTGTGATTTACCTGCACAACTAGAGTAATAGAGTTCTATGTAGATCCCTTTAAGTACTGATAAGCATTGATAAGTTCCCCCCTCAGTCTTCTCCAGACTAAAAATACCCAAGTCCCTCAGCCTTTTCAAACCACCTCAAACTAGACTTAAACAACCTGTGAGCTGCAAGAAGAGTCTCATCTCAGATGCACAGCTCTTAGTGCAGGCTCATTTACTTTTATTCCTGCTGACATTTAATGCCAGTATTAGTTAGGTATCCATGCCTGAGATAATTCATGTACTTCTTCATTGCCAGGCAGTTCTGTTCTGACATGTACACTACTTCTAATGGTGGTACATATTCAGATTAACACTAACAAGACAGTCAAGGCACTTTTGGGGATTTCATTTACACTACTTACTCTTTAAAACTTCATGGAACTCATAATATGATCATTCTACCTTCTAAAATGTAGTCATTCCTAAAAGAGCTGTTTGTAATTCTTTCACTGATGAAATTCTATGACCTCTGAAACAGTGATCAGAGCTACCAGTTTGCTCACAGTCCAGGGGCTTTCTTGTCTGTTTTCTTCTGAATAACCATGATATTTCAAATAACTTTCAAAGAATTGGGAACAATATATAATTTTCCAAATTATAGCTGCGATCTATACTAGAATGAATTATAACTGGTATACTTAGAGAATGTCTAGTTCTTCCTTTTCTGTCCTTCAGTTCTTCTGCTGCATTCTGTATTAACAAAATAATGCTAGGATGGTATTTTAGCTGTGATCAAACACAATTACTAAAGCAATACCTTGTGCACAGTTTCAAGCTCTGACAATGAAGGGAATAATTGTTACAAGGTCATACTTTCTTTTTACTGAAGCAAAAATGCTGTTAGTGTTGCCAAAATAGTACGTATGTTGAAATTTTTTACCCTGTGGTATGAAAACGAATTTATCCTGCTGTCTCTTTACTATGCTTAATATGGTTAGACTGGCTACCTTAAACAAGAAGCTACTGCTACTCATAGGAAAAAGAAGTATTATATGACCTTTTCATTTTGTTTGGCAGTATTTCTTGACTCTTTCTCCTACTTTCTAAGAGAGGATTGTGCAGGGGAAGTCACACTTCTTTCAAAAATAATGTCTGATTCTGTAAATCTTTATTTCCACCTTGTTTCTCTTGTCTATGTATGAACAGTCCTTGTGATGAAGGTCTACTGCCTGCAGTTTTAAATTCTTTTCATACAAGCTCTAAGGATCTAATCCCTAAGAATCCATAGGTTCCTAGCAAATATTCTTGTGTCTTAATTTTTTCATATGGGTATGTCCCTAGGTGGCATCAAACAAATCAAACTGATATAATTTTTTCCATCAGCTTAATATTTGAGGTTGCTTGGAATTCCTGTAACTGTTTCCTATAATTCTATACAATACTATACTGATAGCAAATGCATAGTTATTTGTCTTTTGGTTTTGTTGTTACATTTTCGTTTTCCAATAGGATATTTGAGCTCTGACAGCGAGTCAAAGGTTTTGTAAGGGTTTTTTTGTTGGTTTTGGTTTAGTGTTTTGGGATTTTTTTGGTCTTTTCTTTTTTCTTTCATGTTTATATACCTGGATGGATGTAGAAAGACAGAAGGCCTGTTTATTAAGGCCTGCTTTTAAGGCCTGCTACTGGAGGCCTTTTTGAGGCCTGCTTTTAAGGCCTGCTACTGGAAGATTAAAATCAATAGCCCTCTGCTATTGCTGGCAAACTGTTAGGTAATTCATGCCAAGGAATCATAGAGTCTTATCAGTCTATCTTGGGGCCTGAACTACTAAGTCCTATGGGACTTATTGTTTACTTTCATGTTTTATGTGCTACATTAGCCTGTTTTCTCAGCTTCCATATATCTGAGCAGCTCGGTGAATGAAAAGGAAAAGATGAGATTAGTCTATAACAAAGACTCTGGCTGAATGTCTCTGTAGACAGACACTAATTGACCTCTTTTAAAAGATAACTAGAAAAGAACACAACTTTGAATAATTAATTTAGTTCTGCATAGTCTTCTAACATTATTTCATTTGTGTGAAGGTTCTGCTGAAACACATATGTCTCTAGTAAAGCATATAAGTTAATGTTTTAGATCTTTGTGCCTGCAGTTAGGTTAAACATCTATGCACAAAAACTCTAGTGATTAAATTTCCAGTTTTTTCATCATCTACAGATGTACTGATCTCAAAGAAACTTTCAGGAGTTTAGAAATATTGTAAGTCAATATGTTTGCATTTTTGTGTTTATGTAGGGATTTAGGATCGTTTACATTGGTATAAAGCACTCCAGTGTAGTTTAACTGTACATCTGGATAGTGTTGTAAAGTGTTTTATCCCTTTTAGGGGAACAATATTTGCGTTCATTAGTTTATAAGGATCTGAAGAGTTAATTTTCTGCCTTTGGACTGTATCAGTGCTCAAAATGCTGGAAAAGAATGTGTTTTCAAAGAGAGTATCCCTGTGGTCACTTTAAGCATGCAATTATCTCAAGTATTTATTTCTTTATGTTTCAGAGCAGACAAATTATATCCGTAGCAGTTATCTGTATCACAGAAACTGTAACCCAGGTGACTGTTTCCTTCCTTTTTTATCTCTAAATAATGTAATTATGTTAGAGCTTCTAGTCAGAAAGCTTAGCTTTCTCAGTTGAAATAGTAATGATCTTTTGCTTTAGTGCATGTGATCCTAGCACAATCTCTGAAATTAAATTATGTAACAAAGGAGTTGTAGCTGTACAATTACCATTAACTATGCTGTATAACTGCAAGTAAATATTAACAGTATTTTTTTAATACTTTGAAAAATCCATTTTCATGAGTCAGGTCTGCTAAACATTAATAAAAACCTGCTTTACACTTGATAAATAACTTTATACAATGTATTTATTATCACTTCAGGTAGAGGACTTTTCATTTTCAAGATTTTTACCTGATATGATTATTAGATATGTAGAAAAAACTATTTTTATACTGAAGTTCTTATAGAACTAGTGAATGCTTTATACAAAGAAACAGAACACAGACTAAATCATTTGCAGGCATGGAGTAATTTCAGATAAATTAAATCCATACAGCATTCAGAAGCAATTTAATCTGTTATTGACTTTGAACTTAACAAGAAAAGGAAAATAATTACCTGTATATTTCTGAAAAGAATTATATAACCAGGCAGAAGCTATGATGTCCAGAATCAATTAGAATCTAGTCTATATTAATCAGTTTGTCTGTCCTCTCAACTTTCTGATACAGAAATCAACAAAAAACCCACCCCAAAACAAATAAGGGCAAAGACTAAAAGAAGTCATTGTTCCCAGAAAAAAAGTGAGAATTGCATGTTTCAAGTGGAATTAGTAAATTAAATTTAAAATTAAAATATTTTAAAATATATTATATTTTCATTCCGTTCAGGCCCTGATACTTAATCATATTTCAGCTTTTCTGGTTTTTTGTTTCGGTTTGGTTTGATTTGGTTTTTGGTTTTTTCCTAAACTGCTAGTGGCGCAGAGCTTTATAGTAAAGGAGAATCAGGCCATAAGTATTTTAGAAGAGAAGATAGAAAAGGGGGGTTTTGTTGTGTTTTGGTGTTTTGGGTTAGTTTCGTTGTGTTGTTTGTTCTTTTTTTTAATCTCAAGCCAGTTAAGAGGTAGAAGTGGTACTCAGTATCAGACGAATTTGCTCACAGTAGAGCTGAAAAAAACTTATCACTGCCAACTTCTAGGACACAAGGAACTGATAATGAAATATGATGATTCTTTGCACAAGTCCAAGCTTCTTTCATTTGTATTAACCTGGTCATTGTTTTAATATGTTAATGCACTTATGATTGTGAACCAGGTTATTTGTGCAAATATATTTTAGCCACACAGTGTGAATTATTGTTGTGGACATTTGCTTTGTGTCATTCATTGTTCATACAGTCTCTTTGTTCATGTAATTTGCAGGGTGGGGTGTCCTAAACATACTGCTAAGAAGAAAAGTAATCAGCCTTAAAATCCTAGTTCTAGTTTATAAAATATTAGAATCACAGAAACAGAGAATAGTTTGTGTTGGAAGGGACCTTAAAGATCATCCCTGCCATGGGCATGGACCCCTCCCACTAGATCTGGTTGCTCAAAACTCTGTCCAACATAGACTTGAACACTTCCAAGAGGATGGGGCCTCCACAACTTCTCTGGGCAACATAGGACAGTGTCTCACCACCCTCACAGAAAAGAATTTCTTCCTATTACCTTATCTAAAGCATGAACAGCTGGTAGAATTATGTTTATCAACATTTTGCAAGTACTTTGAGGGGGAAGGAGCAGGAGGAATAAAATAAGAATGACTTTAGGAAAACCATCATGGAAGAACATTATGGAAGGTTTCAGCCTTTATGACAAATTGCATGGACAGATGTGAACATGGAAGGTAGGAATTAGCAATGGCAGAATTATTCATGGTCTCCCTGCATCTTGTTAAGAGCCAAAAAGGCCACACTTCAGCTTTCCTAATCCAACTGCTCATGCTTGCGGTATCTGGCTGATTTCATTGGTTGGGAAAAGGATGGAGAATGTATTGATCCCATTATACCAGCTGCTGTAGAAAAGTGAATTCCACTTAGAAATTCCCAGTTTCATTGCATAATCAAGGCTTAGTATTTATTGGTTCCAAAAGCAAAATTACCTTTTCAATGTGAATGTTCATCAAAAAGATCGTCTTTAAATTTCAAGGAGGTAGAAATCTACAGGTAGAAATTTTATGGCTGGCTGATTAGTTCTTGTTTGACAACTCTTGACTTCTTCCAGCCATGGATTCTGCTGTGGTCTGGTAAATCCTCTTCCCAAATAGCCAGCCTGAGGCCAGAGCAGAAACAGTAGCAGTCACGTACTCAAATGTATTTACAATTGTTTGCTCTGTACACATATAAGAAGATTCCCCCCTCATTACATCCATCTGTAGCTCTCTCAGTTCATTCCTAGATTCTCTGCCTCAGACAGAGAAGCGTGTGAACACAAGTATTAAGCTTTCATATTACCACTCTGCATTTCATGAAAAGCAGTAGCTCTTTTGAGTATTAATGTACAGAGGAAGAAAAATGAAAGGAAGTAATATAATACTCTAGCTTGCATCTTTTAAGCCTCCCTGGTTAAAATTTCATTAAGTGGGAAAAGAATTATGTTCCACAAAGAGAAAGCTTTGAGGGAGATTGTACAATGTATGAATTCTAAAATTTTCAGATCTGTCTTTCTAAAAAGCAGGATCCAATCCTTGATTCTCTGACTAGGGTTTTGAACTCCCTGCTGTGACTGTGTCTACTAATTCCAGATCATGTAACTGATCTGCATGATGCTGGCAGATAAGCATACTAGTGATGTGGCAAGAGATATGAAGTTATATAGTCTAGGATGAAAGTTTTCCCCATAGTTAGAGTTGTGATGGAGCTGGGTATGTGGGTACCCAGCACACCTAGTCATTCATTCCCTCCATGGTTCAGGAATTGCCCAAAAGATTTCCGCATAGATGAAACAATTGACTCCTTTGAGGTTACAGATTAACTGGAGAGGTGACAGAATTTATAACCAGCTTCACCATAAAGCATTTGATTAACTGTTGCAGAAGTTCTCCGGTTGGATGTTTAAGACAGTCCCAGAGGTTTCTCACAGGCACTCCCAGCTGTACCAATTCTTTGCCACCATTCGTATGCTTACATGTGTTCATTAATAAGCTGGTTGGAGAATGTGTCCATCCCAGTGATTGTCCCAGGCAGTTCCCACTGCAGAACCAACCAAACAGTACATCGGTAAGATGCCAATAAGTAGTCAACATAAAATGTCCATGCATGTGCACTCTTTGTGCATACTCTCCTGTTTTGGAGATTTGATTCCACCTGTGGGCACCACCTTACGAAAAATATCCAAATAAATTAGTTATTTTAACAAATATCCTGTGAATATCTGTGCAACACTTGACCTGAGGTGCTGATCAGCCAGTAAGGCAATTGTTTTTTGCTTACTGTCTGATCTGAAAACTTTTGTATATATCTTTCATTTTAGAAGATGAGAGCTTCTGTTGAAAATATATGAACTCAGTGAATACTTGTGATCATGAAAGAGATTCCCAGAGGGACAATGTGTTATTGGAAAGCAAATAGCAACATTCTCACAAAATGTAACTATACTGAGTTTCACTGTCAGCAGGTAGGTATCAACATCAAATGAATTTATGTGAGAATTTGCACTAGCTAAAGTTATAATCTGTTGAACATAAGAATATATAATTTTAGCATTTAAGATAATTGCTATTCATTACCTTAATTATCACTTTTAAAATAATTTCTCAGCAGATATGAAGTAATTCTGGGAACATATTATTTTAAAAGGAATGTAAACTTGATATAAACAAGATATGGATGTTATCAATAATACCACTTTAATATATGAAAAATATTTCTATTTCCTATTACTGTATGACAGCCAGTTTCACTGGTTTTGTATTCAAACATGACTTATTTTGGGGTCTGTAACACTGTTTTTGGAATTTCCCTGTTAGGCTGTATTGATATAATTTTACATTCCTCAACTTAAAATTTGATTGTATGAAATTTGGGATTAAAAAAAAAAAAAGAAGAAAAGAATAAAGACAATATTCTAATTCAAATGAAAGTCTAAAAGAGAGTATCTTGTTCAAAAGGGTCATACAGTTTTAACACCAATGCAAAATAGCAAAGTAAAATCAGTAATGGAATCATTCTGTAATATACAGAATGATTTCACATCACTTTGATGTCAAATACATAAAAATAACATATAATAAAGGAAATTGCCCTTCTTCTTGCCCTTTTTCATCCTTCTACAAGGGAAGAAAAACTGGGAATTCAACTCTGGGGATAAGAAAACTTTGAAAAACTCTGTTCTTAAGAACACTTGAAGTTTGGTCTTGAGGTTCCTATAAATTCTCCTTTTAAAAAACAGTAACCCTGCCTTTCTGAGAAAATTGAATATTTTATAATGAAAACTTAGGAACCTCAAGGAAGAATCCATACAACCTGTGATCTGTCTAGTTTCGTATAAACAAGTAAGAAAATCTGGTGTGATAAAGTGTATCTTATGTTTTCACTCCATCCTAGAAAATGAGCCTAAGAGCTGGTATATTTCTAACTAATTCATTCTGAATCATATTAAAGTTTCTCTTTCACTGTAGGAAAATGTTCTGGAATTAATGAAGGTAAGGGAGGAAACAAGGCAAGGAGAAGTATAAATAAAAAGTAACTGAAAGAGAGAATATCTGAGTTTATCAGGGATTTTATTGGATACAGATTAGCAGCACCTAATTCCTATTATGATTTATAAATGGAGATATTTCATTCTAAACTCTCCTCACTAAATGGAAGAGGGCTGAAAATTCCCAGAGAACTAGTATCTCACAGTTCTACTTAAAAAAAAGCTATCACTTTACCTCTATTTTAAATAATTTACAGTTAAAAGGAACACATATTTTTGTAGAGCACTGGAAAGTAAATTCATGAGTGTTTTTTGTCAGTTGCTTTAAAGTAAGAATACAGATGAGCGCAGAAATAATTTACTTCAAAATGCAGGTAAAATGACACATTCAATTTTTTTCCTGTTGACCCCTTTCCACCTCTTTAATTGAAGTAAACTGCAGTAGCTCTGATCAATGAGAAAGCTATTTTCAAAATACCACTTTAAAAATTATATAAAATATTCTTGTTTGTCCAAGAAGGAATATAGAGTTCTACAGTATAATTGGTAAACTTAGGTATCATTGGAAAAGTAAGGCACTTGCACTATATTATATTATTTAAACATCTTTGTGACTCAGTTTCAATAGAAGGGATGGCAGGAGTTTGTACTTAAGGTACACGTCAAGATTGGGGGTTCATTTTTAATGGGGCTTATGACACACATGTGTGTGCTAGGACTATAGGAAAAGGTTAGGTTTGATGTCCTCAGTTCTGTTGCATTTGGTTCCCATTCTTGGGAAAAGCTAAGTATTCTGATCTCAAGGAAAGGAAACATCAGGAAAATATCATTATTTTTTATATATTTTAAATGAAAGAAGAAGAAAGCTTCTGATAAGTTTCCTGTTGGAAAATACAAAGAGGAAAGAACATAAATTATACAAAGTGATTCTCTCTCCATTCTCTTGAGCCAGAATTAAAGAAAGTATTTTTAGCTGAGTAAATACTACTATTTTTCTCTTCTAAGGTAAGCATTTAAAATGGAGGTTCATCTAAATTAGAATGGCTGAATTGTAGCCATGCGTAGAAATGACTTTGCCCTTCCAGTACAGTTTGTAAGACTATCAAAATAAAGAAGTATTTGATCTTCAGTTGTTTACTGATTCCTTGAAGTATTCCTAATTAAAGTATCTAAGTGACAATTAGGTATGATTACTCCTAAAATTAAACTAGAAAATTTGCTATATTTGTTATATTGAGTCAAACCTATTTGGTTTGGGTTTTGTTTGTTTGTTTGTTGTTTTGTTGGGTTTGGGTTTTTTTGTAGGTTTGTACCAGCACTGAAAGAATTGTTGGGTTTTGCTCTAATTTTATTTGAATGCTTTTAATTTTTGCAAACAGGAAAAAAAAACAAGAAAGAAGAAAAATAATATGCAAAGCTCGTATGACATGTCTGATTTTGTATGCTGTCCACTGTTTATGAATTATAAAGCTCACTAAAGTGAAGGTGATGCAGATATACAACATGTGGTATCTTCTGGCCCTGCTCTGCTAAATGAAATCCCATATCAGAATTTGACTATGCAGGGGTGGTTTTTTATACTAAAAGTAAATTTTGAAGTCCACTTCGGTTTACACAAATGCATGCGTCACATTTTATGAAAAAGCAAATCCATAATTTTGTTACATATGTTTCTGAACATTAAGAAAGACAATCTGAAGTAACATGTTTGAAGCCTTGTAAATGTCTGTGGATTTCTTGTTTTTTAAGTACAATAGCAGGCTTTTACTTGTAAGAATAGTCTATCATTTTAATCAGAGTAATAAAAAAATCCAAATCTAAAATACATAGCACATTATCTTTCAAAGTCTCATAAAACTTGAGGTTTTATGGGAAACATACTGACAGCATATTTTTCAAAAGCAAGAAAGTCTACATATTAAAGAATATCTTAAGTAACAAAAGTTTTCATGACAAGACAGTAGGTGAGTAATAAATTTGCAGTGTTAGCAATTGTAAAAAGAAGTTAATGGTATTTTTTGAAACTTATATGGGGTTTTGGAACCTATATCTCAAAATAAGTAAATTTAAAAGATTTCTGTCTTGTCTCTACCTTGTTTTTAATTTACAATGGGAATGAAAGAGTCAGAACTCATTTCTAGTTTTGAGTTCAGCAACATACTGCTTAGTTTCCCAAACTTTTTTTTTCCATGTTACTTTTAATATTAATTTAATAATCTTCAAAGATGAATTGATTACAAAACTATTTTTATTGTCCCAGGTATAAAATCCGTGTTAATTTTAATATTAATTTAATATTCTTCAAAGAAGAATTGATTAGAAAACTATTTTTATTGTCCCAGGTATAAAATACTGCGGTAATGTAGATATTTCTTCATTGCATTTTTTATTTTCCATTGTTTCATATTTACATACACATTCATCTATTTAAATATTTATTCCATGGGGTATTTTCACATAGAAAATATTTCTACACATAGAAAAAATCGTCCATCCAGCTGTGGGCCTTGGTATGAGTATCTGAAGAGAGGTTAACAGCCAAGGACAGTCCTTTTATATCTGCTCACAATGTGGCTGGAGAACACTAACTAAAAGTATACTTCATGCTTTCTCTGGAGTCTGTGCTAGTAGAAGTTTCTTTGTTAAAAAAAAAAACACAAACGAAAAAAAAACAAACCACAACAACTTTAAAAATTGCCAAACACTAAAGATTTTAAATGAAAACTAAATATTCAGGGATGTGTTCGAAATAAGAAGTGGTATCTAAGCAAAAACACCTCTATTTTGCTTCTTTCATGAAGAAGAGAACATCTCAGAAAAACAAACAATTTAAAAATTAAACTTGAAAGATAGTGTGAGCCTTTGATTCCCAGTAAAATAGCCTGCTGTCATTTTATTGCATATTTATTAGAACTATACAAATTAATGAATTTAAGATATCCTGATATCATCCATGAAAATGTTGAACCAATGAAGGATTGATAACAGCTAACTAATTCCATGCAGCAAAAATCCATCCAGAGCATCCAAAAAGGTCGTCCTACATCTCTAGTGATGTTATGGAAAGAGAGTATTGTAAATTGTTCTTAGTGAAGCAACGTTCTATTCTCATCTCTTCGTTTCAGTGATGTCCTTTCAAATACTTTCATCTAGTTTCATGTATTTTCTACTGAGCAAGTAAAGAAGACAAGGAACAACCAATTTACCACAAAGCTCTCAGAAGAAACAACTCTTCTGTACAGAACTGCTTCTGTAGCTTCAAATCCTTGTCGAATCATGGTGTCAGGAAGTTTACCAAAGTTTACCACTTTGTAAGAATTGCCTATTTCAGTTGTTCATATACCTCAATTATTTAAAAGGGAAATATTGTTGTGCTTTAAAGTAGTGGAAGGTTTCTGTCACACACTAGAAGGAGTGCTCAGGGAAGAAACAAATTAAACAGAAAGATCTAGAGAGGCCTTTAATAATCTGACATTAATTTATAAATACAAATTAAATTCTCTTTTTTAATACAGCTCTTTAAAATCTATTTTCTTTGTTTTATAGGACTTGGTGAAAATTTCTCACATTGTCTACTTATGAAACCTTTAATTCCTTCTTAATTAATATTGAATAAGCTAGTGAATTACTTTTTTCATTTACAATCTACTTGATTATAAATTATACATGAAAATATGATTCATTTAAAATTTTAGCCCTGGTCTTGACTTATCTAGAAGAGCCTTATAATAAAAGGTGTTTCATAATCAGTAGTGTTTCATAACCTGAGGTCTGTTGAAAGACTTCCCCAAAAATACACACAGATAAGATAGATAATAACAGAATTAAGTCTCACACACTATTTTTGGGAGTTGCTTAATTTCCATAGACCATACCTGTAATTGTTTTACTTGTCTTGATTATATTCTTTGTAATTACATCCTCTGAGGGATTATGAAAGAGTCCGAATAACCTTGAAGGACTCATAAATATAAACTCTCATGAAATCCAAACCAATAAAGAGCTGGATTCTCAATTCCCTAAAATAGGATCTCCTTTTTTTTTTTTTTTTTTTTGGGGGGGGGGGAATATTTATTTGTTCTTACCAGTTTCTAATTTCCATAGTTATTGATTTATAGAACATTTTCCTATAGCAGATTTTCTCAATCTCAAACATTAGAAATATGTGTATCGTCTGTCCTATTGCATATTCTGTAATGCAGTTAAAAATAACAAAATAATAAACAGATGTCTGAAAATATTATATAATCACAACATTTCAGCATCTTAATACCATTAATAGGTTTAACAACTCTTTCCTTCCAAAAGACAGAGAGGTTTTTAGTTATTATTTTGCTGTTTTGTCTTGCATATTTGTTTTCTGAGAGCTTTCTTATTGCAGAAAGATCCCTCTTTATTATGCAGAGCTTGTCTTTCTGCAGAAAGAAGATCCATGCTCTGAACTGCATTAATTTGTGTTGAAAGACTGTGGCTATCCTGCTCAGTGAGGTTGATCCATGTGCTGTTTCCTTCTGGGTAGGATTTGGACTTCACACCCAGCAAGTTATGAGGGACTGAACCCAGTGTCTGCCCATGATGAGCAAGGAATAAAGGTTTTCATACAGATAGGTAACTTCTAAGCATAATATAATGTGTCTCATCCTCAGCTCAGAAAATGCCATCAAAATAGATGTGTAGATGGTAAATAAATACACATTATGATGTGGCTCTGAACAATGAAGTTTTGACTTCAGCTCAGATTCAGGTCCCTATTTTGTGACACGGATTCTAAATTTCATGTATGGCATGAAATTATCAAAGGACAATCTAGAAAGTATGATAAAACTGTAGCTGGAGAAGCAGAGACTGAGTTCTATGTTTTGGAGACAGGAACTTAGCTCTTCTGATGATCCAGAGATACCAGCTTTTAGCTACGTCTAAAGACTCTGAAAGCTCTTAGACTCTAAGTAGTGTTCCTAATCTCTGGGCTGCCCTCCAGACTGATCTCCTAGTGGATGTAAGCTCTGGCCAGCAAGGTCTCAGCTTTCAAAACTCTCATCAAAAACATTCCAGCAGCAGTACTAAATTTGCTTCCAAAAACTGTGGGAACCAAAGCTGAATGTTCAGAACTCAGAAACGCAGTTTTTAATCACATTTTGAAGATTTTGAGATGAAATATCTTGATTATTCTTAAACTTTTAATTATCTTCTGCAATTTAAAGTTGGGGACATGAGTGGTCTCTTCATTCTAGAATGGAACTAGTTTTCCCCTTCACCATTTCCAGTTCCTATCAAATGCATATTTTCCTTTTTTAACATTTTCTCTTCCATTTTTTGCCAGTGGCACACAGGTTAGTCTTCTATGAATTGAAATGTTTTATTTCTTAAGCTTCATGCAAGATTGAAGCAAAATGTAAGGATAGATGAGCTAATTATGAATTTTGACCTTCAATATAGGAAACCAAAGAGGCTAACATAAAGTGAGGAGTCCTCAATAAACTGCTGAAGTAAGTAAATTTGGAATAACCCCTTGTAGATATTTCCTGTCCATATACATATATGGTTTTTTGGTTGGTTTGGTTTGTGTTGTTTTTGTTGTTTTTTTTTTTTCAAACAGTAGCTCATGCTTTGGAGCATGAAGGTCCTGTCTTTTCTTTAGTATTAATTTACTTGAGATACATTCACTTCAAATCCAAAATTACAAAGGAGTCAGTTAATGTCTGTCTCAATCCAAACACTTGTTCCTGTCCATATATATATATGGGGTTTTGGTTGGTTTTTTTTGGTTTTGTTTTTTTTCCAAACAGTAGCTCATGCTTTGGAGCATGAAGGTCCTGTCTTTTCTTTAGTATTAATTTACTTGAGATACATTCACTTCAAATCCAAAATTACAAAGGAGTCAGTTAATGTCTGTCTCAATCCAAACACTTTTATTGGAGTTCTTTAATAGAAAAAGACAAATTCAGAAAGTTAAATTATGTTATGAATATTCAAAAGGTAAATTACAGGTCAACTTTAAGTCTTTTATTATAGTATCATCCTTGTTGTTGTTCTCCCTGGTGAGTCACCGGACCTCGCCTCCATGCTGTAGATAGGGCAAATTCTAAATCTAGTCTTGCTCTTTTCATCATTTTTAATAGTTGCTGCTAAATATTTAAATACTTGTCTTCAAAAATATTCTAATTGCCTGACACTTTATAATAGGAAATTAAGCCATTTACAAAGGACAAGCTCTTAATTTCCATAGTTTTGATTTAAACATTGTTCCCTACTCAGAATAGGTTTGTTATTTCCCTTCTTGCCATCTGTGTCCCCTATCAGGTTAAGTCTTCTTTCTCTCTTCTTCTTCTCCTCCTTAGGTCCCCTTTAGCCCTACTGTTTAAGAAAGACAAAGACAACTTCTTAAAATTCTGCTTATGTTCTTGGGAAATGTCACTTGTTTGGCAGGGATCCTAAGCAGTAGCACAGCTTGATCCCCCTGCACAGCCCTACATACAGCCAGACCTGACATCAGGAAGCTTTTTCCATGACAAGCATAAATTAAACTGAACCTCAGTTGCAGAATAATGGATAATGTTTTATAGAATGTACAGTCAAAAGCAGATTGTGATGGCTTTTCAGCAGGTTACTTTCCGCTTCTAAACTCACATTAAAAGAGATTTGATAAAAGTAGATTTTTAAAGGGATTTTTGGGGGAGGGTGAAGGCTGGGTTTTGTTTGGGTCTGAGTTGAGTGGTTTGGGTATTTTCTTTTCGGGTGTGGTGGGACAGAGGAGGACAGAGGATTTTGCTTTTCCCCCTGAAGACTTTTTATGAAATCATTTGTTCAAAGCTGTGAATTGCCTTGTGGCAAGTGACCAAACTAATTTTGGCAGTACCACGTGCAGAGAAATTTTTAGAAACTTTACTGAGAAGTTTCGTGAAAGTTCTCAATAGAAAGGTGAATATCCCATCTGCTCAGGCACAACTGAGCAAGGTTATATTCAAAGGAGGCTTCTTCCCCTCCCATGTTGATATCAAACCTGTTAATTAACCTGTTACTCAGACATGAATCTTTATGTGCCAAGAGGCAGTATTTAGGAAGGTATTTAAATAAGAGAAATACTGTCTGGCCACTAGTAATATTTCCTATGAAGTAATCAAAAATTACTCAGTTTTAAAAAAATCCCCAGAGCTGTGGTAAAAGACTGTGTAAAGTAAATAAGAGAGTCACCCTCTCTTCACTCAGCCTTGTAGCCAACAGCAAGGGGGCTGCTGTTATAAAAGTTGGGGGGAGATAGGGGGAGGTAGAAAGAACCCAAACGCACCCACTTTGTAGTAGATTATTTTTAGCAGAAGTTCGATACTATACATATAAGCAGTGTTATATCTGGATCTTATCTGGTAGGGTAAATGTTTTTGAGTTGCCAGTCATTTAATTTAACAAATTAGTGATTCTGTGGTTATGTTTTTTTTCTGTCCATATACATATATGGTTTTTTGGTTGGTTTGGTTTGTGTTGTTTTTGTTGTTTTTTTTTTTTCAAACAGTAGCTCATGCTTTGGAGCATGAAGGTCCTGTCTTTTCTTTAGTATTAATTTACTTGAGATACATTCACTTCAAATCCAAAATTACAAAGGAGTCAGTTAATGTCTGTCTCAATCCAAACACTTTTATTGGAGTTCTTTAATAGAAAAAGACAAATTCAGAAAGTTAAATTATGTTATGAATATTCAAAAGGTAAATTACAGGTCAACTTTAAGTCTTTTATTATAGTATCATCCTTGTTGTTGTTCTCCCTGGTGAGTCACCGGACCTCGCCTCCATGCTGTAGATAGGGCAAATTCTAAATCTAGTCTTGCTCTTTTCATCATTTTTAATAGTTGCTGCTAAATATTTAAATACTTGTCTTCAAAAATATTCTAATTGCCTGACACTTTATAATAGGAAATTAAGCCATTTACAAAGGACAAGCTCTTAATTTCCATAGTTTTGATTTAAACATTGTTCCCTACTCAGAATAGGTTTGTTATTTCCCTTCTTGCCATCTGTGTCCCCTATCAGGTTAAGTCTTCTTTCTCTCTTCTTCTTCTCCTCCTTAGGTCCCCTTTAGCCCTACTGTTTAAGAAAGACAAAGACAACTTCTTAAAATTCTGCTTATGTTCTTGGGAAATGTCACTTGTTTGGCAGGGATCCTAAGCAGTAGCACAGCTTGATCCCCCTGCACAGCCCTACATACAGCCAGACCTGACATCAGGAAGCTTTTTCCATGACAAGCATAAATTAAACTGAACCTCAGTTGCAGAATAATGGATAATGTTTTATAGAATGTACAGTCAAAAGCAGATTGTGATGGCTTTTCAGCAGGTTACTTTCCTCTTCTAAACTCACATTAAAAGAGATTTGATGAAAGTAGATTTTTAAAGGGATTTTTGGGGGAGGGTGAAGGCTGGGTTTTGTTTGGGTCTGAGTTGAGTGGTTTGGGTATTTTCTTTTCGGGTGTGGTGGGACAGAGGAGGACAGAGGATTTTGCTTTTCCCCCTGAAGACTTTTTATGAAATCATTTGTTCAAAGCTGTGAATTGCCTTGTGGCAAGTGACCAAACTAATTTTGGCAGTACCACGTGCAGAGAAATTTTTAGAAACTTTACTGAGAAGTTTCGTGAAAGTTCTCAATAGAAAGGTGAATATCCCATCTGCTCAGGCACAACTGAGCAAGGTTATATTCAAAGGAGGCTTCTTCCCCTCCCATGTTGATATCAAACCTGTTAATTAACCTGTTACTCAGACATGAATCTTTATGTGCCAAGAGGCAGTATTTAGGAAGGTATTTAAATAAGAGAAATACTGTCTGGCCACTAGTAATATTTCCTATGAAGTAATCAAAAATTACTCAGTTTTAAAAAAATCCCCAGAGCTGTGGTAAAAGACTGTGTAAAGTAAATAAGAGAGTCACCCTCTCTTCACTCAGCCTTGTAGCCAACAGCAAGGGGGCTGCTGTTATAAAAGTTGGGGGGAGATAGGGGGAGGTAGAAAGAACCCAAACGCACCCACTTTGTAGTAGATTATTTTTAGCAGAAGTTCGATACTATACATATAAGCAGTGTTATATCTGGATCTTATCTGGTAGGGTAAATGTTTTTGAGTTGCCAGTCATTTAATTTAACAAATTAGTGATTCTGTGGTTATGTTTTTTCTGTACACAGTCTGATTATGGTGATGGATAAAAAGCATAAACTTTAACTTCCTTTTATTTTTATTTTTTTTTAAATTATGCAAACATTTCAACATGAATGTGAAAAAAATGGTTTAGGAGAAAAAAAATCGCCTTAGGATTTTTTTTTTTCCTTTCTCTGATGCCTTTTGAAAAAGAGTCAATAAGAGAGTGAAAACCTGAGTTTGCATTCTGTCTTATTTCTTATTACTATTTTGTTTCCAAGCCTAAGGCATACTTAGAACTAAATAAGTCCCTGATTTTAGCTTCTTTCTAAAAAAAATGAAAACATGATGATCTCAAGTGTTTTGAACATAGTACAGAGTTGTTATTTCTAGAACATTGATCCCTCTTCTTTTACAAACTAATGGAAGTTCAAGTATATTAGGGAATGAGATGCTCAGTTGATGCTAATGGATAATATAGGTCCTACGGAAGGATGATATTAACAGAGAGTGCATGTGATTACACACTTTTATGCTTGCTGTTCCATCAGGAAATTAATTCAAAATACTGGCCTGCAAATTTCTTGAGGAGATGACATTGCAAAGATAAATACGATGTGGAGCTCAAATCTAAAGGAAATCTGTATATGGGCTACATATAGGTAGTCCATAAGTCCTTCTGAGATGGAGCCAATGGAAGAAGTGATTTAGGAACATCATGCTGGATATTTGCTGCTCCTGGACAGACAGTATTAAAAAGTTAGGATGAGTAATACTGGTAATTAGATCATTTTCTATTTTGTTTAATTAACATACTTACAGTATAAGCCTCTTTGTAGCTTTGATATGTGTTTAGGTTTTCAACAAATTAGTAGGCTGCTTTAAACTCCTTTTAAAGTTATTATTTTAACTGGGGATTTGAGTGGGCAGCTTCTAATGTTTGATGATAAGTATGTCATTCCACAGAAGCTAATTAAGTATTTGAAAGACTTCTTTAAAGCAAATGAATCATAAAAAAAAAAAGACAAAAAAGAAAAAAAAAAAAAGGCGGGAGGAGAAAACAAAGAAGTAAAGAGAAAAGGTAGGGAACTCAGGGCCAACAGCTTCTATTTTAATTTTTGTGCCTGAAACACTGAGGTTTCTCTCATGATCAAACGCTTGATTATTGAACTTCCAAATTAGGCCATTGGAAGTTAAATCCTGCATTCATACCTACAACTCAGTGTTCAGCAGTATTAAACTGTCTGACTTTGAAGTAAATGTATTCTGTTTTGAAACTGAGCCTACAGAGGTCATAGTTTACTATAAGCAATGTATTTAAAAGAAATACAAACTTGAACTTGATCTAGCTGGTCTACCTGCATGAAATGTCTTTAGTTCAGCAGAACATTATCAGGTAAGGTTTTGGCTTCTAAGACCTGTGAAGTTTAGTGATTCATTTCTTTAGTTCACATACATGTATAGAGAAGGGTAGTATGGACTGCTTTTCTACTTTATAGAAACATAAGTAATATCATAATCTATTGTCCACAGAGGAAAAAAAAAAGAAAATTAAAAAATCCACATTGTCCCTCTACCAAAACCCTTCCAGAAGAGTGAGGAGCAGGTGGTTACTAATAAGTTTCTCACTTTTTGAGTAAAATAAGACCCATGCAAGGACTAAGCCATCCCAATTATGCTCTGTACACTCCCCAGTGAAGGTGTGCAGTGGGTAGAGATGCAGCTGCAGCCAGCATTTGGTCACTGGGAGAGTATTTACAGAAAAGGAAGAATGAGGACTTACATTGGAAAGTAGAAGACACCACTGTGAAGCAGGAGTCACAATAATATCAACAAGAATTATATCCTTACAATCAGCTGGAGAAAAAGGGAAATGCTACTGCAAGGAGGTTTTTATTCATTAGTTTCATTTGATTTTTAAGATAAAGTCTTTACCAAAATTGAGGAAAAAATATATCCTTGACATTTGTATATATTATAGATAGTACATTTTTAAAAGAACAAATCAGGGATGTATCCATGCAACATTAGATCTCCAATGTCTAGGAAACTAGAAGAATAATACTCGTTAACCTTTTTTCTTGGAGGAATCTGCTCTTGTCTTGAAGTCGTGCTTCCTCATACCTTTTGTTCGTCTGCATTTCTTGTTATGAATTTTGTTTCCCTTTCTAGGAACAGTTCTAACAGAAGGGATGAAGAATACTTCAGATGTAGTTTACTGAAAAAGCTAGTGATTAATTGAATTTCAGACAGTAAAAAATTATTTTATTTTACTTTTTAATGTTCTCAGCAGTAAATAATACATAGAAGAAGATGGATGAGATATAACTGGATTTCCACGCTTAACACCATTTTTTGAATAAAAACAATGAGGCTTCTTCCTTTGAATATATATCTTTGAGGGCTAGAGTCTTCACAGGCAGTCTGAAAATACAGTGCACAGGGGCAAAAGAAGCAAACAAACAATGTGTGAATAGAGGTGGAGCACCCCATTCAAACCCAAAAAGAATAAAATTGCGGAGCTTGTTGTTAAACTTGTATCTTTCAGGTAGAGATCTCAGTATTCCTCTTTACCCTCATACATATTGCCTGTGTATATTAATAGCCTCTGCTGTTATATTTAATGTATATAAAGTATTAACTATATATTCTGCATAGAAATTATATTCATAGAATCACAGAATGGTCTGGGCTTGAAAGGACCTTACAAATCATCTAGTTCCAACCTCCCACCAGACCAGGTTGCACAAAGCCCCCTCCAACCTGGCCTTGAACACCTCCAGGGATGGGGCAGCCACAACTTTTCCAGGTAACCTGGGCCAGTGTCTCACCACCCTAACAGTAAAGAATTTCTTCCTAATATCTAATCTAAATCTCCCCTCTTTAAGTTTAAAACCATTACCCCTCATCCTATCACTCCACTCGCTGTTAAAGAGAGTGCATTATATCCTTTCTAATGTCTATTTTGTAAAGGCAATAAGATGAAAGAAATCAGTTACCAAACTTCAAAGATTTAGAACTGAAAACAAATATAAATTTCTTCATAGACACAGAGCTCTCTTCAGTGATGGACAGTTCCTTGTTAGAATTTAAGATTATTTCATTAGCTATTGCTCATTTCGATTTTTGGGATGTTCCAGGAACAATTTAAATGGCAAAGTATCTTTCAAAAAAAAAAAATTATTGAAAAATATCTAACTTCAAGTAGCACCAAGATGAGAAAAAATATCCAAGAATACCAAGATGGGAAGTGTTTAGAAATCACTGAAAGCAAGGATTAGCAGGCAACTAGTTATTAAAGGCTTACTAAGAGCAGTAACACTGACATATCTGAAATGAATTAGTATGAACACAAAAATAGTTTGAAAATGTCAGGTAGATGCTCTCTTTGCTGGAATACTATGTTCCAAGTCAAGAAGCATCAGAACTATACCATGTGGAGCGTACACAGTATATACAGAGAGACACGACATAAATAGGAAGGCAAATAAAAAAAAAAAAGGCAATATTTTTCTATTTTAGAATAAAATAGCTTATTTCTTATTTATAGTTTTTTTGTGTACTACCCCTGCAGTTTCTTAGCAACTCAGCGTTCTGAAACCTTGACCTTGAACAGGGGCAGAATAGGGAATGGGATGCAATTTCCTATGAACTCAAATTATGGAGTTTGGAAACTGGTCAGTAAATGACTGCCAAATAGAGGTATAGCAAATGTTCTTTTTCAGCTAACAATTGAGTCAAAATGCCCTGGCTCAATAACAGTTGTCTGCTACTTTCCTTTTATCCAAAGGCTGAATATACCACTAGGCTCACAGGGAAGAACAAGACAAGGCAAAATGGACAAAAATTGCACAGCTGAGCCCATAGGGAATTTCAACAAAGATTTGTAAATATAAAGTAATATTTTGAAAAGAGTGCTATGTCATGATCTCATTCTAGGTGAAAACTCTGTCCAGTAAAATACAAAAAGGAGATGGGCAAACTTGATTTTTTTTTGCTCATTCTTGAAATATCGTCTTCTAAAAAGTGCTTTGCATGATTTTGTGAGAGACAAGCATAGCTTGGGCACTCAGATCCTTTACTGGAGGTTGAACAAGGACCTTGTAAGTTGCTTAAATAACAGTCAGCTCTTCAAGTCTCATTCACGTCAAGTTTGACTCCACCACTTTGATTCTTCTAGTTGCCACATTCTATTTATGTGCTTTTGCACAAAAAAATCCATCAAAAAGCCATTTCTTAGAAACCTAGAATGGTTCCAGTTGGAAGGGACCTTAAAGATCATTGAGTTCCAACCCCGATCCACCCCACCCCGCTTCTTCTGCCTTAAGACAATAAAATCAATGAAAAAGGAGATAAATAAACAAATGTATTTTAAAATCCATATTCAAAGCACAATATTTAAGATTACTAATCTGTACGGTTGGCTTGAGCTCATATTTTTATTAGGACTGGTTTTGCATGTTATATTTTGTATAACAATAAAAATATGCATTATCCAAATTCCTACATGAAACATTTGAGTTGTAAACTTTCATTGGTTGCAATGGTAGTGGATACAGTATAGCCCTATTCAATTTTTTATTTTTTTATTTTTTTTTTATCACAGAGAGAATTAATATAAAGGGGGGGGCAGATAACTAATTATAAACATTCTTATTTAGTACAAAAGGTTAGAGCTGTGCAATAGAAAGTAAACATGGAGGAGTTCTGTATATGAAGATGGTGCTTTCAAAAAGATCAGCTGAAAAACTTAACCTAGGCAAGGAGCTGAGCTAGACGTGAATAATGAAAACACTTGAATGAAAATTTCCTTAGCTTCTACTTAAATATTTTGGGTAAAAATCTTCAATTTCCTATGACCAAGGTCATAAACTGTGATAGAAAAGAACTTATGTGAGAAGATTTTGTGACCAATTCACAAGTGACTCTTGCTAGTGTGGTTCATTTTTTCAGATCACTCTGTTAAAAGAGAATTCCGCTAAAAGACTGTAGGTGATGTAGGAAGTCTGGCCTGTATGGTTTCCTGCTAGATCAACTACAAAATGGTTTGGATTTAGAAAATAGCACATTACTCAGAGGTATGGTGAGACTAACAGGATGATGAATTGTTTGAATTCTTGCTATTAGTTTGGATTTTTCTCTCAAGGATAACATAAACAAATCAAATTTCAGTCACCATGACATGTACAATTTAAGTTATATTTTTTTTAGACTGATTTTCTATGTGAATGGAAACAAAATTGGAATTTGAAACAGAAATAGCTTTTAGTGAAAGGAATACTTTCTTGGACCTACTTTTTAGCACGTAACTCTCAAGAAGTAGAAAAAAACCCACCCTTATTGAACAATTAGTAGACATTTCCTCTGCCTAATATTTAGAGATTATTTTTTCCTGACCTGTTCCTTTTTTTCTAGTATAAAATTTCAATTCTTCCTGAGGTTGTCACCTCTGTGAGAAATAGAAGCTAGAATCCATTCCCCTACCCAATAGCATGGTTGTCTGATCTCTTCACTGCTATAGAATGCTATAGGATTCTCCATAATCCTCATGAAAATCCATTGAAGTCTATGAGGACAATTGCCTAGATGAATAGAGCAGTGGCATAATGGAAGAAGGAAAATGTAATTGTAGAACTATTCTGTGTATTTAGAACAATTTCTAATATACAAGAAACAAGATATGTAATAAAATCAGCATGACATTAAGGTCTTTATTGCTTTTTCAATCATTTTTAATATATTATTATTATTATTATTTTAAAGCTTGAGCTTTTAAGGATCATGTCCTCAATCTTTTTCTAATAACTGTTCTGCCGATAAATTTACCTTTAAATAGCAAATTGGTTAGTTTCTTCTAGTAGAAACAGATGGCAAGCATGAATTATGAACAGCTCAAGAAAGATCAGCCTTTGGAGCTCATGTGCAGGGGAAGGTTTGTCTGCTTCTGATTAGAGTTAGATGAGTCCATGTTATACTTCCAGGATTTGCGGAAACACAGAGCAAGTAACCCAAAACTAGGTTACTAAGCCAAGGAGTTGGTGCCTGCTTAAAATCAATGTTTCAAGCTGTAGATTACCAAAATGCTTTTTTTTTCCCAGGATCAGTAGAGCTTAACATAATATATAAACATGTTGATAAATAGGTTAGAGAGTCTGTTACCAAATGAAGCAGACATTTTCCTACATAACTCTGGCTTCTCTGGAGGCTCAGAGAAGTCTCTGCTTGTTTTTAGCAAGCTACCAAGACAGAGAATATGTTTAGGACAATCAAGAAGGTCTCCACTATAGGCAAGTAATAATTTGCCGTTATTACTAAAAAGCCATAGTCTTTGTATGGACCAGAAAAAGCAAGGTCTCGGGTACAGCTTGGATTTGCCTTGCTCTGAGTTAGGTTTAGCTACTTTGAGCAATTGTTCTCAGCCAGGGTTTGGCAAACTGAATCTGAGCTGAATGGCAAGATAAAAATTAAAGACTCAATCCTCTTGAGATACATAATGTAAAATAATCTGGAAAAAAGATCGAAAATTCTTAGAAGTTATAGCTTAATTACCAAGCCAGAAAGATTTTTTGGACCAAATTTAAGACTTATTCTTGATAAAATGTAACCTGTCTTTTCAAGACAATAAATTGTTAAAAGATTAGAATAAGTTCAGAATGTCTTGACATCTATATATCAGATTACAGGGTAGTCAATAACATATATGAAGAGATTAGCATTTACATGCTAAATAACTTGTTTTCATTAGGGGACATAACCAGGGTTATCTATCTGTCTATCTATACACACACTCCCGCTCCCTCCCAATGAAACATGCTCTGTTATATAAATATATTGCTCAATGAAACATGCTCTGTTATATAAATATATATATGTACATCTATATCTAATCTTATGGACCATTAAAGAAACTGGTGTCTTCTCTCATCACTTAAATTAATCTGCTTTAGGAATAAGACATTTTTGTCTTCTTGTTGAACAGTCAGAGATTTCTCCTTAAATTGACTGCAAAAATTTTTTGTTAACCAGAGCTTAATATAGTCTAATTATTCAAGAGTTTTATGCATTTTGTTTGTTATACTGCTAGGGAAATTTATTAAATTTATCTATTTTTGTAAATTGTAGAAAGGTGTAGCAATGAGAACATGTTTAACAGAAAAAAATTAAAAAAAAAAAAAGGAAAAAAGATATATGTACATCTATATCTAATCTTATGGACCATTAAAGAAACTGGTGTCTTCTCTCATCACTTAAATTAATCTGCTTTAGGAATAAGACATTTTTGTCTTCATGTTGAACAGTCAGAGATTTCTCCTATAGATATAAGCATTGACAATATTAACCTTTAAATCTACTGCCAAAATTTTTTGTACCATTGATATATATGTTTTCTGTGAAGAGCAAAAAACATACTATTAGTCTATGCTTGTAAACATACAATTTTACAATGTTGTAAAACTCTTTAATATTTACTTATCAAGTAAATCCATCAATGGTACAAATGGAGATGTGAGAATTTCTTACCAAAGGAAAAATTAAGAAATATAAGCACAATGCAACAGAAATACAGACCAGTGTTATGGGTGCATTTTTTGAAAAGTAGTGCAAAACTAAACTCTTTCTGCCTTTTTTCTCACAACTGATTTTCTCCTCTCTTGTATAATCATCCACTTGTGATGCTACACTGTGAGTTTTATTATGGATCTGACCTTGTTAGCTTTTTATTTTTTTTTCTGTTTGAAGTGTGTGTGTTTATTGATTCTCCAGCTCTAGTAAATCAGTTTTGTGATATAATTCATTGAATGAATGAACATTTTTTTACTACTGAGATTAGTATATATAAATGTAGGTATGAATGTATATATATGAATATATGGCATTATTTAAGTATCTATGAATGTGGATGCCCCATACCTGGAGGTGTTCTAGGCCAGGTTTGATGGCGCTTTGAGCAACCTGGTCTAGTGGGCTTATCAAGTAAATCCATCAATGGTACAAATGGAGATGTGAGAAGCATTTTCTCTGAACTATCTTATCCTGAATTGTCATTGTCACAACAATGCATAAGAGACTTTGGATTCAAACTGAAGTATTAAATTTTAAACACCTGCTGGTATATGTCTGCTCTGAAAACTAGAGTAAAAGATTGCCATATATAGGAGTCACCTTGTATTTATATATATATTGCCCAATCAACTGCACTATTTTTTCCCCAAAAGAGGAAAATGAGGACAAAAAGAGCCCAGGCTTTCATGTGATCCAGAATGTTTGTGAGATGAAATACAAAACGAAACCGACTTAAAATGTTTTATATTTGTTCTCCACACAAAGGTGTTGGGTTTTGTTTGTTTGGGTTTTTTTTATATTTCAATCTAAGTGTTTGATGGCGCTTTGAGCAACCTGGTCTAGTGGGAAGTGTCTCTGCCCATGCCCTAGGTGATATTTAAGTCCATTCCAACCTAAAGAATTCTATCATTTTATGATTCTATGAATGGAATATTAGTCACTGTCAATTAAAAATTTTAGTTTATAAAATCTGACATGAAAACATAATCTTATTGAACCTACAAACATTAATCTTAATACAGCAACTTCAGGAAACAAATTAGCATGTCTTCATTCTATCTGGTGACCTTTCTCTTAAACTGCATTTAATTCACTAAAATTTCCTATTTTCTCATCTTCTCAGTCTTCAAAATGTGCAGTAATATTTTTCTTTTTTTAATGCTGTAAGTGAAGATTCAATGACAGATCACTTTCATGAAAGACATCTGAGACAGCTACGGTCGCTTCCAGTTTTGCTCTGTGGGGTTTGGTTTCCCTTTGATGTGACTCCTTTGGAATTTATACTGCTGATACTTCAGTACGTTAATTTTCATTGAGATGGATTTACTTGATAACTAAATATTAAAGAGTTTTACAACATTGTAAAAATTGTATGTTTTCAAGCATAGACTATTAGTATGTTTTTTGCTCTTCACAGAAAACATATATATCAGTGGTACAAATGGAGATGCGAGAAGCATTTTGTCTGAACTATCTTATCCTGAATTGTCATTGTCACAACAATGCATAAGAGACTTTGGATTCAAACTGAAGTATTAAATTGTAAACACCTGCTGGTATATGTCTGCTCTGAAAACTAGAGTAAAAGATTGCCATATATAGGAGTCACCTTGTATTTATATATATATTGCCCAATCAACTGCACTATTTTTTCCCCAAAAGAGGAAAATGAGGACAAAAAGAGCCCAGGCTTTCATGTGATCCAGAATGTTTGTGAGATGAAATACAAAACGAAACCGACTTAAAATGTTTTATATTTGTTCTCCACACAAAGGTGTTGGGTTTTGTTTGTTTGGGTTTTTTTTATATTTCAATCTAAGTGAAATCAAGCACAGACAATGTTTTCTTTTTAGCTTTTCTTACTTGCAATTTTAAAGGGTCAGAGAAAATTAGGTCTCTCTGACTTTGATTTTGATAAAATCTGATGTCAGTTCAAAATTTTCAGACATTTTAAATGCATTTTTTCAAATCCAAGCACGAGACTGAATACAGATAATAAAGCTATAATTCCTATATTTTATAATGTTGGTTTTTTAAAAAATCTCTCAGTTTAAATGCATTTTTTCAAATCTAGGCACGAGACTGAATACAGATAATAAAGCTATAATTCCTATATTTTATAATGTTGGTTTTTTAAAAAATCTCTCCGCTTTTTATTATATATCAGTAGTAATTTATAATAATTTTTCCTGCTCTTTTCCAGTTATTATAACAGGTTTTATTATAAATCACTGTGTTCATGTTCTGCAGTGCAGTATGTTCATAACTGAGTTAGAATATCATGACCATATGCCTAACACTGCAGGGAAAGGGTATCTGAGGGTTGAGGTAAGATGGAAATAAAGTAAATTATTGTCAGAATTACTGAAGACTGAAAGCTCTATTTTATGACAAAGAACAATGGAGATTTTCTGTTTATTTATTAAAAGATTTAAGAGGTGAGCCATACTCTCAGAATAATAAAAACTGCACATAACTTGTATATATTAAGATAACATCAAGGAATGCCATTGGTTTTGTTTTGCTTGTTTGTTTTTTCCCTAACACTTTTATCGTGGTACAAATGGAGATGCGAGAAGCATTTTGTCTGAACTATCTTATCCTGAATTGTCATTGTAAAATTGTATGTTTTCAAGCATAGACTATTAGTATGTTTTTTGCTCTTCACAGAAAACATATATATCAGTGGTACAAATGGAGATGCGAGAAGCATTTTGTCTGAACTATCTTATCCTGAATTGTCATTGTCACAACAATGCATAAGAGACTTTGGATTCAAACTGAAGTATTAAATTGTAAACACCTGCTGGTATATGTCTGCTCTGAAAACTAGAGAAAAAGATTGCCATATATAGGAGCCACCTTGTATTTATATATATATTGCCCAATCAACTGCACTATTTTTTCCCCAAAAGAGGAAAATGAGGACAAAAAGAGCCCAGGCTTTCATGTGATGCAGAATGTTTGTGAGATGAAATACAAAACGAAACCGACTTAAAATGTTTTATATTTGTTCTCCACACAAAGGTGTTGGGTTTTGTTTGTTTGGGTTTTTTTTATATTTCAATCTAAGTTAAATCAAGCACAGACAATATGTTTTCTTTTTAGCTTTTCTTACTTGCAATTTTAAAGGGTCAGAGAAAATTAGGTCTCTCTAACTTTGATTTTGATAAAATCTGATGTCAGTTCAAAATTTTCAGACATTTTAAATGCATTTTTTCAAATCCAAGCACGAGACTGAATACAGATAATAAAGCTATAATTCCTATATTTTATAATGTTGGTTTTTTAAAAAATCTCTCAACTTTTTATTATATATCAATAGTAATTTATAATAATTTTGCCTGCTCTTTTCCAGTTATTATAACAGGTTTTATTATAAATCACTGTGTTCATGTTCTGCAGTGCAGTATGTTCATAACTGAGTTAGAATATCATGACCATATGCCTAACACTGCAGGGAAAGGCTATCTGAGGGTTGAGGTAAAATGGAAATAAAGTAAATTATTGTCAGAATTACTGAAGACTGAAAGCTCTATTTTATGACAAAGAACAATGGAGATTTTCTGTTTATTTATTAAAAGATTTAAGAGGTGAGCCATACTCTCAGAATAATAAAAACTGCACATAACTTGTATATATTAAGATAACATCAAGGAATGCCATTGGTTTTGTTTTGCTTGTTTGTTTTTTCCCTAACACTTTTATCTAACAAATGAAAATTATAATTAATTCTAAACACGGCAATGTAAATCATAAACATGGATGGGGAGATTTTTTGCACCTTTTTAAAGCTGCAAATAGAATTTAACAGATCAAAATCAGCCAAGTTTATTTTGTTCACAAAGATATAGATTCTTCATCAAATTTTATTACCAGACTGACAATATGGTTTAACTGCAGCACTTAAATTACAATTAAATGATCAAGTGTTCATGCCTGGTAGTTAGGTGCTATTATTTGTTGTGGTTGTGTTATCTGTTAACAGTAGCATAAGGTACATTGGGAGATTTCCTGCTTTAGGTGGTAACAAAACACCCTAAAATGAAAACTATGCTTCTCAGTTCTGAACTTTACCTTTCAACTTGCTGGCCTATCAACACGATAATTTATTTTATTTGATTTCTGTTCCCATATTCTTTGAAATAATCCTTGGGTTTTTTTGACCTAAACACTTTTCTTTATGTGACAAATGATAAATTCACCATTTATAGAAGGAAATCTATTGCAAGAAAGGTTTCTAAGATCCAGCTCAGTTCTTACCTTATTTTTTGATGGCCCTCGTGAGCTATCTAGGTCATGCATATTGTTTCTGATGTCATGGCAAACATGTCTTCAACAGAGAATTTTTAGCTGCCCAACCCACTGTATTTGTTGTTACTCAAGTGGAAGGAGTTTGAAGTTAAAGATGGGTAATCTCAGTGATAGGAGTCCAGTAAACTGCTTTTTTATTTTAAATAGACAATGGTTTGTGAACAGGCAGTGGTTGAAGATCCTTGACCTGTGAGCCCCCTCAACTTTAATTTTAATCACTGTAGTCAGTATTATGATGATTCCTCAAAAAGCATGATATAATCTATATTGATTAATAATGTAACAAATGTTTATCTATACTTAGCAAAAACTTACATAATATTACTTCATGGGAGAATAGGAATAAAATATTATTTTGGAGGCATTTATGCCATATTTTATGTCTTATGTTTTTGAAATATTTTCATAATTTTCCATTTAATTTCTAACTGATGTGAATCAGTTGATGATATGTCCCTAAGAGAAATTTTTTCACTACTATTAAGGCTAGAAAAAGAAAGCAAGCACAATAATCCAATGTTAGCTGTAAATTAGCTTATTAATTAAAAATAAATGCAAAATATAAACATCCATTGTCTTCACTGTTCTTATTAAAGTGTTAAATGTTCAGTGGCTCCTTTGCCACATTTCCTGCTTTTAATAAAATGGCTAAGAATATTGCATGGTCTGGAGTAATATGGTATATTACCTTGCTGGTTCCTTTCCTCCAGAAGATAGAAGGAAATTCTGTCAAAATTCCTAATGTTAGATTAAACTCCCCATTATTTTTCTGCAAGTCATAAAGTCCTTCTTATTACCACAAATCTTTGGAAAACACCTATTTCTTTATCCTTGCATCCAAATTTGCAACTTATTCTTTAATGGAGACCTCTTAGATATTCCATGAAATATATTTACTCTTCTCCTTATGTTGTAGTGTCTTGACTCGTGACACTCTTTGGAAGTGAAAAACATCTTACTCTGCAGTTTTTATTGTGTTCAGATGTGTTCTGATAAACATACAAATAGAAAATTATTGTATGGGCAAAATAGTTTACAATGTTTATAAAAGCACTGGTGAAGAATTGAAGACTTTATCTACTTACACATTGATGAGATGAGAGAAGGTATTCCTTTTTAACGAGCTGACTTCTATAGACTTTTCCAACTTGCTGAAGTCACTTCAGGGAAGAGTTCAATGAGATAAGTTGAGCTGATTTTATAGTTCGTTGCTACTTAAAGAAGGGGCTACTCTTGCATCTCCACACTCCTGGCTTGATCCCTTCCACTCCTTTGATCCCCAGTGAGCTAATTCCACCCACTAAAACAACAGAATCTAATCGAGGAAAAACTAAAGAAGTAGTAGTTTATTGTTGATGTAATGAGCTGGAACTGCTCACCAAGAGGTCAAATGAATGCCACAGCCTGCACAAGAAATGAGGCATAACATTCACTGAGAGAAAGGGAGGAGGAAGTAGGGCTGCTGATTTAATGGCAGCGCCTTGATAGATCAGTTCTTCTGCCCGGTCTGATTGCATCTGGAGATTGCATTTAGTAAAGAAAACATTTTTTTGGAGGAGCATATTGATTTATGTGAACTCTTTTTCAAGTTCTCTAGAGGGACCAAACGCCTGTACTCAGTTGTACTCACTTTTATACATTCATTCTTATTTAAAAGATAATTTTGTTATATGCCTTAGATTCTTTTTCTTACTTTCAAATGCATTTTTTATATTTCCCGTATCTTACTGACTTACTGGAAACTTTCTACTTCAGTAAGCTCTTGAAGTGATTGTTGTTGAAGGCACTATGAAGTTGTGGTAGCTGTTGAAGTCATTTCTATTTTTTAAGATACAGATCATGCCTTCACTACATACCGTGATAATCTAGCAGTTTATCACCATCAGAAAGACACAGTTCTGGTTTTTATCCCTCTCTAACCTACTTTTCCATTTCTAATTTCATATGCCTTGCATTTATCTTATGTCTTGTTCATTTACTGGACTCATTCCTGAGGTGATTTAAACCACTTCCTCAGTAGAAAATCAACACAGAAAAAAACTCTCAAAAGATGGCTAATTTTCTCTTGGATCAGTACCTTGATTTTGTTCAGAAAAGGGATTGAAGAAACCAGAGTTAGAACAAGGTAAGTAAATATCAAAAAGTAGTATTGTACAAGGGAAGCAGTTCTAGAGGTGACAGAAAGAGGAGAGGACTCTTCACTTCAGGTGGCATTATTTTATTGCAAAAAGAATCACAGCATCAGTTTTCATCTCTCACTTGGAAGTCTTTCAGTACTGAACATTATGCTTTATTTGTGTATATGTGACACACCAGATAAAACCATAAAGCTCATTTTGAGCTACTTTCTGAAAGAAAAAATGATAATAAGCCATTAGGTGTGACAACGGATTACAGAGAATGATCTATCCAACATTCAACATCTGTCTTCTATGGTAAGGTAAGATTTTGCTTCCCTGAATATAGGAAAGAACTGGAAATGAGTAATGTGGTCATCACCTTGCTTGATCTGGGGGCAACCGTAGGCATTAAGGACAAGCCAACAGTGTACATGTAGCAAATAAGAAGGAACGGCATCTTGGGAAGTTAAGAAAACCTTTTTCACCAGGAAGCTGGTGCAACACCAGAACATGTTTCCCAGAGAATATGGTAAATTTACAGGTTTGGAGACTTCACTTAGTGAGATGATGCTTAGGAAAGACTCAAGATTCAGATAGACAAGAGCCCAGCAAATCTGAAACAGTTGGACCAGGCACCTCCAGAGATCCCTTCAATCTATATAATCATATTAATGTGATTATATAATTTACTTTTGTGACTGAATATTTTTTTTCTACATTTCTTTGCACAATCACCACTCTGCGAATGGCAAGGGTTGGAAAGGCTGGCCTGAAATCCTTCCTGGTGCAGGATGTCACCCAGGAATTTTGTTTCTAAGTGCTCTGACTATTTTCTTACTGCTATCGTTCATCAGGTTCTGGATTCATACAAATAAAATTGTAAATTAAATAAACCATTGTCTTTTAACTTTTTTTTAATTTATTTCATTTTAAGGTTGGTGGTCAAGGACTCCACGAACAAGTTAACTGAACTAATTAGAAAACAAATTCTACGAACTTTGATTCTTGTCAGGCAATTTTTTAGCATCCAACTGTGATCCCACAGCCTTTAAAAACTTAACAGAGCACACTCCTCACCATTAAACCTTAATTTAAATGGGGCATTTCAGAGCAGCCTCAGAAACATGCCTTTTTTTGTGTTTCCTTTAACAATCTTACTGCGTCTCAGCAAGGAGTCAAGATATGTGTGTACAGTAAGTTTTGATTTGCTTTAATTTGCACTCGGAGAATTATAAACACTGCTTTTCAGAATAAATGCTGCACTTCAATAACTGTTCTGCACTGGTTTGTTTACTTATTTTCTGATGTAATTTTTTGGGGGTTATTTTATGGTATTAATGGCAGGATCAAGTTAGAAGACAACACAGAAATAAATAAATGCAGATTGTCATCACCTGTTTAAATAAAATTTTCCATTATTTCCTTCACTGACAATTATTAAAACATGCAGACCTATTGATATATTTTAGTAATCAGTAGTACAGAATCAACCAACTTTTATGAAAAGATACTTAGGAATTTTGTCCAGCCAGAGGCTCAAAGTCTTTCATGTTGCATGAACTTGTCTATCCACACCTGAGGTCAGTAGTAGCAAAACGTCATTAATAACTGATTGGTGTTGATGTTTGCAAAATGAATCACTGGAGTAATTCCAGCGGAAGGTTGCAAATGTCTGCAAAATAATTGGCAGAGCTAGAAGACTCAGCAAAATATGTGAGTGACCATTTAGTCAGGGTGACTACACTTTTGGCTGTGCCGCCTTCTGTCAGTCTCAAAGACAGGTCTCATTTACAATGCAGCGCTGGAACCTAGAAATTCTCTAAAAGTAGGTATTTTGAGAAGAAAATACAAGAAACTAACTCTGGTTATCAGCAAGTCTATTTTAATAATTCATTCTGACTGGCTGTCTTTTAGAGTTTTTCTGCTTTTCTTCTTACTCATATTGAAATTATGAGCATGATATATAATATTATTCAGATAACTATTATATGCTACTGGTTGCATGTGAAGACAGAAGAAAATAGTACCAAGTCAAAATAGGTATTTGAGAACTCAAACCATGGAATTTCAGCCTGATGATCAATGCAGTATTTGTTGAGCTCACTGTACTTATAGAACTAATGTATTTTTCTGTGCAACAGTCTAAAAGAGTTGCCTTCTTTGGTAAAATATACAAATTGCACCCACACAGCTTTCCTAAAGCTGACAAGGAAATGTCTGTTTTACCCTTAAATTCTTTTCTTTGGAAGGTATTCCGTATGCTATTCTGCTGTTCAGATGGAAAATAGCATCTGCTCAAATGGAAGAGTCAGAAATAGAAGTGTTAAAGCAGTCTATCAAGAGGATTTGCTTTAGATTAGAGAACAGCAGTACTTTCTAACAGCTTTCAGTGTTATACGATGTGTTCTCATTGCTATATATATGTAACAAGTCGAATCTTATGGAACTTTCTAAGATGAATTTGCATGTCCTTTTTAAAGTTTTAAATAAAGCTTTCATTATTTACCATACATCTACAATTGACTCTTATCGGTGTTAAATAGTAAAGCACTTGTGCTTTATTTATAGACTTGTGGAGAATTTCTTACGCAAAATCTATTTTAAAGCTGAGCAAATTACAGAATTCTGTATAATAATAAAAGGAGAATAAATATGGGTTTTTTTTGTCATCAGCACCTGTGGTCTGTTTGATGAGAAGGCCATTGATAGGTAAAAACTGCAACGATAACTATAAAAATAACACATAAGATGGCAGTTCTGTATACTCTCATATCCACAGTTAGGATAGCAGTAAATAAAAAAATCAAACCCTTAGGGTATTTCTGAATTTACAGTATTGACTTCTAAACTTTACAGAGCAAGGCAAAGTGCTGGGAATGAAAGTTTATTGAAAAGGTGATAGGGTTAGTACCCTTGTAGGTGTCCTAGTAAGTGAGAAAGAAATACAGCCATTGTAGCAATGTAGGAGAAACAGAGAGCATTTATCAGCTCTCTTCTCTTCTCTTCTGGATAATAATTTTTAAAACTTCAAGGAATAACAGCCTCCCTTAAGATTTTCTGAAATACTTGTATTCTATTGACAGTTAGAGATATAGGACAAAAATGAAACCTTGAGAGGTGGGTTATGCTTCATATTTATCAAAGTCACCTTTTACTACCTCAGAGTCCTCCATAATTATATCCCATGTGTAATGTGTGTACTGCCTTTTCCCAAAGAATTCAGATACAGAAATAGTTGCACAATCGTTTTTGATATTTTTTCTCCTCAAGAATCTTATATTGCCTGGGAGTTTTTATTATTATTTCCTCCTGTTCTGATTTGATGTTAACCTTTTCCTGGAAGGTTTTGAGATTCATGAACTGGTTTGGATGCAGAAAAGCTATAGATACTTTTATGTCTTGGAACTTAAACCAAGTGAGTCAGTATTTGTCTGGCGAACCCCTACAAGGTTAAAATTCAATATTCCAGGTAAACAATGAACAGGACACAAAACTATTAACTTCATCTTATAAATGAATAGTTGTTAATCTAATTCTGGATTTAGTGAAGTAAGAAATATCAAATCAATATGACTGATGTTACCTTAAAACATTTTAAGAGCTCTGGAATTGCTTAGTTTTACTGGTTTAGTAACTAAGATTTGTTTATTGTTAAAATCTGACAAACACTAATTCTATGGAAAGCAAAGCATCTAAACTTACCCAATTCACCTGCAATATCAATTTATTTGTTCTATATCTGTCTTACAAAAACATTATTACGTTCAACCCAACAGTTATTCCATGTTTGAGACCATTTCCATTTGAGACCATTTTGGGGATTGGACTAGATGATCTCCAGAGGTCCTTTCCAACCCCATGTGATTCTATGATGCTATGATTTCTTTATTCCCTGTGAAATGTTATGACCTCTTCTGCAGAATTATTTTCTAGGCACTAAGGCCCCTGCAAATACAGAAAGGTAACACAGGAAAGGATGTCCAGTTCCAGAAGAGAAGTGCATCCTACAATGCAGAAGATATCTGACAGTGGATAAAGGCCACAAAGATTTGTGTGAGAAAGAGGGGAGTTCAAAGTTAGAGAGTACTGTAAAAGTAGCTTTAGTGGCCTTGAAGAGAAACATATACTTAGAAGGCACCAAACAAAGGACATGAGATACATGCAAGGTGTATGCTTCTCTGCCCGTTTTTTGTCTTTCTGAAATTACCTTGACTTGAAGGTAAACAGCAAGGGAAGATACTCTATGTCTTCTTGCCTTTCCACTTTCTAGCTCTACACAAATCTTTCTCTAAAGGGTGTGAGTCAGGCATTTGAACATATTACTATTTTTTCTTTATTTTCCTTTTTTTTTTCTTTTTTTTTCTTTTCCTTAAAAGCTTCCTTTTTTACAGTTTTATGAGGTGGGTAACACCTACCATAAAATACACATTAAAAATACACATGAATTGGTTTATGATCTGCAGCACTGCACGTGGGCTACAGAGATCTAAATTCCTTTGGTTTCGTTAAAATAGCTGCAGCTTTTCTTTCTTTATTTCTTAGGGCACAGATTTGATGCCCTCTAGTGACTGACTACTTGGTTTAATACTTAAGAAATTTGCACAGAGTGTGGACTGGGTACAGATGTGAGTAGATCTTACATAACAACATGACAGTTTTTTGACTCTGATATGCATTACGAAAGGCTTTTCATTCTTTCTTTCCCCTCCAATTAACACGATTAGAAAATTATCTTAACCTTCCCCTTCCCAACCTCCCCCCCACCATTAAACAGTCTAAAACAGGAAAACATAGTTCAAAGCGCGAGAGAAGAGAGTGATAAACATTGACTTGAGGGGTTCGTTTAATTATTTATTTAATATTAAAGCCATTTCTTTTTCAAAGGTTGAAAGAGCTGGCATATGCTTACTGTCATGCTAATAAACTCTGCAGACTACGAGAGCACACTGCAGCTACCATATGTTAGCGAGCATATTAGAACTGAGTATAAAAGCTGATAATTCTGCATCCCTCTGCCCTCCCCCTTTTTTTTTTTCAAATATACACTGATGCAATGTACACGACTAGTGCATTACACTTTCATTCCCTCTATCAAGATGTTACCTGACACCTTCAGATGACAGAACAGGATAGCTGGAAAATAATCTATACAAAATGATGTAAGAGTGATGGGGTTTTATAATACAATGTTTATTTGCAATTTTTCCAGATTTAACAAAAATCCTAATCAGATTTTTTTTTGCACATTTAATTAGAATCATCAGTACATCACATTTTTTAGCCTCTACATGCATCCTCCTTCTGATAAGTCCTTAACAAAATTCAATTAAAACTTGAATTTTACAAAGGTTGCGGAGGTATAATCAGCCTGTAATTGCGACAAAATTTGCTACTGTAGGTTTTAGAAGCAAAGTCAGTGTTGACTTCTGTGCAGCATAATGTGACAGATGTTCTTATGATGCTAGAGATGTAACAAACTATCTGTAAGTAATTTGAATAACTGGTGAAGCAAGTTATATCTGACAACACCAGGAAGTTATGAACATGAGGAGGGGCATCATGTGAGCCCTGCGGCTAAGTAGGGAGGAATGTTGTGTATTGTGTTGCTCTTTTTTTCCTGCTCAAAACTCTAAATATATTTAGATATTTATTATATTTATATTTATATGCAATATAGTTATATTTTAAAATAATAATAATAATACCCCAACAACAACAACAAAAAAGCAATATAGGAAAACAAACAAAACCAAAACAAAAACCCCACCTTTGTATGCTGATGATGTTTACAAGACAACTTGATGATTCAAGGATTGGAGCATATCCCTTATGAGGAGAGACTGAGAGAGCTGGGACTCTTTAGTCTGGAGAAGAGAAGGCTGAGGGGAGACCTTATCAACGCCTACAAGTATCTCAAGGGAGGGTTGAAGGAGGAGGGAGCCAGACTCTTTTCAGTGGTTCCCACCGAGAGGACGAGGGGCAACGGGCACAAGTTGGAATATAAGAGGTTCCACTCAAATATGAGGAGAAACTTCTTCACGGTGAGGGTGACAGAGCCCTGGAACAGGCTGCCCAGGGAGGTTGTGGAGTCCCCTTCTTTGGAGATTTTCAAGACCCACCTGGATGCAGTCCTGAGTAACATGCTCTAGCTCTAGGCAATCCTGCTTCAGCAGGGGAGTTGGACTAGATGATCTCTATGGTCCCTTCTAACTCTAGAAATTCAGTGAAATTCAGTGAAACTTATGAAGAAAAGCCTTGAAGGAATGAAAATCCACTAAGTTATAGAACAAATCTAACAATTTTCCAGTTTTTCATCCTATTCTCATAATTTCTTCAGAACTGAGAGTAAGCAAAGAGGAAAACAATCCTAGATCTTAGCAATGTTGGACTCTGCACTGTTGGAGCAGTTTAAGTTGGAGCAGTTTATTGCCATGCCTGTGCTGGAATTTATGACTCTAGAGCAGCATCTGCAACATGGAAAATGACTGGCTTATTTGGACGTTAAAGATTATTTATCAGATTTTCTATGATTCAAAGACAGAATTCTATTCCCCCCCCCCTTTTTTTTTTAATTATAAATCAACAAGTAAAGACGAACTTCCTTGAAGATCTGTGCAGCAGAGATTTCTGCCACAATAGGCTGCAACAGAGAGGTTTTAAGCAAAGCGATGTTGTCAGTGGCCCAAGGCAGCAGACGGCAGATGACGGCAGAATCAGGTATTATTGTGCAGGGAGACTTGGATTTTAGTAAAGCAAAAAGCAGCAATAACACTGTAGCAGGAAAAGGTTCCTCATATTTTATTTTGACATATAATGAATAAATAAATGAAAGACTGAAAGACAAGGAGCTAACAAGTCAATGCCTGACCCCATCACTGTAGGGATTGTTGTTATTGTGGTGTTTGCTTGTATATTGTCTTTCTCCTTCATCCTTATTTGTTTTTGGACTCCAGAAGTAAACTTTTTTCTCCATTTCCCAGTAGAATATTTAAATATATAGGAAAAAAAAAAAAATCCCTACCTTGTGTCTTATTATTAAGAATCATAAATTATCTCAAAACCTTACTCCTTATTTTCATCTGTGTTTTTTGGGGGTTGATAAATATTCAGGGCTTTATTAAAGAATAAAATCTTTTGTGGTGATCTATAAAGTTTACAAATGTACTTATGTTACGATCTTCTTTCTGACACGCCTACTAACAAATAACACTAGTGGCCCTACATGTATGATCAGAAAAAAAAAAAAAAGGTTAATATTTACCATTTGTACAACAGCATGGTGCAAACCACCATGAATCTGAAGTTTTCAGTTCTCTGGGGAATCTTTAACTACTTAGATGCTGGTTATGTGAGTTTTGGCTGGATACCAGGAATCTTATTTTCCCTTCCCGTAACGTAATACAATATGGCATTAATCCCATCTTATCGAATATCTTGGTTTCAAGAGTTCTATTAACACCTTGCAGCAACAATATAGCAACTTGACTCTAACATACAGAACTATTGTATCTAAAGTCTTTATGTCCTTTACTTTCAGATAAAAAACTTTACTGAAAAACTGGATTCAGAAAAATCTACGGTACCCTCAGAACCTCTCAGATGTATTCACACAGCTTCTTCACAGCTGTACAAATATTGTGATGGACTGACACAGAGAAGACTGAACTCTAGGTCATTGTCTCCAACAGAAGAAGGAAAGTAATCTTTTTATACAGTTTATTATTTAATAGAACATAATTTCTGTGGACAGGAATACAGGACTCTGAAGTGTCCCTTGGGTCAGTTAGTGTAATTCCCTGTCAACCAATAGCATTCAAATCAAGCAATCATATCTATCAATGTAGCTAGCATCATCCTAAGTTTTCACCCTAACTAACCCACCTTTTCTCAGCTTATATCTAAGATATTCGTCGTTGCAGTGCCTGTCATTTCTCTCATTAGTATTACCACTTGTAATTTGCCTTCATTGTGATTCCGTATGTTATTAATACATCTTTGTTAGCCTGCAGGTTGCATTCTGAAGTACACACTAATAAATCCGAGAAATGTGACATAGAAATTAGCAGATATACTTTTAGGGAAAGGTGACATGGAAGAATAAATACTGATAACTAGTTCTGAAAGCAATGCTTGCGATTTGGTTCATATGATTAAATCTGCTTCTCCTTGTCTATCAAGCTGTAAAAATGAAGTATGATCAAAATATGCTTTGCCAGCAATTTTCAAGTAAACCCCTTGATATTTTCTTTGTAATGATGTACCTGTCTTTAAAGTACTTTTATTTTCTCTGAGTGATAAAATATTTTTTATAGTCTGTTTTGGTTCTGACAGAAATCGTGACCTTGATCATTGCTTTTCTTTGCAACCTTTCTATTAAAAAAAAACAGAGAAACAAACAAACATAAAACACCTTTATGAACTTCTGAATAATTCAGTAACAGTTATATTTTTGTCAGAGATGTCTCTTACGTTATAATGAAACACCCTTAGGAATAGTCTACCTAGATGTAAGTCTGGACATTCACAGCTTATGCACTGTCTCTACTACAGTGAATAGAATACATCCATTATAATAAATTTTCATAGACAATTCTTATTTAATTATTTGATATGAAAGATATATTGAACTATTAATTATGATTTTTTACACTATTTCAATTCCATGTGCAGGCACTGCCACCCTTCAAATCAACATTCACCATTTTTTTAAGTACTTATAAAAATGATGTTGGCTGACCTAGGGTCTTTAGTCTTAATATAAGCAAAAGATAAATGCATTTTAGTACCCAAACAACATCAAAAATTATTATAAAAGCCAAATTGCAAATGTTTGCAGCTACCTGAGACAACACTGTGCAAGAGCTCCTCTGACTGCCATCTCCACATTCTCAGTACCTTTATTTTTTTTTATCCCTTGGTGAGTCTACCTTTCAAATGCAATCTTCCCCAGAACATTTACACATCATTGAAATTCTTGTGGGAAGGCTGAATCATTCCATTCCCTGAAGAGATCAGCAGTTGATAGTCCAACTCCCTATCCAAAACTGATTCTTTGAAGTTTTCTGCTCACCAGTCCACTCAGGTTCCAGGACTTCAGTTCCAAAGGTATCTCACTATCGCTTTCAGAAGTAACAATAAAGTGTGGAACGAATTTTGTGAAAAAGGATTCATTGCATACCCAGTCCTTTTCTGTTGTGTCTGATCTTGAGAGAAAGGAAATGATCCATCTTTTGTTCTCATGGTCTTCTGATTGTCCTTTCATAATCAGAAAAGTCTTTCTGTTACCAAAGTGATAGAAGGAGGGGTAAATGTACGCTTAACACTGAAATATTACTCCCTTTAATTGCTAACATTCTCTCTACTCCTAAGGATATCTAATGCTATTCTTATTGATGGAACAATAAGATCCACAAAGCCAGAAGAGAAAATATATTTGACACTTGGGAATCATACACTTTAATTGTCCCTAGTAGGCATTAATAAAAATTTGTGAAGATGGAATTTGTTGTGGTACTCTTTCAACAATTCTTTTTTCTCTTATGACAAAAACCATCCATTTTAAACAGTTTAATAATAATCTATATAGTGTTTAACTATTCAAAGAATGGCAATATCACAACCTATTTATAATAATGAAAAGGAGAGCTAGGATTTAAACTTAAATACATTGAACTAAAAATGATAGTTTTGCTCCTTACTAAAGCAGAGATCTCATTTGATGGGACAGAAACGAGTGTCAAAAACCTTGCTGAGCTCAAGATCCCCAGTAGAATGAAAGAGACCTTTAAAGAAAGACTTTTCAACATTTTAAAAACCATGTGCATTTAAAAAGCACATTTACTGTTCTAAATAAAGAATGTACTTTAAATAGTGATAATCTGGATAATTATAGGATATTAACTTTCTGCAATTATTTAAATATCCTATAAAAGGAAGAAAAGAGCTTTGTCCAAAGAACTTTATGCAGATCAAGTGACTATGGCCTCATTTGTTTTAGCTGATGTTCTGTGAATAACATCTGTGGTAAATGCCTGACCAACTCAGGTAGCACAGTTGTCCTTTCTGTCACCTGTGGCTGGGGACTATGTGCAGCTTTTAAATTGTGTGAGAATGAAGCAAAAGGCATTAAGGAAGCATAAATATAATAATAAGCTGACTGCTAGACTGAGGAAGAAGCAAATGACCTTTTCGGAAAGAGGAGAAATTAACCTCCACCATGAACATCATATTCTTGTCAGTGAAGACATCAGGACGTTGTTGTCATGTCATGATCTTCCCATGACAGTCTGCTTGAGAAAGGCTGGAGCATCAGCCCTGGGAGCCAGAGGAACAACTGTAAGAGTGAGCACCATACTAGAAAACAGGTATAAATACCAGGAAGGAGACAGGGTTGTATGACAATTCCCTCTTACTGTGAATGAGGACTTCCATTTGAATTCAGTAATTCAGACTACTACACTGATGTTTTTAAAAATATGTATTGGTCAACAGTAAGTTCTTAACTCCATACATGGTGTGTTTCCTTTTGCCCATATCAATATATTAAGTGCAACAGTTTCAAGATAACATATTTACTTACCAAATAAGTTGTCGGAGATCCCCAGGAATTGTTCAGTAAAGTCACTTCTTTCTCATGGGAAAAAGCCAGTGAAGCTTTCTCTAGAATGTATGAGTTTCAATGATATGGAATAATCAATAAGTCAGCTGTGAATCAGGAGAGTATAATGCTGTACTCTTAATAGACCTGGAAGCCAGTGATAATAATATTGCCAGTGATGTTATAAACTTTGGTTTAAGGGCCTTGGTTGTATCCTGATAAGCACTTTAGGGGCGCTCTGTCCATATTTTTCAACTGCCTATTTTTTAAATTCAATAATCCAAACACTAAAAAAACAAATTAAGATTTAATTGTGTATTCTCTGGACTGGAGAAAAGAGGGCATTCTGTCTCCAACAAAATCCTGGGTATTGGAAACATTGTGTCCCATCGGAGCGTACAGCCTTAAGCCAATGTGAACCTACTAAGAACTGCATTACAAGTGTGAGATTTTACTCGATATTGACAGAGTACCACAGATGATTGAATAATTTTCATAAAGGTGGAATGTAAAGATAAAATGAGCAGGCTGTGCCTACTAAAGCTTTTAAGAATACCATGATCATAAATAATTTAAAATCACTCTTCTGCAAAGAGGTGAACTTAAAACAGGTACAGGAGGCTGCTTAAAACACTACGTTACATACCCTCAGTCAAGTTCTAGGGAGAACTGTGTTACCAATTACTTTTTCTGCACATGTGCAAGTGATGGGGGTACCATTGAATTCTCTTTGTTGTATGTTGTATTTTTCATTTTTGCCAGGAAATAATTGACAATAATTACTAAAATTTCATCAGAATAATTGCAATATTTATTTAGTAGTTTAGTGCTATGCTATAAATATCTAATATAAGTAAGTACTGTGTCATAAAGAGCTGTTTAAAAATCTGAAATAGAATTCAACACCAGTTTTTATTTTTTGTTTGTTTCTTCTCTGTTTTCATTGTAAGGTTTAAAAAGCAGCAGCGAACATTAGACTTCAGGAGAGTGTTCCATCAATATGTTTTTAGAGGTCTCCAAGGCACTGACTCTTTTGAGCAGCCAGTGAATGAAAAGCAGATGTATTTAGAGAAGTGGGTCACAAAGTTTCCATACTTCTTTAAGAAAAATCTATGTTGCACACTTTATAACAAAGTAAGAACATTTTGATGTTAAGACATGCCACTGAAAATTTTAATTGGCTTTTTTTACCTTCGTGTTAGAATAGTTATGAAGTAATTAGTGGATGCATTTCTGTAGTAGTGAAAAGGTACATCATTGTGAAGATGTTAAGGACACACTATTTTTTTTCTTTTTTCTTCTTTTTTTTTTTTTTTTTTTCTTAAATGCTTTATCTAATGAGCATGAGACAACACAGGATTCTATCAACTAATGCATAAAAAGTCGTTGTTCTGAAACATTTAATTACAGCTTTGATAGCCTGGATTATCTTTTAGCAAAAATTACCCTAAAAAGCTAATTAAAATATCCACTCTCATGCTTCATGCCTGTGCTTAGAGTCTCCTGGAATTTAAAATAGCAGAATGTGGTAATATAAGAAATCTGTTCTCTGTGCATTTCCAAAAGAAATAAGTCATTCCTAAAAACCATAAATGAAAATCTGCTTAGAGAGATGGATCTAAGATGTAAGAATAGTATTCTTGTGTCGTCCTATAATATCATTTACGAGTTGTTGGATTTTTAGGTTTATTTTTTTTTTAAATCTAAACAGAATTAAGGCATTTATGAGATAGTGAAAATTCTTTCTAAAAAAATTTGGGTTTTTTTTTGTTGTTGTTTCTGCTTCCTAAAACTATGTCGCAGTGGGAGAGAATGTATATATTTCGCAACTCTTAGTAAAAAAGGAATTGCATACTAATATCATAATTGTAGACACTGTTGTATCACACTATAGATCACTCAGTGACCACAAAAAAAATATTCACTTACTCCAGACTATATGCTATCATGCTTTATTTGGTCTTGATTTATCATTCTGCATTTCTATCATTTTTAGTATTGCTATGATTTCTACAAATAACCAGGAAGACATATGTCATGTCAAAATAACCATTGCAAACATTTTTTCTATATCTTTAAATATTTACTCTATTTTTTCCAGTTTATATAGAAAAAGAGCAGATAAAATTTATAGGGAACCAGTCTGTCCGTGCTACTGACTTTCTTTGAAAAGTAATGACATGTGAAAAGTCATTTTATCTGCATCAGCCTCATTAAATATACTTTAAAATAATTAGCAAGGTCTCAGAGTATTGTAGTTCTTAATTCTTATTAATGAAACTTCAGGAAAAAATGTAATAACTGATCATTGTTATTGTTCTTTTAAAAAAAGAGGAAAGAAAAGAGATAAAATACAGTGACAAAGAAAATAGGTCTGGGATAACATTAGATGATCTTGTTTGTAAACATTTAATTCTGATCCCTATAAAAATTACTGTTGACTTCACTGTGCTTTCAGGAACAGACAATAGAGCTCAGATTTCATTGAGGAGTTCAGCAGTGTCCGTACCCTCTGCACAGAAAGAGAGCTCAGCACGGCCATTCTGTCGATACTTCTCCAACGAGGGAAGGGGAGATGGCAAAGGTGAAGTGGGACTTTTCACATAAAATGGCACAAAACTGAAACAAGTAGATCACCGCCTGGGAACCAGTCCATGCCTTTTGTACTGTGGGGCACTGCAGTGCAAACATACACGAGGTTCTGCCTGACCCATCAGTGTTAAGCTGAATCAAGAGAAAATGTGAAATTATTTATTATATTTAAGTGAAACCCCCTTCCCCCCCAAAAAAAAAAAAAAAAAATCATCCAAAAAACACAAAAAACACTTATTTCAAGATGAAGTTGCAAGAGGATTTTCTACACCTAGTCCAATTTTGCCTCTTATCTCACTTTTTTTTTTTTAATATGATGTTTTGGGTCTGATATGAATATGTTATTTGCTGCTTAGCCTGTTCCCGTGTTGTCATCTTTCATCTTATTTCCTGAAACATCCTTCCATGAAATGCAGTCAAATCTACTCATTCTTCTTTTAAAAACATCCTCTGATAGTCACTGATTCAGTCAAGCATTTCAGTCTTAACAATCACATGCCCTTGTATGATCAGTGTATTTGTGGCTACAGAAAAAAAAAAAAAAAGGAAAATCAGTTCTTCAGGAAAAGGAGCTTGTTGGCTTGTTGTCTGTACAACGTTCATTTAGAAGAATATATAAAAATTAATAATGCATCATGGGCTAAAAATCAACCGGTGAAGTAGTTCATGCATGTGGATTAGCAAAGTTAGTTTATTTGACATTTAAATGACTTCCTTCAAAAAAGGGACCTGAGTTTTGTAATGCACAGAGTATCTTAAATTACATTCATGGTCCTAGTGTCTAAGAACCAAGAGAGAGATTCAGTTATTTAAAATTAGTTATTAAGAAGCTAAAATGTGAGTGGAACCTGGCTGCGGTGTGAAGTTCAGCCCTGTGGAGAACCTCACAGCTCACCTGCTCACCATCATGACACAGGGTGTCCTCAGTCACCAGGAAGGAATACATGGATTGAAGCCAGATGAAGCCCATTGCTCTTTTCAAAGTTCATTTTGTTTGTTGCCCAGTTTTTATACTCCTCGTTGGACTGAGTGATGTATACATTTCCCCCATGCTAGTCTGTCTGGCTCAGAAAGACATTTGCACTTTTTTTCTAGTTTTTTTTTTTTTTTAAATTAATTTAGGGAAGGTGTAAACATACAACCAGTTCATCCACTTATCTGATATAGCCAATTGATCCGCTTATACAACTATTTATCTAAAACAAATCCCACCTGCTGGTCCCCTCGTCCCCTATGTCTTGCGATATTTCAGCTGGTCACAACCAAACTCAATGTCCTGACTGGTATGTGTTCTGTGCAGCACCTCTAAGTGGTTAAATAAACACTTTGAAATAAAACTTGAGGTTCAAATCAATCTGAATTAAATGTTGCTGGCAAAGTCTTGTTATTGAAAATATCTTTCCAGGGTAAAGGCCATGTGCATATCATAATTTTTGTCCTTATTTTTATTAATCCTATTCCCCATGAGAGAAATGTCGTAACTCTCTCAAGGGGAATAGGAAAGAACAACATCACTAGAAATAAAGAGAGATTCAGTATCTCACAGAAGACTCATGTTAGACATGAGAGCCTCAGCAGTCTTCTAGCTTACTCTGTAACTCTTCATATAACGATATATGCTTATCTATTCACACAGATAATAAAAAACATTTCGAAGATTACCTTGAACCTCACAATTTCAAATGAATCCTCTATCGAATCAAATATTCTAGCTGTTCATTATAAAAAAGTTCAGATTCTGGTTTTGGACCCACATTGACAAATATTCAGCTTTAAGCATCGCTGTAATACTACTGTGCAGTGAAAGTACTGGAGAAGGAGACCATAATACCCTTTCAGGCTGACAGCACACTTCCATCGCCTTTCTAATTTGCTAGGTCAGCTCCATGGATAATCTAACTTATTTCAGTCAAACACTTCCAAAGGTTAGCAAACACTTACTATTTAAACTATTTCAGCTTATGTGGCTCTTTTTTGCCTAAGTCTCAGAAAGTTTCTCTCAAAAGAAAAGTGAGGTAGCAACTCTGAAGGAATAGTAATTGCTATTCAGTGAAAAGTAAATGATTAACAGCTGGGAAAATGATAACCTCTGCAGCTTCAGGAAGAAAACCACGTATGAACACATTATCAGTATTTAAATATTTATGTCTACATTTATATAATGTTTACCATCGTGGGACTGAATAAAAGAAAAATAAGTTATTGACTTTGTTTAACATCATGGAATCAAATCATACAAAAATAAGTTATTTATCGTAAAACAAGTCTCCAGAACAGTCAAATGCTGAATAACTATATATTCAATAACTATAGATTCAGAGGCTGTTCAGAGGTTCTTTAGTCTTGCTACCAGAGATGACCAAGAATTTTCAGCGAGTTATGCTTTTTGTTTAAAAAATACAATTTAATAAAAAACATAGTCTTTCAGAGGAATACATTTTGATAAATATTCCACTGGGAAAAGCATGTCAGGTACAAGACTGAATTTCCCATGAGCCTTAAAGAAGAAGGGTGAGTAGTACAATGGTCCAAGCACTTGTATGAGTTATGATGGAGCAGAGATTGGAGACATCCCACATTAAAATAAAGAAATATACAGGGAACATATTAAATTTTAATGTGCTGTGCAATATTTCGGTAACTTTTGTGGGACAAAAGTCAGTTTTATCATTTCACTAGAAAGGTAAAGAGGTAGCCCAAAATGATCTGTGTGATGATCTAAGAAAATGATCTGTAAAGAAATAGCTGTTTGCAGTAGCACAAGCACCTGCTGCTCTGTCTGTGGGATCAGCAGGGGATCAAGCTGTAGAAAGCATCTGTTTCTTACTTCTACTTTTTTTCCCTCCATCTGCCTCTTAATCCAAGAGAGAAATGACCCAGTGAAACTCTGTTAGAGAAGTTCATAGTGAGTCCCAGGGAACGTAGGAACGTGCTATTAATTGACTGCTCTCCCCCATTTCTGCCCATTCTAACAGGTTTGGTTGCCCTCTCTTCACAGAACCGGAGGGACGGATATAGCCTTTGGTTATTTTTTAATGTTGTCACAAACTAGAATCACGAGTAGTTCTAACGGTTAAAAAAGCTACACCAAGTTTTGCCCCAGGCCTGCTTGAACAGCTTTTGTTTGTTGTTCATTGCAGGTAAATTCAGTCTCTTTGTGCAATGTTTCACCTTGGCGTAAGAGTGAAATCTAAAATGAAAACCACATCAAAAAATTGAAGTTTATTCTGTTGTGAAGAGTTGAACAGTCACAACATAAATGGTGAGGTAAAATAATAAGATTCTTTTTAAGTCAGAGTTTTATAATTAGAGCACATTCAAAGCAAATATTTCTGACGTGGTCCTGACGTGGTAAAGCAGTTGGAATAGATGATCATTGTAGGCTCCTTCCAAGGGAAGTATTATACTCTATTCTGTTCCATTCCATTCCATTCCATTCCATTCCTGAATCTTAATGATATCAAGAAATAATTACCTGCCTAAAACTGAGTGGGGCAACAACAAAAGAATAAGTTTCTTAATATTAAACAGTAGTTAAATAATTTTTCGACTTCAAGACTTAAAAAATATGTATGAATGGTTATTTTGTTATAATGATCTTTAATGTAAATAGAACTGAAAAAATTGCTCTGGTTCTAAAATATTTCTTTATGACATTGCAGGATTGATTAACAAAATATTCTTAATCCCCACATACATCAAGTATGTGATGGACAGCTGTTCATCTTCTGTCACCTCTCCATTTTTAATTGGCCACTTTCTCAATAATTTACACAACAGCAAAAATATTCTTTAGGTCTGACTACAAAACAGAAGTTTGACCATAATCAGGGTGACTACAAAACATAAGTATGACCATAGTCAGACTTTAACACAATTAGAATAACAAAACACGACGTTGGGTTTATCAGTTTCTATAAAATTTCAGAGTAATAACTGAAAAGATAGCACTTAAGATGTTTGCTACAATACATCATGAAATGATATTTAAAAATTTAAATCTCATTGACACAGATATGAATCATTAAATGATTTAGTGAAATATCTTGGTGACCCAATTAAAGAAGTACCAATATATGAAAAATAAGAAATTGGTGGAAGTTGATACTAAGGTACTCAGTCATATTTTCACTGAAGAAAAAGAAGATACTTGAGAGATGTGTGCTAAATTCATTTCTCAGTCATATTTTCACTGAAGAAAAAGAAGTAAACATGAATTTTTAAATTATGTTCAAGAAAGACTGAACACTAAGGGAGTCATGAAGACTAAATGCAGGCAGAAGAATAGGTCTAAACCAGGCATTTTCTGACAGATGGGGAATTTGCCTATCCTTCCTACCTGGAAACCTCATAAAGAAAGAATTCATGGAGGGTTTCCAATAAAGTACTTAGATTTGATTCTGTGGAGGTATAAAAATATTGTTCATCATGTATTTGTTATAGATACTAAATGCTCAAACTGGTGAAGTTATTGTTGAACATGTTTTATCGAGAAAAAAACCTGACTGAACCAAACTGAATTATTGTTTGGGAACATGTAGATTGTGTCAAAAATACCAATGAAATCAGAAAGGCTGATAAGCTGACCAAGCAGCCAGCTGCTAGTTTATCTGATTTTCTGCCAGCATGTTTGCCAACTTTCTTGCCAACTGGACCCCAGGGTGGTGGGCTGGCTAGAAACCAGGCAGAATCCTTGGCTTCTCAGCTTGCCTACTTCCCAGCTGTCCTCCTTGGCTGGTGCGAAAGCTGGCTAACTCCTCAAGTTGCTATCAGCCCAGCTGGCTTTTCTGAGGAATCTGAAGATTTCCTTAAGTTCTTCTGATACTCGGCATCCCAAGCTGTCTGACCTCTTTGTTGGTCACCCCATTATCTTGCTGAGTAAGGGAAACCTCTCTGTTTCTCGTGTACCTCATAGGTGTCTCTGCTCTGTCACAAGCTGGAAAGTTGTATTTACGTCTGGTTGAGTATCTGACCTGGTGGTGGGCTGACTCTCCAGGTATCTAGTTGGGGAAAGGTTGGCTGGTAGCACTGAAACATAAAGTTTGAAAAACAATAAAAAAAACCCCTATTTTTTAATCAATATAAGTATGGTAATATAAAAAAATTGTAATGTCAAGCAATATATGAAACTAATATCAATAATAGATGAAATATCTTGTAAACTGAATTATTTAATTATTAATTAAAGAAGAGTGAGCAGTAATTATGAACTCTTCACAATGACATACTGATGTTTGTGTATTAAAAAAAGGCATAAATTTCAAAGTCACTGCAGAATTCCTGGTGCTGCACAGTATTCTCAAGTGTTTTTGTAAGTGATTCTGGATTCAACTAAAAGGTACGCTGTTTACTGAGATCAAATGCCATCTTAAAAATAAGGGGCTACTTACTGTTTTCTAGTCAATGGAATTTTTCAATTCATTTTGCATTTGCAGTAATGTCTTTTCTCCTCAAATACTTAAATTTTAAACATTCATAATAAGGGTGGTAGCAAAAGGATTTTGCATTTTATTCATATGTTATATTCACCATTTGCCATTCATTTTCTCTCTTACTAAGGAAGTAAAAATGGAACTTACATTTCCTGTGACCTTCTATGAATACTATAGATGTTGAGGAGTCTCCACTGCTTGAAGATCTGTCTGTAGCGGTTTTCATTTCTTTCATTCTCCTTCATTCCTCTCAAAACTGGGGTTACAGGGTCAGTGTTAAGAATACAGAAACAGAGTGTGTAGTTCAATAGGACAGGTTTTTAAATAGCTTCATTCAAAACAACCAAAAGGTACAGAAATGAGCACAAATAATTCTGTAAAACACTTTGAGAATTATGTTTAATGACCTGAAGACGTAAACTCAGAATTTGTACCATAATCCAGTGAAAAGTATATTACAGCATTCAACCAGAAATCTTCAGTACAAAAAAAAAAAAGAGCAGATTTTTGAGAAAAGATTCTTATTCCTTCTTTTTCCAATGTCTATAACTTTCTGAAAGAAACTCAAGCTTTCTAAGAGATTTGTTGCTAGGAGATTTATTTGCCAGCACACTACTGGCAAAAGATTTCAGGGCTCCTCTGTAGTTTTAAACTTTGGACATCTATTTTTCAAAATACAAAAGCTGTTACTGAGGAGTCATATTCTTGGAGGAACTTTGCATCCCATTGCTTTAAATGAAAAATACATTGTTGGTGTTAACAGATGCTGCAGAATTCGATTGGGTGGATGTTTGCTAATGCATAACAGCAGGTAATTTACACTCGTGCCTTACAACATCAGTCACTTCTGTGCTCGTGTCCTGTTAAATACATTTGCCAGATGTGAAATTCAATAGAGTAAAGGAGAATTAAGAAGGAAAAGAGGAAAGGACTACTTAAAAGGAAATTTGTGATCAATAAAAAATTAAAATAAATAATTAAAATTAAAATAGTTTAAAGTTGTAGAATAAGCAAAGAACTATTAACTGAAATCCTGATTATGGATCACAATAACACAAAAGAAGAAATACGTTGGTTCTGGTAGCTCTACTACAGTAACTGAACAGGTCTTTGTTTTGGGGCTTTATCTACAACTGAAACGGAAATGTTTTTATAACCCCTCCTTTTGGATGCCAGGAAGAATGACAACTTGAGATATAATCCTTTCCTGTGTAATGCAACCCAAACCAATTTACTTTCTAAAAGTAGTTTGATTTTTCCCTTACTGTAGCGCTATCAGATAGCGACGTGCTCTCTGGGGACACCATTCATGCTGAGATTGCACCAAAGAGTGATTGCGCTGCTGAATCAGTCTGTAATCAATCTCCCATCCTACAGATCTCCTTTAGTATTTTTTCTTTGATCACTGTCTAATGGGAAACACAACACGTTAAAGAATAATGAAGCTTCAATCTAATTGTATCTTTGCTGGAGAGCCTCTGGGCACCCTTTTGCAGCCTTTAATGAAATGATTCTAACAGTCCATGTTTATTCGCATGGTCTATAGGAAGGGTATATGATTGATAAGATTTATCTTGATCATAAGCTTATGTTAACTTTCAATTTGTTATCTAATGTGTTTTCCAGTCTTTGTGTACTTGCTTCTCTGGTTTCTACTTTATTTACAATTTCTAACCAATAATATTTTAGTGTGTCTTATATGAGGGGAACTTCCACTTACATCAGTTCATTGAGTGCATTAACACAGTTTGCCTTCAGATTCATATTCATTGCATAATGATAATAAAAGATATTTCTAAAAATACTCACCTATCACTAAGCCAAAATCATGTTTCAATGGACCATTTATGTTTTGATTCCTATTATTCATTATTTTGATACATTTCCCACTTTGCAAAGTAAGTATTATGTTACTAAAACAACAAATGAGAAATGAGAACGTATTTAGTTAAAAGTGTATCAATATCTTTAATTAATTGTGATTATTTTTATTAGAAGTCATAAAATGCCCGTGAAATTCTAATTAAGTTATATGGTGTCGAGTTCAGTAACAAAATATACATTGTGTCAAAACGGATGATCAAGCTTTGATCAATATTCTGTTAAATTTCATGCAATAATGGTTATACTCTATTGTTGATTAAGGGTAAAGTAAGAAAAAACATATAAGGGACTGTTTAAAAAGATGTGCTGTGGGTTTTTTTTCTTGGCTGAAAATGCAGGATAACCACGTTCAAAGTAGACAGTCCCCTTCAGAAATATTCTTGATGCCTTTGGGGTTTTGTGCGTGTTTTGTTGTTGTTGCAATACGTCTTCTTGAGAGCACTTGTTACAGTAACAACACTGTGGTTGCTGCGTCCCCTCACTATTTTGTTCCTTTCTTCTGGCATTGCCTGCTCCAAAACTCAAATTTTTTCCTCATTTATAATAGTTCACAAAGTACATTTCTCAGATGGTAAAATGTCAGGAAAGATATCCACATCTATAGTCTTCTTGATGGAAAATGTAGGAAGACAAAACTTTTAAGGTGAGTGGAAATGCAAATTCCTTTTTTTCATGCTTGATGTCTGCAGTTGTGGGAAAAACATTTCCCTTCAAAGCCAACATTTCCAATCAACCTTTGAGATATCTGACTCTTTTATTCTGCCTGCAGTTTTCTGTGGTTTAATTTTCATGTGTACAAATCTCCAGAGCTAGCCTGTCAAACTGTGTATGGATGCTTGAGGAAAACTCAGATGTGAAAAATGTGAGCACAACATTAAAAGTATTGAACTCTTATCAGCTCTAAAACAGAAGAGCTCTGTGTTCCAAAAGTGATACGGCCAATGGTACTGAGTTGATTTTTACAAGCAGAAGATCTCAGACTAAATTGCTGGAGTTAGTAATAAAGGATGTATTTAACATGTTTCAGACTTCAAAGTCATACCAGTCATGTCACTAAATTGCTTTCCATGAGGTTTTATCAACTTCCACGTTGCTTCCTGAGACAGTCTATTTCAAATATTCTGAGAAAACAAATTTTGAAGTTGGTTATTAGAAGTTGCATTTTTTATTTGATGTGTATTTGTTTGAAAAAGTTTAAATCTGGAATATGTGTCTGTGAAAACACAGATTTACAAAAGAAAAAATGTGTGTATATAAATAATATGAATACGAACATATATATATTTTCATACATTCATATATATGCACTCATGCTTTTTCCATCTGTCTTGCTTGGTAAATGTAACTGTTCTCTTTTAAGTAATTCATAGAATCATGGATGGTTTGAGTTGGAAGTGACTGCTAAAGATTCCAACCCCCCTGCCCTGGGACACCTCCCACTCTCTGAACAATCTTCATGTAGTGATGATATGAATTAATAAGGACCACTTGCTTTAATATGCTCTGAATCAAGACTAACAGTTGTACAGAAAGTTTTACTTATGCAGGTCAATATGTAGTGTGAGAAGAGTTCTATTTACTATTCAGTACCTAAAATATATGTGAATATGCTATATATTGTATGAACATTAGTATTTGAAAGAAATATTACTTTGAGTTCAGAGATTTTATTCAGCTTCTTTTCTGGCTAAAGGTCTGATAAAAATGCTATCCAACACTTCAATAACATCCTCTCATCTCCTCCACATCTTACTGCAGAGACTGCACTGATAGGACATGCAAAATTTCCTAAGAGTTATGTCAGCAAGTATTTCCCTATAGCAAGGAATTTTTTCTAAAATCTTTTTGTATGTTTTGTAGTGATGAAGTAAGGGATTATTGTATTTCTTTCACCATTAGTAAGAAATACTTGTTTTTCTGTACGTCTATGTTATGTATTTTGGAAGGAAAAACCAACAACAAACAAGAACAACCCCCACAACATACCCTACTTGTCATGAACCAGTTGAGAGACAGTTTTTTTGGTTCTTTTAAAATTAAAATGTTATTCCAGCTTCCCTCATGTTGTAACATAAGGGAAATTTTCTAATATTATTAATGCTCTGTGATACACTCAGTTATTCTTATTATACTCTGATTATTTCAAATCAGTTTTACTGAGTTCTACTTCAGAATATATTTTCCACAGAGCTTTAAAATAAACTTATTAGCTAAGATTTTTAGGCTTATTCTTAACTACTGTAAAAACATCCTTCCCGTTCACCAAAAAAAAAAAAAAAAAAAAAAAAAAAAGAAAAAAGGAACTTTTTTTTTGAAACTTTTGCAAATGGGCAAATATACCTCCACAATCTATATAACTTTTTCTAAGCTAAATTGCTTCTTTCTAATCTTTCTAATATTTGGCTGCTTGAATCTTGCTTATGTAACAGAAAAAAAAAAAAAAAAGAAAAAGAAAAAGAGAAAAAGGACATTTCTTTTTGAAGCTTCTGCAAATGTGCAAATATAAGAATTCATTCATTTGAAAGCAAACTTTATCTCTGTGTTCCTCAGTGCATTATCTGGACCTCTGACTTAATTGATTGAAACACATTCACATGCACTAAATTACACTTCCATCTGAAACAGTACCATTAAATGCTACAAAATACTGCGCTCCAATGAAACCATTTCATTTTTCACTGGATCACATTTAATCTTTCCATGCAAGTGCAATATCTCATTTAGCAATATGTCTGAGCTCTGAAGAGGTTAGGGTTTTGTTTGGTTTTGTTTCCTTCTGCATGGTGAAATCCTGTAATAATTTCAAAGAGAAAAATAAACCAAACCCAAATAGAGCTGCCTGTCTTGCCTTTTCCAGACTAATTGTTGGTATAATACATGTCTTGTTTCTGGAAATTACATAAAGAGATTGCTTTTCCAGTTAGGTGTACTTTCCTAATTGTTGCCATTTATCACAAAGTCTTAGTATAAAAATCAGTGTTCTTCACAGATGTATTTATCTGCAGCCTAATCACAAACTTTTATTTCTTAACCTTATAACTGATAGGAGCTGTTGTCTAATCAAAACACAACACCCGTTTGGTGAGAAGGAGTAGAAGTCTGAAAAAGGCAGAAAGGTGCATAGATTTGTCACATAGTTGATCACAATTTTTGATAATTTCACTATTTCAAAGCTTCAAATTGAGTATTTCCAATAGTAGAGAAAAAATGTGAAATATCAATGGTCAGTGAAAGATAATATTTTTAAGAACACTGATAAAAGAAAGCATGAAAGAATTGTCTCAAAATGTAAAAACAGTATAGTTCCCATAACCTGATTATGGAAAAAACACTCTTTTGTCAGCAATACTCATTTTCATTTACTAATCATAGTCGGAGGATGTTGAGGAATATAATTTTATCAGGATGAGAATCTTAATCTTTTTGCTTTTCTATTTTCTCGAAGAAACAAAGAAACAAACCAAAAACCTCCAATAATGTTGATTAAGCCTGAGAATCATAACGTGTTTTGAATCTTTGTAATAACTGATTATACTCTCTCTAATTTGTGGGATGAGGTGCTTGGTCAAGTTTCTTGTTATGTAATTTTAGTATACAGACCGTTAGCCTGAAAGTATTATAAACTTACAGTTATGGAAAACTTCCTGGAAAACTTTCCAGATGTTTCAATTATCTTATGCACAACTATTTATTTTACTCTTTGCAATGGCATTCACTCAATCACTTAGTTTCATATCCATGACTGTATAATCAAATACATATTTATATTACTAGTTTCTCTTTCCATAAGTACTTACCCTTGAGATCAGATTGATTTGTAAGCCTCAGGGTTCTGTTGATGTCTTCTGTAATTATTTCTTGCCATTTAGTGTATTCTATTTTTCTCCAGCTACTTTTAAAATGAATCATGCATCTTTTGACCTTGTTTTTATTCTTTGACATCATAGCGAAATCTGTCCCATTTTCCTTTTTTTAAGGTATGATAGTATGTCTGATCCTAACTGTGACAGTTAAACCAAAGTATCTTTCTATTTCTGTGACCAGCAATATTTTCCCTCTGGCATTTTCAATCCTTATGTCAAAGATTGTTTCAGAATAATTAATCTGAGAGTTAAGAGAGAAGCACAGATTCATGTATTGCTCTATCCCAAACTTCTTCATGTTATAGACTATGGGTTTTAACTAGCAATTTCTACAATGATTGTAAATGACTATTTATGATTTATGCAATTAAAAAGCTTTATGTATACATTGATGCTAGTAAAATAACTGCATATTTGCAAATGCCTATAAATATAATAATGTAGGACAGCTACCAAGTATTTCTGGAACAGAAAAACAGTGATTCTGACATTTTGCACAGTGTGATCAAAGTTCTAGTAGTTATTGCTGAAAAGGTTTTAGACAATTGGTCTGTTAGGAGGATATGGGCAAAAACAGTCCAAGATTTTAAAAGCTTAGCTACAAATTACAGAAATAGAAATTAATATTAACGAGGACTAGATTAATGCATTTGCTGCTGTTAATGGTTGGTGTGTGTTTGTGCAGACTATCATTCATTTCTCTCTTAAGGGTGAGACTGTTAGAAAAATCCAATATTAATGTATTTTAATCACTTGCTTTGGATAATTATTACCAATCAATAAATAAAATAATACTACCTACTTATTTAGCCACTTCTGTTATATTCTTTGGAATGTGTTATAACTATATTCCTTCTCTAAAGACACTTCTAAGAAATAAATTGTTGAATTTCTGTGATTGGAATCACCACTGCAGACACATCTTTGTTTTGGCTGAAAAGCAATTGCACAAAAGCAGAGTGTTATGCGAGAATTCCCGATGCTGCTGTCTAGAGCTTTTGACTTCAACACACAAGGGTTATGAAACCACTTCTTTAAGTGCAGGTTGCACAGATCAAGAGGAAACATTTCCATTGATTAATGCAGACATTATTTTCAGGACTGTTTGAGAGTACCATCCACAGTAACACCAATAATGTTAGGAAACGGAATAGGCTTATTTGAACAAGACAGACAGTAGTTTCCAAGAGGTGGTTTTATGTTAGATTACCATCTGTACACTTTTGAAGAAGTGCTTATGTATTATGAGGCATCTTGTGCTTTTTGGATGCATAAGATACACAAATGGAAGTAAAGATCTCTTTTCTAACTTCTAAGAAGAAATGAAATTGAACTGCCACCCGGTGCAGACAGGAAAGTGATCTGTTCCTTGGGTGGCATTTCCTAACAAACTGGGCATCATACACTATTGTTGATCTGAATTTCCAGCCATGTATCTGGTGCCCTTTCCTGCATGTGAGACACATTCCTGGGTAAAATGGCTCTGGGAGCAATGGATTCAGAATTATCAGATGGCTTACAAGTAATAATGTAGAAAACCAACTTTATTCTCAATAGTATCTAAGAACAGTATGCACTAATTTCACCTGAAACAATTCTGAGATATTTCACATACCATGCATTTATTTATAGCATTTGGAAAAAAAATCACTTTGGGAAAATACATAATACATAAAGATTGTCCATTCAAAGATTACCACAAGAAATTTGTGAGGAAATTGTACATAAGAGTATAGTTCCGTATTCATATGTCGAATGTTTCCTTTTAAAGTTTTATCTTTATGATATAACTTACTGAAGGATACTTCCCACTGAAGTAAAGGGAAATGTTCTTTATCCAAACCCCAAATTTTTGGATGCATATTGTTGGATATATTTTGAGTTTGACTCTTAACACTTTACAGGTATGGCAGTTCAAGAGGTTGAAGATATGTAAAGCTGAAATTTTTATTGTTACATGAAACTTTTCTTTCAGGCTCCCTCTTCAAGAGCAATGCTTCCATTTGAAGGGCCCTGAGAGGAAGCATATTCTGTGCATCATCCAGAGTGACTGACTGTTCTTTTGCAAAGATGCAGAACCACAAGACACAGAGGAAAAGAAAAAGGAAAAAGAAGAAGAAGAAGATATATTTATATATACTCTTTCATTGTGAATTTTGTTTCCATGGATGATAAGAGACATTATTTTCACTTTCCAGAATTTCTGTATCTAAAAGAATTAATAGTACTTTCCATTAAGTGCTAAAGGCTACTTTTTCTCAAGAAAATCAGAACATAATTCTAACTACGTAAGTAACTATATTCTGGCCTTTCATGAGATAGAAACAGGTTTTCAGACAGCACATTTATTTCAGATTTTAAATTGTGAAAAAGAAAAATAAAGAGTTTATTGGAATTTTTTTAGAACTCTCTTCCTTATTTCTAAATAATAATCCATACTGAAATAAAGTCATATTTTTTAAACAGTGTGAAGCATATTTTTAGATGAGATTCCTTAGCCCACATAATACAGGAAATCAGATCAAAATGTCCTAATGTACTGTTAAAGTAATAAAATCCATAAACTCAGAGAAAAATAAAAAAAAAAAAAGGAAAGAAAAGAAAAATAAAGGCATAAGGCTAGAATATTCTAATGTTCACGTACTATTGCAAATATAAAGCAGGTATCTAAGAATTATATCAAGATACTATTGCAATCTTATTTGAAACATGCAAATATAAAGCAGGTATCTAAGAATTATGTCGAGAACTGCAGGTACGCCTAGACTTGAATTAGGTTGACTACCTCACTGTTTGTCTCTCCTGTCCTCAATTTGTTTGTTAGGAACATTTTATTTCTTGGCCTTTCTTTTTATCTATTTTTTTATCAGTTTTGACCTGATATTCTCTCAGTCCATTTTAATACATATTTTTCTTCCAGAAATTCTTCTAAAAGAAATGTGAATCAAATACTAAAAAAATAAAAGTCCAAGTTCCAATCCAGTGCAGTTTCAGCAGATTCATGTACCAAACTGGATCGTGCACCCGAGTTTCTTTTCCTACCTCAAATCTACTCTCCAGACACAAAAGCTTGGCATACCCATTATACACACCGGTAATTTTTATTCTCAGTTTATATGGTTTGTTCTTGTCTTTTGTAATAAAATGTGGTATGTGGGAAAAGAAAGTGTTCCAGATACTCTTTTGGCTTAAACAAAATTCCTGCTTTATCACACTGGCTACAAAGCATTCACTTTGAAAGCTGGAGGTGGTTCTATTCACAGTGGTGCCTTGTCTCATAAAATTAATTGCTCAGACATGTTCTGTAGTACACTAAGCAAATCCTTGATGGCTTCTAGAGGCTTTACAATAGCCTAGGAAATGTCACACTCTGCTGTGGTATATTACACTTGTAATAGTAGCATCAATAGTAATAGAACCATAGCTGCAGTCATTATAATCAAACTGTAAAGATAATGACACTGTGGAAATATATTTTCTTTGTCCCCAAGGATAGTTTCAGAAGGCTGTTCTACAAAGGGCTCTATGGACGTATCTGAAATGACTGGTGAGCTTCCTCCTATAAAATATTTTAACTATCACAGCACAGAGCTGAAGCAGCTATATACAACGTGTGCCTACCAAGGACTTTTGGAAGAGGTTTCCTTAAGATGTCTGTAGCCTCTACAAGAAGATAAAAGTTCAAACGTAACATTATTTAAGGAAGGAGTCAACAAGGGCCAAATGCTGAAAGACAAAGCCCAACAAAACGTGATTTTAATCAGTGCCCACACAGGCTGGAAGTTAAAACACTGAAAAATCAAGCTTCCCAAAATAGAGAATAACCCATTCTAACATTTGGGTCAAATCAAGTAATTATCTGGCATTTTAACTATATATACTTGAACTGTATATACTTGAACTATATATATACTATATATACTTGAAGCAGCTTCAGCACAGAACACTCACCTAGATAGTTTTGTGTTGTTTCTTCCAAACCCTCATTTATATAATGCACAATCTTTACCTTTTTTTTTCTTATTTTTTTCCTTCGAAAAGACAGGATCAAATACATAAAGATAGGCAAGTGATTTTGTGAAAGGCAATGAGATGAGGTTCACAAAGACTCTCAGGCATGACAATGATCACTCTCATAATGATTAATTCTCTGCCTGGCTCTGTGAATTCTCAAAGCCTGTTATGGACACTTTGCTTTGCAACTGTCACAGAAATCTTACATTTTTTGCCCCTGCACAACGGAAGAGCTTCAACAAGAATGATGAAGGACACATTCTTCTTCAGCCTTGCCTATTTGTGATTAACTGCTTTTTTTTGGGAGATGTGCACTGATATAATTTCAGACCAAAAAGAAACTCATAGTTCATACTGCTGAGTAAATAGTTATTGATTTAGCATAGTAAGATAGTTTCTATCCTTTTTCATTGATGTCTTGGAAGCAAAGAGGTATGTATTTTGCAGGAGGCATTTGGCACAGCATGACCATGTTTTTATTTAAACCAATGAATCTTAGCTGGCTTCAGATGAAATATAGATTTAGAGCGGCTCAACTCTGACAAAATGACTTCAAAAAGAGACAGCACTTTCAATGCTTAAGTAACTTTACAGCCAAAACTCTTATCGACTGTTGAGTATGCAGGCAACTCTGCAGTGTGGCCGTTGATTTTTAAATGGAACTTAAATTCCAACCACACTGAAAACTCTGAAGTGCCCCTTTCCTTCTGGCTCACCGACTTAGCTGAGGACTCAATAGGGAAAGAAAAGAAGCCTACAAAACAAGGTCAATTACTTGTGAAGAGGAAAAGCAAACAGTAATGCCTTTCACTTCGGTCTCCTGAAGTGCTAAAAAGGGAAAGATCAAAACCAGAATAAAAGAATAAGAAAGAATAAAAGTGAACTAAATAAAAATAAAAAAAACCCACAAATTTAAGTTAAAAATCCTATAGGCCTAGTTTTTAAACTGAGCATTTCTTCCGCACTGAAACACACAGTTTGTTTGCCCTGGGGGAGGAAACCGTCTAATAAAGTAGTAAATAGCAACCAGTAAAAATACCTTGTTATTAAATACATAAAGCTGTCATATTTGGGCATTTTTAAGAGTCTAGACCCTAGAAATATAGTGATAACCCAGGAATCCCTCCAGCCATTTTAGAGTTTATATATGATGCAGAGTACAGAATAAACAGTAATGCAAAAACTCATTGACAAAAGTGCAATAAATGGCTCAAACTAAAGTTTTTCCCAACTATACCACAAGTAATCGTGCACATACAGACTATAAGTTTAGGTGTCCCTTTACAAACTAAGTGCAATATAATACCAAAACATCGATCTATTATGAATTATTATAGTAATATGTATTTTCTCCTAGGATGTGCAAAAGTATTAAAAAAATAAGTAATAAAAACACCTAAGAACTGGAAGACTGACACCATTTTGTCATGTTGTTATGTTTTTCAGTTTTCTTTGCATCATTTATAAATGGAATATAGATTATTTTTAATAAGTCCTGTAAGAAGTCTTTGTCCTTCATGGGTAACTGGTAGCAGTTCAGTGTATACTATCTGCTGGTACAGGAAAGTGAGGAGATGCAAATGCTTTTCTCTGGGTTAACATATAGTACTGATAAGTTGTTAAACAAGTTTGACCTTTATGTGACATAGTAACTATTTTTTTATTATTATTTTTATTTTTTGTATCTAGGAGTGCTTATTTGTACATCTCTGTCATCACTCTCAGCGTGTCATCCAGGCTGATGATGCAGCAAAATGCTTTTGCTGTTCCTGATGCTGTCACGTGAAATTGCTGTTTAAAGGAGAAAGCCACTGATTTATTTTTTTTTTTTTTTAGGGACAGAACCTTGAACACATGCAGGTTGCCTCAAAATGGATTTACAAAACATTTCTTTGTGATTAATACTGTGAAACAATAACTTCTTCTGGTATATTTATTTGGCAGATTGGTGAAGTTCTTAAAATCCAGTATTTCCATGAAGAACTGATATTGGCTTGCATATGAACCACATGTTGCTAAGCAGGGCACTTTATACCAAGGGGCAGCCAGCACCAAAGTCAGTAGTATTAATATATATATTATAGATGTATAATAAATATTCACATATGTACATATATCTATCTATATATAATCTATCTACACACATATGTACACATCTGTAAATATATATGTGTATATATATCCAGATATATACATATATAGATATATGTATATATAGATTTATATTATATTATCTCTTATAAAGTCACCAATATAAGTAATAGTTGAACTGTCTTACTTCATATGTGAATATAATTAGGTTGGTAATTTTAGACTTCCATAAATGTACGTGCTCTCACTCTCTAATCCAAAATAGCTGTTGATATTAATGTTACCTATTATCTATCTATCTATGTTGTGTGATTAATACTGTAAATTATAACAGAACTATTATATTATAAGTAAGGTTATGTTCTGCCAGCTGACCATGAATAAGGATGGTCTAGAATACCTTTAACTGGAATAAATAAGTTTAACTGGAAACTATTACGTAGAAGGAGAAATGAAGAACAGAAAATCTGAATGAGCTGTATCCCTATACTAAACTGCCATTAATCCCCAATGAAATAATGTTAGTTTTAAAATTGCTGAGAATCTGACCTTCCCAATTTAAAAAATCTTTTAGACAACACCCGTAAAAGTAGGAATCATAGAATCATAGAATGGTTTGGGTTGGAAGGGACCTTAAAGGTCACCTAGTTCCAAGCCCCCTGCCATGGGCAAGGACACCTCCCACTAGAGTAGGAATGTGAGTGTATGTAGCACACATGTGGATCATATTCAAAAAAAAAAAGGTCTGGTTGATGTTTGCCAAAACCTGATCATGTTAAAAAGGAAGAAGACCATCAGCCCCCAACTGATGTTGTTAAAGAGGAAAATGACAATAAAGATTATTAATAACCAGTGATATTGAAGAGATTGTTGAAACAAATGAGGAGTAAACATGAAACGCAATATAAAAGAAATGTGCAAATTAGATCATATAGAGGAATGAGCAGTAGCAGGAAGCTGGTTTGACACTGCCAGAACGTAGGAATGTGAGTGTATGTAGCACACATGTGGATCATATTCAAAAAAAAAAAGGTCTGGTTGATGTTTGCCAAAACCTGATCATGTTAAAAAGGAAGAAGACCATCAGCCCCCAACTGATGTTGTTAAAGAGGAAAATGACAATAAAGATTATTAATAACCAGTGATATTGAAGAGATTGTTGAAACAAATGAGGAGTGAACATGAAACACAATATAAAAGAAATGTGCATATAGAGGATCATATAGAGGAATGAGCAGCAGCAGGAAGCTGGTTTGACACTGCCAGAACTTCTGCCTAGGCTGGAGAGAACGGCCTCTTCATCAGATGCTGTGAGCAGCCTGTACTTATTCCTGGAGTCACAGTATTGGGTGCAACATTTGGGGACCCAAATGTCATGGAGAACAACATGGGTCCATATGAAACTGGAACATCCCCATCTCCAACACAGGTGTGTGTTCTTAGGGGACCTTGCAGCACCAGAAGAAGGATATCACCTTGTAGTCCCTGTGTCCCCTGAGAGCACATGTGTGGCCACATCACTGTGAGTGAATATTTGTACAGGATTGACGTGCCCTGGAACTCTTTATAGAAGGCTATAAAAAGAAATTTATAGGTGTTTATTAACATTTTGTAGGTGGCTAATATTGTGGTATATCCGTGTTTATTAACCTTTTGTAGGTGGCTAATATTGTGGTATATCCATTACATTGCCCATACAGATCCTTCTCATGTGGTTCACTGATTGCTGGTTAGTTATGTTAAAAATATATTATTGCCCATACAGGTCCTTCTCATGATTGCTGGTTAGTTATGTTAAAAATATATAAAAGACTTTCCTAAGGTTTATTTTTTTTATTTATTTAAACTACCTAAACGGAGCAATTTGACTTTGAGACACAAATGATTAGGAACAATATGGCAAAAAATGACACTGTCACCCCCTCATAGGTGAAAGGAAATGGCTGGAATTGAGAGTACGATATAACAGTTTATGTAATTGATTTTCCACTGCAGTGCAAAATTAAAGCAAAGGACTGGTAGAGCCAGTTCATGCTCCCTGGCACGCCCTTTTATCTTCTGCAGAATCAAATTTAATATTAGTAACTGAAAAAGAAGTTAAGGGCAAAATCTTGAAAAGTACTGAGTTGCCCAGCCCATTTGAAATTACCAAGGTTTAACAAGTTCCTGAAAGAAAAATGCTCTTAAATTCATATAGCCCATAGAGTTGTTGTTTTACTTATGCTCAATTTATTTTTTCTGTAAGAAATCTAGCCCAACAATGTGTCTTAAAATATGTGCATTATCAGGTTTTCACTTTTGAATGTGTTAACTTTGCATCTGCTCTCAAGTTTAGAGACAGCTGTCAAATTTGTGAATTCCCACAACTGTTTTCAGGAACTTTCTAGATATTTGAAAGTATTTCATCAAATGGGTGGCTGATAACTAAGGGACTTAACGAGCCAAATACTCTACAAAGATTTTCTGTAGATCTTTAAATGTGATTTTTTGAATGCTCACAACTCAGGATTATAATCAGTTTTTCTGAATATTTTAGTATTCACTTACATATCTATGTAACTTCAGTTTTTTAACAAGCTATTGATAAATGGAAACTTCCAGTGCTAGAATAATAGCAATATTTTCTATGGGGATGCTGCATATACTAGAATAGTGCCAGAATAATAATTACATGTTTATCATTCACATATGCCAGAGATTTAAATTTTTGTTGTTTTTCCTACTTCTGGTGCATGTGTTGTTATTCAGTGAAAGAGCTACTGATGTCCATGAAGCTGGAGAGAGGTGAGCGAGGTCTTCTTCAGTCCCTATCACGAATTTTCCTATGTATGAGCTATGTGATGTAGCATGAGGCAATTTGTCTACGTAAAATTTTGTATTTCTTATTGTAAGGGTCCTGAGACCTCTCCTGCTGGGGCTTCTGTGCCAGGGCTGGGGGCCAGCTCAGCACCAGTACACCTGTGGGCAACCCTGTCCTTCTGATTGCTGGAGGTAGAGGCTCCCAAGTGCCCTGAGGGCTAAATTGTGACCAGGGCTGACCCTCTTGCCCATGGGGCTGGCCCTGGCTGTTGAGGTCCTGCCCTACTGCCCCCTGGGAGCATCCTCCACAGCTCCCAGCACCCTGGTCCTCAGGAATCCCCTGACCACTACTGTGTACTGACAGCTATTTGCTATATCTTTTCCCATAAATTGTCCTTTAAGTCATGTTCTCAAGACATCGGTGGCTGCAGGGCTTCCTTCCACAGCTTCACTTATATTAATATTCATTTTGTGACAGGGCTCTGACCTTTTGAAACGCCCTTCAGAAGGTTAATATGAATCTCCAAAGCCTCTTTGGGTTTAAGTCCAAAACCTGGGATTATCCCAGTCTAAATCAAGGCTGTGGATTAATGAACATAATTTAAAGTTATTCATTTAATTGCAACATTCTGGCATCTGTTCGGTTCAAATTTAAGTTTACTATTTTTAAAAAAAGCACACTTGTTTTCAGTTGGTATATTTAAACTTTTAAAAAAATTATAATTTTTGCATTATGACTACATCATTGAAAAGTACCCTTGCAAAAGGTGAGTGAATAAAGAAAAATGATACATTTAGCTTTTCTCTCCTTTTATTTTTTGTATATTCGAACAGCTTGCATGATCTTTCCAGCATTGTTTTCATTCATTTAATGTACTGATGTTTTTAATACACCAAGACTACCATTTCCATATTTCTGGTTATCTCAGGGAGAGTTTCATTGCAAATGAAATTTCAGTCCCAATTTACTGTACTCAACAAATTAAATACTTTCTGGGTGTTTAGAATTCCCATTCTGAAATGTGAGAGGGAATGGGGTGTGGAAGTGGGGTACATTGTAATGTCACTGACATTGCAAGAGATATGCAAAAAAAACCCCATTTTCTCTAAATAAGTCAATTTGTGAAAAACCAAGAACTCTGCTGTATACTTATGAATGGTGTCTGTTATATCAATTAATGACTTGCAGAAAGATAAAAAGAGAAGGTGTAAGTCATTTCTCTAAAAGATAAAGAGGAAACAATGGTCAAAAATGAATAATTTAAAATAATTATCTGAAAACTGAGTAAGATTATTAAAGTGGAGGAAAAGCTATAAATCCATGATGGCTTTTATTTTTATCGGTCATTTAGTCAGCAAACTCTGAAAGAATAATAATAAATAACAAAACAACTAAAAATGCACATTTCTATTAAATATTTCCAGAGGAATGGCTTCCAGATGAAGAGAAACAAAGTAGATTAGAACTCTTCACCTTGTGAAAAGGTTAATACCAGAAGTGCATAAAACTGTGAGCAGAAAGGAGGTAAATAAAAACTAATTTTCAAGAGCTAGTTAAAGAACATTTCTCTTGGGTGAAATTATTAGACATTAGGTTAGAAATGAAATTTTAGAAAAAGAAAATAAATATGATGAGATAGGAACTCTTCTCCATAGACAGCTTTAAACAATCTTTGAGAATATCTCATTTAGCCACTGTGAAACACAACAACACAGGAAATCCCTAGGCCACTGGCTTTTGCACTCTGGAATGTTATCACCAGGAAAAGTATAATCCTATTCATACTCTTTTTTAAGTTAACTGGTTAAGTTAAATGGTGTTTTTTAAATTATATGGTCTTTTGAGCAGTATCTGTAGAAACATTAAACTGAGAGCAAGTTTGTCTCTGGAGCCTTTGTGTAAAGGTGTACAGATTTCCCCTGATTGTAGCACCCAGGCTGAACTGTTATTAATAATTAAAAATATTACTTAAACAAAGTTAGGTGCCTTAATAATTTGACCAGCAGTCAATAGTTTTCAGCTCAGCAAATGTGCAGATACTCAATGAGAAAGGAAATAACTCACACAGGAGAACTGAAGGTGTATGTAGGTGTATACAAGCATGGTCTTGATATAGATCAGACCAGAATTCACTGACAAATAACCAGGATATGGCTCAAATCCTTCACGCAGAAGAAGGAATCCAAAGTGGAGCTATTTCCTCATGGGAAAATAATAGCATGTGGCATATTGGTTAGAAAATAGAATCTTGTCAGGCTTTCAGTTGTGAGAAAAAGCTCTATGTGTCTAACATTGTAAGAACTCCGAGCTCTGATAACGTTCAGTGTTTACCCAAAGCCTAGAGAAAGACCAGTAAGTCTCAAAAAGGGACTGGATCTAAGATGTAGCTTTCTATTTATGATTTTCTATTCAACAGCTGAAGCAACACTCCTATATTCATCCAGGTTATTTTGGTGTTCTGCACACACATATTAAGGGAGCAGATCCTTTTAGGAGTTAGCTGCCTGAAAAATACAGATTGTGAAGACTGTGATTCTTAAACCCTGTTTTTTTTTTTCTAGCCATAACAGTTTTGAACATAGACAATTAAGAGTATTTAATGGTTAAAAAATTGGCTTTGCAATAAACAAACATAAAAATATTACAGAAATCTAGACAAAGTAAGAATAATGTAAACAGAAAAGCTCTTTGAAGACAGACATTTTTGATCCATAATTTGTTTTTCTAAAGTATTTGCAATGTTTATGAGGATAGGGATATTGAAAAGAATTTAAATAGAAATATTTCTAAAAGCAAGTTGATACAGTTCTTTCTGCTTTAATGAAATAAAAGGCATATGTAATTAAAAAAATTAAGTCAGTCTATAAATCTAGATTTTAATGTAATTTGAAAGGTACAAATTTTCAAAGTGATATCAGATATTAATTGTAAATTAGGTTAACTGTGGTTAAAATCCATCTTTCTCCCAATTGCAAAGTTACATTTTGAAAGTTAAAGTTATTCTGAACTTTTTATCTGTTACATAAGCAGCTTATACTTCTGTACACAAGAAATAATTCTTTATCATCCACACTGAAAAAGAAGACCGCAACTCTATTTTATTTTATTTTATTTTATTTAGAAATCACAGAATTCCCAGCAGAATATTAATGAGATTGTACTCAGGGAAAGCTAAATATTAGCAAGTAATTCTGATTAGGATGTTGAAAACACATTAACATGTATAATCTGTTGAAATTGTTAAATCAATAAACAAAAGTTATGATTATGTGTGCATTCAGAATAGGTTGTCAAGAGAGGTTATGGAGTCCCCGGCCTTGAAGATGCACAAAAAGCCATCTGTACATGGTCCTGTGCAACCACCTCTAGATGGCTCTGCATGATCAGGGAGGTTGAACAAGATGATCTCCAGAGGTCCCTTCCAACCTCAATCGTTCTGTGAAAATATAACCTCACTGAACTCAAATGTTAACAGAATTTAATTAATCCTAGAGAAGGCAAGTTCAGTTAAAAAATAAAAAATCTATGTTCATGAAGTAGAAGATTTCTGGCTCACACTGAAGCACATCTTAAATGTTTTGCCTAAATATGTCATATGTTTCAATTGTTCAGATCTGTGGTTGGTTATTTAAATTTATTTGAAACTCCACTCTGTTCTTTCCATGTTGGTGTAGGGTTTGGAGAGGGTCCCCACTTGGAGATATCTGATGTTCGAGATAACCTTGGGTTAAGGTAACGTGATATCAAACAATCAATTGAATGGTTTTATTTATGTCAGAAATTATTTTAGCAGAAACTAATTAAATCTAGTTATCTATAAACTTTAATCCTTGTTATCTGTAAACTATTTAATCCTTGCTATCTATAAAGAGTTGAACAGCTCTATTCTGAGTTAACTAACTTCTCTGCTAACACTGGGGAAAACTGCACTGTATTCTTAAATAAATAAATAAAGAAAGAACCTATTATGAAAGGTTATGACCAAGTTTCAGCAGTCCATCAGACTAGTGTGGAGAACTTCATGTTTCCTGTTTACTAGCTGAATGCACAGATAAATATGGTTTTAGATTTATTACCTTACAGGTGCCTTCATTTTCATGAAACATTCGAGACAAATTCAGAGATGGTTTCAAGTATTCACCTCTTGGAACTCTTGGAAGAAAACCTGACCTAGTCTGTCTTCACACTCTTTAGGCACTACAGAAAGTTGGTGAGTGAGCAAATGAAGAATCTCAGTTTCAAACACTTTCTTAAAAACTTTTTTTTTATAGTGAACTTTGGTCTGTGGTCTTTATGGTGAACTTCGTTGTAACTTTTTTCTTTATGTAGTCAAACAGCCTCAGAGAGACAGGGGAAAAATAGCTTTTGTACCCCCCACCCAAACTAGTAGCACTGAAACTGCATTACAGGATACTGTTAAATTAATGACTAATAGTTTGGAAAACTGCAAAACTTGCATTAGTTCCATATTTGATTGGGATTTTTACCATTTTTATCATGGATTTGTTATTAGCTTTGTTCTAGGAGGTCACAGATCAATGAGATTTCATCGTAATAAAGGATGATTAAGTATATTTTGTAATCTAAGTTTCATTTTACTAACAGCTATTCAGTACACAAGATATGTACACCATGGTCTCCATAGAAACATCCATTACCTGGTATATTTGTCATTAATTAGTTTTCAGAATGCAACATTTATTATGTGCCCAACAGCACAACAATAATTCAAGATCTGACAGTACTGCCATTACAAAACTCTATTACAAGAGGATTTTAATACTTCCATAGAATTTCAATCTTACGGAAATTTACCACACAACTTTTCAGCCTGAGTATCAATATTTATTAATTGAGTTTGTAAAAATGTCAATAATTAAAAAAAAAAAAATAAAGACCTCCCCACCCTCATAACCTCTTTGTTGGCTATTAATAATGACAAATTTCCATTTCAAATAAAGTAATTTTGTGAGAAATTATGAAGGTTGGATCAGAGCAACTAATTTCAGCCACATGTTTAATGACAGTGTTGAATTAACTAAGTTTGGTACAGAATCTGAACCTGCTTTCTCTCTAACTCAGCAGGCAAATTCATTTTTTTTAAACAAGTCATTTTCTTTTTCACTAAGCAATTGGTATAACTTCAGCATGTTCTAATTTTTATTAATTAATATTTTGCAGTGAAAATGTTTTTCATATTTCATTGATACTTTTTATTAGTTGTATAGTCAACAATATTTTGGGACAAATTAGCTTTTTAATTGACAAGATGAACGGAGGTCAACCACTTTGTCAGCCAGACAAATAAAGTAAGCAAAACATCCAACCAATATAAAAATAAATGACACTTAAAATAGCAAATCAGCCTACTTTCCTTTTGCTTTTTTTTTTTTTTTTTTAATATAGAATTTGAAGGACACAAGCAATCAGCAATTTCAGGTTTTCTAAAGGACAGCAAGAATTAATGGAATGGTTTAAGTGCTCAGCATGATTTGGGATTATGAGACCAAAAGGTGATAAAAGGACCTTTTTACTGCGAAAGGACGAAGCTGAACTAGGAAGAGGGTGCATTTATATCAGCATTAAGAATGCATCCCATTAGTTCTAAAGTTTGTGAAATCAGTTTCCTCTGAATCTCTCAGGGATAATTCACCTAAATTAGCATTAGCTTTAGGAGGGAGCTGTGATCTGAATGCTGCTCTCTTAGTTTACTCTAACAGAAAAAAACTAAATTGAATTTATTTAGTGACCTTTGTAGATTTTAGACTTGAATGATTTTCTTTCATTTCGGTCCTTGGTAGACTCTAGACAGGAAATACCACTTGTAAATGGTGATTGCCTTATTCACAGCAATAGACATAGAGCCTTGGGGCTCTTTTGTGCTTCTCTTACAATATAAGTGTAAGCATAGGATAAAATGTTTAAAAAGATGGTGTTGAAAAATCCAAGTTAGCTAACGATTAAGCTAAGTACAATTACACTCAGACCCTGCTTTTGAAAAAAGGACCAAATTGGGGAGAAGATAAAGGTGGAAAAGCATTTAAAATAGATCTGTACTGGGTTAAACAGGTTTGATTTTTGAGAAGCAGGACAGAACGTTTTTCAAAAAGAGATACGGACACCTGAATTCAAACTTATGATCCCCCTAATTTCCTTTGGAAATCATTTACTTTACTTTGGGAGCTTCTGTATTACACAGAGATGTTCACATTGCATTCGAACAGAAGTATTAACTCATCTCAGCAACATAATGCTTTACTCATGCCAAATATTCATTGTATTCTTGAAAGTATTCCTCTGCCTGTATTTTCTAAAACATTTGATGAGTCTTCAAAGACCTTACTGAGTTGGACCCCATGAAAAATGCAATGGCAGCTGTCTAGTTCTTTTAAAATGACTCTGGGAGAGAAGATAATGATGACATTTTCAGTTCTGAAGACCTGTATTCAATTAATTTATCCTGGTTTAAAGCATAATGCAGAAATAGTCTTTGGATTAAATACGGGTGTCCTCATACCACAGACTAAAGATCCAGTGATTAAACCTGAAGTTGGTCTCTGGTCACAAGCTTGTGAGTCTCAACAAATTAAGCATCAATTCTTTTTATGATAAAGGTTTACAGGTATGAAGTGGTGGATATAATCCTTTCAGAAGGAAGCAGAACATAGGTCTCAGTCTTCTTGTAGACTCTAAATTCTGATGACTTTGAGTAAAGGGCAATGCCTTCTTATGTCAGCCAGGCTAAAACAAGGGTAGAAGAAGGATCTAAAAGACATTATTTCACATGTCCTTACTAGTCGATACTTAGGAAACTCACTATTTACATGATGTTTGTTCGTTTTTATTTTGGTTGTCATTTCCAAACTTTGGTACTGGGCTTTAATAAGGCTTTGATTAGGGCTTTGCTCAGATCTGTGAACTCTAGTAAAAGTGAAACATTTCAGGGCTCAAAATTATCCCTGCCCCGTTCCCTCCTTTTAGACTGGGTTGGAGCAATTAGAAAGAAAATTGTAACCAGAGGTGAATTTGTTAAATTAACACATATAGAGATACATGTAATGAGCTGCTAATATAGGAACTAGAACCAAACACAAACTGTAAGAAAATTTATTCTGCACATCTGCAGTGACGTGCAACAAGTGTGATGAAACTCACCTCATTTTTGTTGTTTGAAGTTACAGGAATATATAGACAAGTAAAACTTTCTTTTTTATGCGTTCTTCATTATTCTATGTGGATCTAAGTTCTGATATTTTGATAAATAAAATAGAAACAATGAAACAAATATGCCAGAGATTATACATCAGTAAGGACAAGAAATAAAATCGATCGCAGTTAATTTACTGCTAAACTGAAAACTTTGTATGTTTTATTCACTTACAGAATACTAAAGACTTCTCACAACTTAAATATTGCTTTTGTGTTTAATCACAGATTCTCTTATTAAAATTTTATTAAATAGTTCAAATCAAATAGTAAGTCACAAAAAATACGAAATAACCCACTAGAGGTTTTGTTTGGTAATCAATTAAAACTTGTAATTATCAAAAAGTAGGCAATGAACTTGTTTTCCATCATCTCAGTTATTGTTCCACAAAACTAGTTTTCTTTGTTTTATGCTTTTTTTTTTTTTTTTAAACCAAAGCTTTTCTTAAGATGACAAGGTCTTTTGTGTTTGAGATACCTATTGCAACTTGATCACCAAAGTTATGGGGTTCTAGATCACACCCTTTCTTTCTTACATCTGAACTCAAGCTGTAAATGTTTTCCCTATCCCCTGCCCCTGTTACTGGTTTTATTTGCAGTATCCATAAATAAACCTACTTGCTTAAATATGACAATGCCCTTGTTTCAGGGCATATCATATATATGAAACACTTAATTGCAACAGTCCAACAATCTTTGGAAAAGTGAGTGCATCTATGTTTGATAATATGATAATGCTATAGATTAATTATTTACGAGTTTTTATTTTTTCTATATTTGGGAAATGATTCAGTGAAAAAAATATACAATTAGCACCTGAATTTCAAAAATATTTTTCAAATTACTAGCTTTTAGCAAAATTTTGCCCAAGTTTTCTTTAAAGAATTCAGAGCAAATTTAATCACATTTATTTATTTGTTTTTCATAAAACAGCGTTCGCAAAACTTCATCAAGTTTCCTTTGACTCTGTCTAACTTGAGTGGACAACAGGAAGTGTACAAAGACGGCACAGAGTCAGTGAATGCAGTACAAGACAAAAAAAAAGGTTTGAGGATTCAGTGCCTTGACAAAATGTGTTCTGCAGACAGCTGTGTGTGAAACTTCACAGTTTTGTTTCACAGATGTTGGTGTGAATATTTTCTTAGGATTTGATCCCAGTGGGTTGGCACCTTCTACCTCATCCTTTCTTCAAGGTTCGCTTTGATTTTCTGATTCGGAGAAAAGTGAAAATGCAAAAGGAAAATCAGCCAAAATCATCTGGTTGCATGGCAAAACTGTGAAGTTTGCATGATGGTCTCCTGCAACCACACATCATCTCACTTCATCTCTAAACTGGAAGTAATCACACATGAAATACCAATGAAAATTAATAAATCTCTAAGTAAATAAACCCAAATTACATTTTATACTGCAGACTCTGATCTAAGATTCTGTTTCCAGATGTTTTCATTTCCAGATGTTTGCAATGGCACCTTAAAGGCCCCAATCACATGTTTTTCAAAATAACCCCGCCTTCCCTGTCCCACGGATTTCTATATGAATACTTGATGTGACAAAAATAGACCCTATAGAACAATGTACCAAAATTAAATTTAAAAAAAAAATAATCATTGCATATAGAAAAGGCAAATTTTATTGTCATTAGACATGTAGGTCAATAGTTTTTTCAAATAGCTTTATTAGAGATACAAAGGTGTCTACAATACCTTTTTTATTGTAACAATAAAGGAGCTTCACTGTAAGACAACGTCCAAAGCATCCTTTCAAGGTTGTGAAGTAAAATTACTTGTGGTAATACGTGTGGGTGGGAGCAAACTGATAATAAATGTTATGTGCCCATAGGTTACAGTCAATTTGTTCTTACATTCAGCTCTTATTTGATTCTTTCCTAATGAAAACAGATACCTCACAATGACACGTCTGACATACACGTTTTATAGCTTACTGGGTAAAACCAGAAGACACCTTCTGATTTAATAATCTGACCTCCTACATATCACAGGTGATGTTTACAGTAAATGATGATTATAGATAATTAAAAAAAACGTAGAGAACAGGTATTTTTCATTTTTTGGAACACAGATTTTCCAGCTGTATACCCATTTCTTCGCATACCAAGCACCTGACATTATTGTGACGATAAATTTTGTACTGCAGTTAAGGCCCCATTCTGAAAGCCTTCTCATAATGGAAACATCTGTGAAATGTTTTACTCAGCAAGCAGGTAATCAAAGATTTAGGACAGGCAGCGCTGAAGTATCTACCACGCACCTTCTCTAAGTGGCTAGTAGATAGTTTAAATAGTCCATAACCAACTGGAGAAGAGCACTTTAGATTTGAATATCAAGCACCGTCCTACATAAAGGGTGACAAGAACTAATTTTATTCCCATCACGCAAAAGCTCATGACAGATACTGTGTACAGCAGACTCAATGCTATCTATGTGTCAATGGCATTTTAAAAACAAAGGTAAGAGCGAGCTTCCTCATCAGGAAGGATGAATACTTGTCACAGCAGCTGTCACTGGAGTCCTGAGTTTCGTGATTTGCCTGAGATTTTCTTTTCATGCCCATGACTTCTGGCATTCTGTGATTTTTGATTCAGTTGGTGGAATGAGCTAGTATACAGTTGTACACTGCAGGCTTTACAAGGAGCTTTAAGATAACAACCCTTAGGACTGAAATGAAGGCGAGCAGAGAGCAGGATGTCAGCTCCAATGACAAGACAGAAGAGACATGATGGGTCAGGTCAGTGGTTTCATGAGACAGGTTCAATATTGTAGATCACTGTGGTAAACAGGAACAACTAGACAATATAAAGGATGTAGGCACATATCACATATTAAAATCCAAAAATGTTGGTTACTATTTAAAGATTTAAAAAAAAATAATATCAAAACCATGCTGACTGCATGATTCAGGCTCTATAAATGAGCGAAGGAAGTACAAAACCTGTGAAGTCAATAGATTAAACAAATATTTGAAAAGCTGGGACTGAAAATGAAACATATATCAAACTATTTCTAATGCTTTAGTCCTGATTGCCTTGACATTGTTACTTTTCGTCTAAATTGCAATCACAGACCTTCATTTTAGCATATAATTCGTTTTACTTATCTGTATTGATGAATACTCTAGTTTTGTGCAATTTTTAAATTGATGGCTTTGAAGATATATGAGCACCTTAAAGTTTTTTAAAAATATCGTATTTTCTTTTAAAAGAAAATAGATTCAAGATTCCATATCTTGTTTTAAGAAGCCTCTAAAATTCAAAGGCTTTTAAAAAAGTCTATATGTCACTGCAATAAGTAAAACATTAATATTCCTGTACAACAACAGTTGTGCTTTTGTAATTTAGTTCTACTGTTACAAATAGACTACATCATAAATGTCAAACATTTGCATTATGTTGACATAAAAACTTGTCTGATATTAAACAGATTAAATGATTTGAAAAGCAGCAATCTGTAATCATTCTTAAAACTAGAATGCTGAACCTCTTGCAGAATGCCCAATATTTAAGAGTATACAAATGGTCTTGATGTACTTCAGGTATCTTATGTTCAGGAGCTGAAGAAAGAGGGGTTTTAGTATGATATTATGTTTAAAAACAAGTATTAACCAGGAAATTACCTTGCATGTAGCAAAGTAGTACATTTGAGTCCAGTAGGGTACCTTCAGAAATCTTAAGACTTATGCTCACACCAACTGTAACGTACTTCTGAGCACTAGCTTGCAAAAGAAATCTTATTTCTCTCCCAAAGGTTGAAGTATATCAGACATAAAGGATCAGCTTTATTTATTTGGTGGTTTAGGACTGATATATTAAACCTTTATTTCAAAACACTGTGTCAATTTTACAGAGTACTGAATAAACTCTGTATTTTAATTATATGTACAGTTTGTCAATGAGTTAAAATCACATTATTGTACAATTTTTTTATTTTTCAGTTAACTTTTTTTTTCAACTCAGATGTACTTAACCTTTGTAACTTGTTCAATGAGAAACTCCAGTGAACTGTATCGTCACACACAATTAATGGTTGAGCAGTCTAAAATAAATGAAAATGCCATCACAGCTTAGCAATTAGTGCATGGATCATCTTCAAAAACTTACACTCTTTTCTGTCTGCAGCATTTAACTTTGCTCTGTGATTTAAATTCTATTCAAAGTGAGTGGCAATATTCAATTACTGAAGTAGTGTATGATGGGAAATTGTCACAATTGTGATTAATTGCCCTTATGGAAAACAATTAATTTGGTGTCCTGTTGCTAGGTCAAGTATAAAAGCTAATTTCCTGGAGGAAAAAAATATGTTTATCAGCGTATCTTTTTTGATGTTTTAATCTCAAACACTAAGTGCTTCATTTGCTGTAAAAAGTTTTCTTGCACATATTAAAAATTCATTTGTGATCTAAAAAAGAGATACTAAAGAAAGTTTCACTGACAACATGTGTGAGGAAGACAAGAAAGACCAGTATGAGAAAACAGAGAGTTCTTTCAGGTTTTATCACAGGATACTTTTCACAAATGTATCATCAGTGACACCACGAGTCAAAACTGGTAGAATGACACAATTGTAGTGAAATGGAAGAAAAGTTGAAAACACGAATAGTGACACAAACTGCTCACTCCCTCTTCCTTTAAAATACGTGCTAAAATAAATCTATTTCCTCTGACAGCAAGCACTAAAAGGAAAGGCATTTTTCTCTATTATACATCCAAAAAGAGGAAGAAGAAAGAGTATTCATTCTCTACCACTATTCTACACCACTGCTTTGTAGCTTGCTGTCTTCTTTAATTTCTTTCTTTACTCTGGTTTTCATTCCTTCTAGAAGAAAGATATTTTTTTTTGGTGTATTTTTATCCCTAGATGTCATACTAAGCCACTAATCTCTGTTAGTGTTTCAAATGGTTAAGTGGATATGTAATATCTCTTGGTTACAATACTCCCAGTTTTTTTGAGACTTCTATTAGTTTAATACATTACCCATTTTGTTTTCTTTAATGTTTATAAATCATTTGTTCTAAAAATACAAAGATGCAGGATGACATATTTACAGGATGAATGTGTTCATGAATATTTATACCACATAATTCCAGACATCTAAGTTGTGTGACTGAGTTAGGAGAAAAGTTCCCAAATAAGTCCTTTTAAATCAGTTGAAAAGGGCAATACCTTAATGTAAATGTTCTTAATAGCTTCTACTTAGCACTTTCTCTCCCTTTCTTTGTAACTGTTGTATATTTAAGTACTCTAAATAAAGTAGCTTCCTACAAAAAATTATGTCTTTGAAATTATGATTCTTAATCATTCATGTCCTCTTTACTTTTTCCTTAACGATATTTCTATGAGTAATACTTTTCTCTTAATTTCAAACACTATTGATAAATAAAAGTAATTATTATTGGTTTATTGATTTTTTTCCAAGATCATACGTATAGAATAATCTTATTTCAGTACACTTCAAGATTTTATTAGTAAAATCCCAAACAATGAAGTAAATGAAGTTTTGAGAGTAGATCTCTCAAATAATGATAATGTTCATCTATTTAGCCAGAACTATTTTTTCACTAAATTGGTTCACAAAATAAAACTAAGAAGCAAACAAACATTGGCATTAGGGGGGAAAAAACCCCCAACTTCTCTGTTTATAAATGTGTTATATCTAATTTAGGTTATAATGCAGCTATTATAGATATGGCTATTAAGTTTATACTTTAGTAACTGTATATTTTAGAATTATGACATGCTTATTCATTTTTCTTTTTTTTTTTAAATAGATCTTTATAGCAGAATGAGACTCATGAAACTCAATGATAACAGACTGTGTCCCTCTATGACACTTCTGCAAAGGAGAATTTTTAGAAGATGATCCCAACAGTACATTGTTAGCAATATTCATGTAACTCACCCATCCAAAATAGATGTTGAGGGAAGGAAAATTACTTCTTTATTTGTTATTTTAGGAGTATTTTTTGAAATAAACAAACAATGGTAAAAAGTCTTATTTAATGACCTCAATTGAACTATTTTTACAACATCTACTAAAAACCGTTTGCTATAAGAATATTTGTAATCATTTTGGTGTTTGGTTTAGTTGTTTGGTTTTTTTTTCTTTTATCTATTACTGGGCTGATAATACGACCTTCAGAGACTCACACATAGCTTTATAGATGCTAGTATGTTAATAATGAATTAATGTTACTATTAAAGAGTATTTATATTTCCCTTTAAAATCATCATAACCCAAAGATATATTTTTAGAATAATAGAATCATAGAAAGATCATTGAGTTCCAACCCCCTGCTGTTCTACTATTAAAGAGTATTTATATTTCCCATTAAAATCATCATAACCCAAAGATATATCTTTAGAATCATAGAAAGAGCATTGAGTTCCAACCCCCTGCTGTTCCAACCCCCAGCACAATTCTCTAAGCAGAGTTTTCTTGTGGTTCCAGAAATGATGTATGTCAGTAGAAATATATTTGACATTAGAAAGTTCTTTATGGGTTTTTTTTGGACTATACACATTATAACAAACTTTATTGCTATGAATATGTATTGCTATGGATCTGCATTTCTTTAAAAAACAGGAATCCCCCTGCACAATTCTCTAAGCAGAGTTTTCTTGTGGTTCCAGAAATGATGTATGTCAGTAGAAATATATTTGACATTAGAAAGTTCTTTATGGGTTTTTTTTGGACTATACACATTATAAACTTTATTGCTATGAATATGTATTGCTATGTTTTTTTGGACTATACACATTATAACAAACTTTATTGCTATGAATATGTATTGCTATGGATCTGCATTTCTTTAAAAAACAGGAATTTTGAACTGAAAATTGTTTCAAATTTAGATGTAATGGTCACATAATCTTCTTGTTCTTCTTCATCCTAATATGTATTGATGCAAAAAGGAATAAGAAAACTCCAAAAGTTTTGGATTTGCATCCTAGAAGAATTTAACTCTAAATAATACATGTTATCCTTTAAAATAGAAGTACTGCAATAAAATTTTGTATCCTGAGTTACCCTATGTTAGTAAAATAGAAGAGATGAATAATGCATTATTCTTCATGTATAGTATTGTTAGTAAGCCTCAGAAAATATGTAATCATTTTATTATTATTCATTTATGCACACAGTTAATCATAAACTACAAAGGATTGTTGGTTTTGAACCCTTAAGCAAAATTTATGAGGTCAATTTTTAAAGAAATATTCCTCTGGGCTGTAATTAGTATTTTGTAGCATATGCAACCTGATGTTATTGTAGGAGGCAATTTGAACATCTGTGTGTATTATTTGAAAGATTTAATCCCAAAGAACTTCTTACTTTGTGACGTTAGGGTGCACGTTAGACAAAAAATGAGTGAAGCAGAAAGACTCTTGTCATATCTTTTGAATGCTGAGAAATACACAACAGCTTTCCTTTTTGCTTTGCTTCCTAACCTGTTTGAGCATATGAGACGATCAATTTAGGCTCTAAATTGAAACCTTATTTACTTAAAAGGCAATTCAATTATTTTCCAAGTTCTTCATAGCCATTGAAAGATATAATACAGATTTTTTAAACAGAAAAATATACCCCACATATAACTGTGGAAAGACATATGTATACACTTTACATTCAGGATTCAATATGTTGTACGTTGAAGCTGTAAACCACTGGAAGTTGATTTATTGTCATCTAAGTGAATTCAGGAATTAAAGAAGATTGAAGAAACTGGTCTGGTATGTTTCAGTAATTATTCCTTTAAATAGACTGGGTAAATTATTATTAATTTTTTTATTTACACTAGGAAGTTTGATTAATATTAATGGTAAGCATATAAAAAATAAAAATAAAATAAAAATAAATTATCATCACTTCTGCCAAAATAATGAAGGAAGTCCAGCAGCATGAAACTTGCACTCATCCAGAGTCAGTCTTTGATATTATCTCACCCTTTAAAGCACAGACCCTCAGAATACAAGGTATTGGTGAAAAACAGGTTTTCTTTCATGAGATAACTGTTGCGACTCCCCAGTAGGATATTTTATATAGCAATATGGAACTCAAATATTTAATCCTTGGAGATATCAGTCTGGAATTCCATACTTAAGTCCCTGCAGAAAAACATTGTAATTGCACTTCCCAGTCCTGCATCTCCCCTTTTTAACAGTTTAAGTATTCCCCTAAGTTATTTTTATTTGAATTTTTTCCTTCAGTTACATTTAATTTATGTAATCAATTTTCTTTGTTTAATTCATATAACTAACAGCATTTCTATTTTTTTTCCAATATATTCAGTGAAAATATTAAGATTTGCAGAATGTCTGCTTTCAGAGTACAAATGATAAAATATTAATCAGATTTCATTTTTCATCTATATGTATTTTATTAGAATTCTTTTTCCAAAAGTCCTGGAATCCCTTTACCTCAAGAGAAAGGGGAGGTAGTATTGGAACCTAAGGGATTGTCAGGTGTCTCATGGACTTGATAGAATCGAAAATTGCCGTAACTTTGAGAAAAGATACTTAAGGTATTTACCTAAGAAAAGTATACAATTTGAAACAAGTTTCAAATAACTAACAATGGCGTGGGATATCTGTTTTTTTATTTCCTAGGTATTAAAAAAAAAGGAGAAGAATCATTTCTTTTGGTTGAGGAACAGGAAACTAAGATAGTTCATGGGAACTTTTAGTTTGTATAGCATTTTGACCAAAGAAAAATTAAAAAATTTGAAACAAATAAATCACAGAAATATGTTTGGGTTTGTGATTAAAACATATTTTGATTAGCTATTGTCACAATAACAATAAAAAGGTTATTTCATTTATAAAGTGATGCTTTTTTTGGAACATCTAAACCAGTATAACGCCAAGTAACATGGTTTTGCTCCAAAGAGAAACAAGAACTGCTCACCCGTGTAAAAAAGACTTGTGCATTTAGGTTATGTGAGGAAACTGAGGAAATAATTTAGTTTGGGGTGAACTGGTTATCTGTCAAGTCACATAAACAAAGGGCAAAAATTCTGGTTTATAAATAAAGAGTTTGGGGGCCAGATTTTCCAGAGTATTCAGTACCAGCTGCAGCTACTTTTCTTGGTGAGAGTTTTTGAGTCCCAAAACCTATCCATGTAATATTTAGCAGAAATTACGAAGTCATATGATAAGAGTTCAGATATTTTCTGTTTAGTTGTAGGATATCAGGACAAACTATCCTCTCTGTGAAGCTAGAAATGAGATCTAGTAATTTGGTTTGCTTTTAATTAGATACATGCTTTTTCTAGTGGAATATCAATGGAACATCGTATTGTGTTTACATGAGTGTCCATAATATCTCTCTTGTACCTGTTATATCATGTCAAAGATTTCTTAGGGAGTACTTAATTTGTGAATCATTAATAAATAGTTTACAACAGCACCTTGAAGTGCTGAGCTATTATAGGAGGCAGTCATCTTTAAGAGACAAACCAGAAGACTAAAGATCAAAAAGCTTTATAAGATGTCCAGTGAGGACACAAGTTGTTCTTCTTTTTGCCATTAGGTGGAAGTCTTCCAAAATATTTAAAATTAAAACAGGAGCGAGACTTCATAGTAAGGAATTACCAAGACGATTAAGAAAAGAAAACAAGTCAAAGATATTAATTAGTTTAGAAGGCTGGTTGGAAAGTTATTACAATATACCACCTTTAGCAATGACCAATAACTGAAGGATGAATTCACTCGCTTTGTAAGCTATAATCAAGGGACTTGCCTAGGAAAGTGCAAGGTTAGGATAAGAGGAAATCCATGGCTTCTTAATCCACCAAAACACCCTCACCACGAGGCTGCATAATGACATTCCCTCTTGCTAACTCTTGCCTGACACTGAGAATGAATATTGTGAATGGCCACAAATCATGTTATTCAGTAAGTAGCTGGATTACTAAAATGTGAATTAGTAAATATTTTTAAAGGTTATTTTACCTGTTAGGTTTCGTTGATTTTTGAAGTTCTCACTTGGTTTTGTTTTGGTTTTCTTTTGAAATAGTTTTGGAGTTTTTTGTTGATTTGTTTTTTTTTTTTTTGTTTCTTTTTAATGTAAAAATCATAGAAAAGTCAGTTTCTACCCAGTTTTACTATGTTTTATGAGCTATTTCATTTCCAGATACCTAAGAAAATATTTCCTCACAAAAAGCTTTTAAAATTCTTGATGCACTAAAGTAACTTTTCTGAAATAAATCACATATTCACTGCCAATGATGGAAATATTGAAAGCCATGAAAGTATGACAGGGTTCAAGTGAGATGAAATTGAATGTTCTGTCAAGGTTTGCTGCAAGCCCATAAAACAAACCTTTAGCAAATCAGCAAGATAAGAACTAAAATACCTTCTAGGAAGACAGAACAAAAAGTAAAAAAATAAGCTGAAAACAATGAAAGGAAATTAACTATTTTTCAGGTAGAGAAACTATCCAATGTTTTATGCGAAAGTGTTGAAAAGCCATCTATAAGTCCTGTAAAATGTTATAGATATATTTGTATTTTGGTCTTAAATACCTCCTTTTAAATCTGTGGGCTAATTCAAAGAAATAGAAATTAGTAACTAATTGCCATGATCATTCAAAGATTATCAAGAGTGACCTCGCAATGACATCAGCCAGCTCCCTAAGCACTCATGGGTGCATCCCAGATGCCTTCAGTATTCTCTAATAGGATCCCTTTCCACCAGGGGTGTCTTTATTGCTCCAGAATTTTCCCCTGGTCTCCATGTCCTCAGACTTCTGAAGGCCAGCCTTACTAGTAAAGTCTTTTTTAACCATATCTCTGAATGCTTGGATAGTGTCTCTATATCTCTCTCAGTTTACTTGTCCCCGCTTCCACATTCTGTATATTTCCATTTGTTACTCTCAGTGTAGCCATAGATTCTAGTTAAGTAGGACATAAAGAAACAAGTATCAGTTTTACCTTTTCTTTCAAAAATATTGATGTTTTTCTATAGGTGAACTGTAAAGTTGAAATTAAGTTATTTTTAAAATATCGTCTTTGCTGACATGGAAATAATTTTTCATGTAAATCATTACTGTTTTATTTCAGGAATTTTCTTTCTTTAATTTTCAAAATCCGTTGTCTTCAAACTAGACTAGTCAAGAAACTATCTTAAAATAATCCTGATGCAGAAATGTATAACTTGATTTTTCTTG